>NC_047138.1:22678188-23028188 GCF_009829125.3 Periophthalmus magnuspinnatus | reverse complement strand
AGGGCGCTCTTATCTACAGAGAAAATGAAACAAAAATAAGAAGCACATGTACATTCATTTCTTTTTGTATACACCCAAAGTGCTTCATTCACTCGGTGGTGTGAGCTCGTGGTAAGGAGCTTGTTACAGTTGCTGTAGATAAAAGATAATGATAAAAGAGAAAGTTTGCACCATCATTAGGCAGGTGGCCTGGTGCACACTGGCTGTTCTGACTGGCTGTTGTAAAGTTGATTGTTGAGCAGAAATCACAAAATTCCAATATGTTTAAAGCTGACGATTTGAGGTTTTGGAACTGCAACTAGATTGCCTGGGATCCAATTGCTGGGTTTCATATGCCATCATAACATTCTATAGGCCAGTGATATTTAATACAGATGTGGGGCAGCTAAAATGAATAGTGTTCAAATGCAGTTTTTTGTTGTAATACAGTGAGTTATTGGGTCTACTCACTGATATAAACGCTCAGATTAAACATTTGTGAATTTACCTTATGGATATTTCATGACAAAGTACAAAGATCTAAATCTAGTCTCCAGTGAATCTCCTCATTTTCAAATGGGCATGATTGACAGGTGGATTAGCCACTCAGGGACACGCATGGTCCCCCTTATTGAAAGAATAAAGAAAAGAAAATATATATATATCACAGAGGTTTGAAAAACATCACAAATTTCTGCATAATCAGTGAGTGAAGCTCTAAACTCTGTTAATCTGAGGTGAGACACATTTGATTTTATTTGTAAATCTGAGGTGACTAATGAGCTCTTTCATTTCACATGTGTCACTGAAAAAAATAAATATGATTAAACATCACGTTTGACCGAGCTTGAGACGTGACGGATGCATGAGGACCAGACTGATGTCAATCTGTGTAAAAATACATAGATATCATTCTGGATTAGAACTAGACAAATAGTGGAAACAAAATGGCACCCCACAGTGCTTAAGAGAGGGGATATTTGGGCCACAGTTTCCCAAACCCGTGGAGAGTTAAACTGTGCAAAGAGGAGTCCTCTAGTTGAGTGCTTTATAGGAGTCCTCTGCAGCTACCCTAAGGTGAATAGCGAGGTTGGTGTAGTTGTATGACCCTAAATAACACATACACCAGTGAAAGGTGAGTTTTTTGAAACCGACAAGATCATTTAAACATGACTGAATGAAGTAAAGCAATTCCAGGTATTTTTATGATGGTGACTGGTTAAAAGCTCAATCACATGTTTTACGATGTGAGCCTGATGTATTCAATTATTATACTTCAGTACTCAAATAGAAAGCTAGCATTTATTGTTATTGTCTCTAAAGTTGAAAAAACAGAACTGGTGGTATCCAAAGATACATTTTACTGAAATACATGGAAAACATAGGTACCGGTCTTTTAAATCCAGGTAGTGGCTTTTTTAAATTCCAGACAGTGTATTCTGACCTGGTGGTGTTCCATGTACAGTCAGTGTTAAAGTATTGGATCAGGCATGTCAGATTTGTTTCTGTTTTTATTTGAACATCACTGCGCCTCTTGGTTCTGATGTGTCAAATTATGTACATAACACATTGCCATGTGTAATGTGGAGAGTGATGAGACTTTCAATATACTGAGCAAAACATCAAAGTGTGTTGTTCTTTCCTCCTCAAGGTCAGACGTACAAACACATGATAATAAGATATATCCAAGTTAAAGAGGACACATATGCATATATTAATGAAACAACATATTTGACTAATTGAATGACAAGGGAACACCAACATGGTTAAAAGCCCATGTCCCTTTAATGTTATGCAAAAGCCTATATTTAAATTGTATATCATTTGCTTGCATGTATGAATCAATTGAAATATTTTTTTTTACTGTTATAACATGGTCAAAAGCTTGATTTTTCATAATACAACCCCTTTAAAAAGATGATTAAACACAATATAACATCTTAAAAGTAAAGTATATTTAAAGGCTCTAACCTCCTCTTGCCCCTTGTGTCTCCCTTACACCATCAGTCCAGACTGTATCAGACATGGACTCAGAGATTGTCGAATGGTGAAAAAAAGCGTTGATCTCTCACTCCCCTCCATCAGTCCATCAATTTGTCTGTCCTGGTGGCATCCAGATCTCCCTCCATCACTGTCTATGTGGTGTTCAGGTCTCCCTCCACCACTGTCTATGCGGCGTTCATGTATGACTGACACTGTGTATTATGAATGCAGACTATGGGAGCTTTCCACCACATAGACAATACACCAATAATTTGATGAATTATAGTTTTAAAAACTAACATTTTCCTGTTTAATTTACCAATGCTAAGTCTTTCAAAAAGTCTTTCAAAATGGGTTGAATTTTGCACCAGTGACTACTTTAAAATACAGCTGTTTTGTTTTAGTTTATTTTTATTATTATTATTATTATTATTATTATTACATTGAGTAATTATTTGGATTCTTGAACAAATATAAAATCTAAATTCCATCTCTTTCAGTATCACAATTCATTAAATAATATACAATTTAAAGAACAAATATTATGTTTTTAATAGCAAAACATGTATGTATGGTGTATAATACTTGTAATAGTAATAAAAAATAATAATAATAAAAAGTGTTACAAATACAAGTACTACTGCGCCACACCCCCAGCAGCTATTGTTGTAGTCCTCTAGATAATGGAGTCACACGCTGTGGAAGTTTTGCTGAAATTAGATCACTTTTTAAAAATAGCAAAACAAGAAGACTTTACCGCCCAGCTGCATGTTTGTACCAGAATCTGACCTGAAGCATGAAGATGTCGAACAAAATGAACCTTAGGAATCTAGACTTGAAATGAATGCTTCTTAATGGTTAGTTGGTTAACTTGTAATTATATATTAACAAAGGTGCATCAATGAACGGTGTATGTATGATTCATAAATGAAATCATTTGTGAAGTGTGCTCATGCGTGTTCAAGCTTATTTACATGCTTTTCTTCTATGAGAAAGAAATTGAGCAAAAATATAGTTTGCTTGGCTATATAATACTGTTACCTCACTGCAGAGCCTTCAGAATGTGGAAACAGAACATTTGATGTTATTTGCGGATCAAGCATGTCGTTTTGGCTCACGTGTGCAATTGCTGTAGTTCATTTTGTCTATATCGTGTCTTTAGGTGCACATGTGGCAACTGCGCTACAATGCCGCCTGATGTGGAAAACAGATGCTGTCAAGAAACCTCCAAAGTGAGTGCGCTTTACAAAACCTTGTTTTCATTTACTGTATATTATGCACACTAAAGTTATTGATAATATATTTGGTAGGTGCGCGCAAGAATGGAATTCCCCTGCCAACCCCTATGCACGGTGGACCATTCAGGATATGAGCCTGTATGTCTCAATATATACTCCCTTCAAAATGCCATTAACGTGTTTAAAGCACAGTTTGGACCATTACAGTTGAGAGGAATGTTGCAGTAAGTTTTGATTATGATGCCAATTTATTGTCAAACAGTACAACTTACATTTGAAGTACAATTAAATAAAAAATATAATGCACACTGTATCACTATTTTTACATACTTACATACAAAAATCCTTTTGCACACAGTAACTTCTTTTTACTTTAGTCTCACTGCAAACACACCAAATAAACAACTTTAAAAACACAAATAAATAGATTAAGTATTGCACACTGTATATATAGATTTTTTCTTTAGTCTCACTGCAAACACAACTCTAAAAATAAATAACTAAGCACAAACAAATAAATAAAATAAATAAGTTATTGCACACTGTATAACTTTTCTTTTCACTTCAGTTTCACTGCAAGCACACCCATGAAACAACTTTTAAAAACAAACAAATAAATAGAATACATGAATTATTATTCCAATTATTGAATCAGTTCTATATGTCCTTCAGTGGTTATAGATACTGTGCCTATAGAAGCTTCATGTCATGTGCTGGGGATGGTTAGGTTGGAGAGTTCGCATGGGCTAGCCATCTTGCGTCATCCTCCAAAAACACCAAGAGTTCCCAGATGAAGAGGGGCAGTATGTGGGCTTTGGACTAGTGCTGAATTAAAGCAGGAGATAAAAGCAGAGATGACACTTGCCTTGTCTGGACGGGGGTGCTGCATGGACAGTGGAGGTGGAATGGGGATCTGTAGCATCTCATGGACAAATGGAGCTGGGTCTGTAAACACCTCTTCGAAGATCAGCTCAAGTATGTCATCAACATAATCTGCAATAATAGACAGTTACCCGTTAATTTCTTTATTCTATTTTTGGGGTTGAGATTATATAGGTTAATTGTGTTTATGGTAGAGTGATTGTTTATTAGTACTTTATAAGTTATTTGTGATGTTTGATATTTGTTGTTTTGTACAGCTGTCATTAAAATACAGCAAATATGGGAGAGTATTGTATATGGCAATGGCTGATGGCAATTTTTTGCATGCAAAATAGTTTTAGACAGAGGTGTGATGACTGTCTATGCAGCACGTCAGCAGTGGATGTACCAACACCAACATCTGTGCACTGTGGGATTGTCTGAGTTCCTATGTAAAAAAAACAACAACAGTTCTTTCAGCCCAGGGTCTATACTCCAAATTCACATAAGAAAACAGGGTACTATTAATCTCTTAACCACTTTATAGTATCTGCACATTGTATAAACGTTAATATAGCTATGCTTGTAAAATGAGGCAGCCTGTTGTTGAAAACGATGGCTGGTGTGCATTGGAAGTCCCTTAAACATCAATAACATGTCCATTGTGCAATATATAATAAATAAGTAATAGTCCTTTAGTAGGCAGAAGTCTTCCTTTTCCACTATGTTTAGGTAGACACATTGTAGCATCAAAATCAAAGAATAAAACAACATTGCCTGCCTATGCTATTATTATTATTAGACACTAAATGTGACTCTGAGCTAGCTAAATAAAGTATTTCTAAATATTTGATATAGCAGCTTATGCGTTCTTACAGCTCACGTGTGTGCACTTGGTTGTCATTTGCAAAGACACAACCTAACAGTAATATTTACACGTTTGTGTAGCTACTCGTAGCGTTACCATCTCCTCCACTGAAAATGCATATGATGTTTTCTACGTAGCCTGAGATAACAGGACTGGCTCCTGAAGACCACAGTGTTTATTCTTCCTAGTGGTTTGAACATAACGTTACACAATACAACTAGTTTTAAACACCAAATACCACCCAAATCCACCTCTGTGACCAACAAGTAGCCTGCGCACATGAAAACAAGTGATTAGCCAGGTGAGATACAGCTAATTAACCTTTTAGCATTTTTAGATGGAAGATAATGAAATGAAAATGCAAAAGGCGCTTTTATCAATTCCATAATGAATACAAAAAAGAATGACTTGATGCAGACAGATATACAACACAATGATAAACAGCGTTATTCAAAGCTAATGCTAAAGTCAAAGACGCCATACAAACCACAAGGTCACATAAACATATAAAATAAAATGCATCATTATTTTAGTGCAGTTTTTGACTTATCGCATCATCTGGATATATAGAAGGAAACAATCCCTCTATTAAATGGAGCCTTTCAGCAAATCCATCACTATACTGGTGCAGGTTTGAGAAGCATTCCTCCTTGAAGTGGTGAGCACAAACAAAAAGCTTCCCCAGCATGTTCGTAGGCACATTTCTCCGAAAAATAAACGTTGTCCAAGTAGTTCTCAGTAGTTGTCTGACTGGAGGCCGGTGTAACGATAAGTGTTGGTTAATACAACCAACAACCGAACACCTAGCTTTATCAATGTGCACTTTCTTCATCATGTTGAGTTTGGACTACAAACTAAAAATGAGATGGCAGACTTAGAGAGCGTTTATGAGTTAATACAGACCATGTATAAGGTATCTAAGAGTTAAAAGGTGATTTAGCATAATGTGTGTTCTTCAATATACTCCCGGCCTTAAAATGAAGCAGGAAAAATAGACTGCCCTACCCTTTATCCAACCAAATTTCCGGAATTGACGATCACTCTTTCTATCACTCTCGTTTCTTTAGTCATTCAGGTGTCTGTCAGTCTGTCCTCTCTTCGTGTGGTGTTCAGGGACCTGTTCATGTATGACGGAAATGGCAGATCATGGCAGCTGTACTAAGGTGCATTCATGGGCTTTGAGACTGATGTGTCTTTATGGTGAAGGATGGCTTGGCGTGGCTGTTCAGTTTCACACTACCTCTGGGTAAAACCTACTGAAAAGGAGAGACGAGTTGTTGTTAGCATTAGCATTGTGCCAAAACTCCAATCTGGTCCCAGAGTTGTGAAAAGGACTTATAAACTCATTGTAGTGAGTAATTAGGATGTTTAGCATGCATAAGGTAAGAGAGGAATAACTTTGGACCACTGAAACCATTTAACATTAACAAGTTCTGTTTTTGACATTTTTAAGATGGTAAAAAACCTGGTACTGTGTCTTTAATAATTTCTGTTATATATAAATACAGGAATAGTCTTTATATTTTTGCAATTTTTGATATTCATTACTTAGCATGAAAAACTTCAGACCCTGCAATTTCTCCCTGTTCCATCCATATTACAAATTCAGATTAAGTGGGGTTTAGTGGGGAAAATGCATTGTTGCAAAAGCATGCAGCAAGAGGAGCTAGAGAAAATTCACCAGAAAATGCCTTAATGTCCCTAATATGTGACTAATTCACTTGTCAGTCATGCCTATCTCATCTTCAATGACCAGGCTCAAATCTTTGTAGTACTGGGAAAGTGTATGTTCTGAATCCCAGTCAAATCCCACCCACACAAAAAGACAATTGAGGAACTCTAAGGTATGTGGTAAGCTGAACTCTTTTGATCCCATATGAAAATTGCATTTACTTTCAGGAGTACCTAGCTGCAATATTTGCTTATTGTCTATGTTTGGATTTTCGCTGAAGAAAACGTGAAGAATCCACTTTGGTTCCACTAGTATTGGGAAAAACTCCAGCAACCTACCAATACAAAACATCTCCCTGAACTTTGGCATAGGTCACGAAGATTCGACACTGATAAATCACAGTGTTTTATTTAACTGCCTCCAAATGGCACAGCGCCCCAGTAATATTTAAGTCCTTTCCAACTACACCTCCACCTCTCCACCACCGAAACCATCCCTTCCAAATCAACTCCTATCTACCTCTCTTTCTCTCTGCTCCCACCAAGGACGTGGCAAGGTTGTCCACTCCCCCCCCCTATTTTTTCTCCCAATTTGTTGTCGAGTTGCTTTTTTCCAATACCTAAGACTCATCCCATTCAATGCACTCCACATAGCCATAAATCACAACTCAGAGAAACACTGCTATTTGCATTCAGTATCCATCAGCTTTTCAAAGTGCAGAACTTGGATTTAATTTTCCCCTACTGTCTCAGTCTCGTCTCCTGCTCCTAAGAGACAGTGATATTATATCTCGCAGTTATGACAAATTTGTCTAAAGAAACATGATCCAACTTGAATATAATGAAATATTTGCATGGCCATATACAGTAAATGGTACCTGGGTGTCATCTGGGAAGCCGCAGGGGAGTGAAGAAGCTATTTCAGCACAATAGCATTTGAATGGGAAATACTATCAGAATGTGTTTTTGGACTTTTGTGACATATAGAGCTGGTTCCTCTGAAATTGACGCTGAAAGATGCTAGTGTTGAGCTTTCTCTGAATACAAATAGTTTGTGTCAGACATACAGAGTTGAGCGGAAGAGTTCAAACTTTGAAATGGGGATGGGTGATGTGTGAGTTTTATTTAAAGTTTTAAACATAAAAAGCATGAGTGACCCTTGGACACCCAAAAGCATATTTAAATGTGTTACCATTTTGTTTTTACTGACACAGTTTTCATTCTAATTTATTGTTAATTAATCACATTGGATGTGATTAACCAATCAGAAAGCAGAATGAGCCTCACACACAGTCCCATTACCAGTTTCAGTGTTGAATTCCAATTGGTTTAAACCTAAAAGGACCCTCTCTCATCTGAATGGTCACTACCTAAACCCCAGCACCTGCAGCTAACCATGAATCAGTGCTAGTGCAGCCTCTGCAGTTCAGTGAGTGAATTCTGGAAGTTCTAAGCTCTTACATGGGGCCTGTCCCTGTACTGAGAATGAGACAAACCTTAATGTGTCTTGAATTTGCAGGTAAAGGCTCTGGCGACCCAGGTTCAGTTGGTATGGCAGTTCCTAAGTAATAGTAATAGTACAAATATATAATAATATGTGCCCTTTAATGTTACCAAATATTGTATGTGAAATGCTAATTTTCTTTCGTTCGTTCACTTTACCACATTCGCACTATACCACAAATGTATTCAGGTAGTAGAAGACATGTTTTAAAAGACATTTTTCAACCTCGTTCTCAGAGCTGCATATTCACGGCCGGACATGGACAAATAAACGGCAGGGTATGTGGCAGGATGTTGACTCGCTCTCTTTTGGCTCTGCTTGTGCACTGCTCCGGGAATCTATCGCGTCAAAGAGGCCAACGCCTGCAGCAGCTTCCAGATTGCACTTCTTTGCATATCCACACACTGACTCACACACACTCTCTCACACACACATACACAAGCACACTCGTACTTGCCTCTTCCACTTGACCGATCTTGATGGCGGGGCACACAGCCGGTGCGTCAGTCCACCTGGGCGCAGCACCGGGCTCTCCATCCTGGCCTCGCTGCCCCAGAGCTGGCCCATGCGGCGCGGCACATGTTGCGACCTCCATGTCCTACACACGGAGGTGAAAAACTGAGCAGTCTTGGAATGACACCTTCCATTTAGGCTAATGCCACTCTATGTTAGTGCGATTTGCTTGAATTAGGCGAGATTCATGTGTGAGTGCAGCGGTGGAGGCAGTGCAGAGCCAGACTAATCAGCTTTGCTCCATCCTGTTTGGAAATGGCTGACAAAGTGCTGATAAAGGCGCGGGGTGCTGTGTCCGTGCCAAGAGATGCCTCCCCTGGATCACAGCTGAGCGCCAGCTATGGAACTGGTGCCACTGGTAGTGGTGTTATGGCAAGCACATTTTTGGAAAGAAATATTTTTCTGGTTTATTTTTTCCTCAATCAGAGCAGCACATTTGATGGATAGGATTTCAAGGTTATGTATTTTTCAAAATGACACATTTGCCTAGATTATTTTACTGTCTTTATATTTCATTCATTTTGGTGTCCAGTTGAACAAATTCAACAGCTAGTACTGTACTTTTAGCCTGATTCAAACTGTAATTAGTGCCTGTTCAATTATTTTACCTAGAAATGACTGGAAATCAAATGGGTCAGGCACAGGAATAGTGCTTACATTGCCTACTGCTTTTTTTTTTTTTTTTTTTATAGTTTTTTCATTCATAAATGATTTTCATCCATCAATTCATAAATAAATAAATAAATTCTCTAAGAACTGTTTTATACATACTATTAAAGTCAGTACATTTTATAGATATAGATTACTTTGAGAGGATATATAAATATATAAGAAAATAATATTAGCATCATCAGCATTATCATATGGTCTTATAGTTTATAAGATCAAGACATTCTAAACCTATTTAGGAAAGGTTTTGGATTTAGGAAAGGAAATTTTCAGATATTAATTTCATTTCTTCTGAATTAGTATCTAGTTTCATTCCTAATTTTAGTATCAATTATTGTCTAACTTCAATGTCCTGTAGACCATACTACTGTACTTTTTGCATGATTAAAACAGCTTCAATCACACTTGGTGTGCCAGCCTCTAATCTTTAAGATGTTATTACTATGGGGTATTAACTGTAACACATAACATATTTAGATCACCATGGTACCTTTTATTGTTTTGAAAAAGCTATTTTTTGCCAAAAACAACATGTTAAATAAGATTCACTTTTGTTTTCAGCTATCTCAATCCCTCTTCTTTTTGCTCTCCATGCTAAGTGACTCCACCTTCAGAATGCTATCACAACACTATCTGTGTGCATTCTGCTAATGAAACTACTGCATATTACATCTGGATTGTCAAGCAGGAGCATAGATTTCGATTTTGCATTATACTCCTCCTTTAATATAAGTCCACATATGATAAATGACACATCATAAATCATGCATTCCAAGACTCTTTATCATTGGCCTATCCGGTGTTTACTTTGAATAATATACGGAACCTTCCTTCCTCTTATAAACATGTGCCATGCACATTTCCAGCCATCCTACCTTCACTTATGTGAGTATTGGTTTCCCTTGCGTCTTTGCAGTGTCACCAGCAGACACCACAGTGGGACTTGTCATGGACATGACCACCTCCATCGTGGTGCTTTTTACACTCGGCTGCCCTCACTGCCATTAAGCACATTTAGCCCGCGCTGATTACAACTTGAATAAAAGCATTATGTGCCGAATTGATTTGATCCTTTGAATAATCATTCTTTCTCTCCTTAAATATAGTCGATACAGTGGGCCAGTAATGAGGCGCGTGTGGATTTGCTTTAGTAGTATTTCGACAATTTAGCGGGTTGAGGATGACTTGGGATGGTCATTCTTTCTGGGTGGACCTAATGAACCAGGTTGCGCGCTGGTAGTCTACTTCATCTCGGAGTTGGAGAAGTGATTATGCGATTGGGGAGGTCTCAGTTTTGGAACCAAATTAACAGCAGGAGAGCAGAGGTGGCTTAAGAACCATCTGGTACTGTGGCACCGCTTGGGTCAACGCAAATGCCAGGGTGTGTTAGAACAGTCCACTCACTGTTTATTATTATGGGTATGTTTTGTACATCACGGAGGTTACCTGCGATGTGGGATCAGGTTCAGGTTCAGAGCCAGTTGCAATTTTTACCAATGACAAACTTAAAAGTGGGCTAACTCACTTTATTTTTGTATTTTTTCTTATATAGTATTGTAATCATAGACTGTATCTATAAAAGGACATACCTAACATGCTAGCTGGCGCAGTCAGTCAAATACAAAGTGATCATGAGCATGCATCCAGCTCCATAAGCTTTGGCTCCAGCTGACTTTACATTGAAAAATTGTCACCCCTCCCTCTGTAACTGCTGCAGTGAGCCTCGTCATTTTGATCTTCAAATGTTTATATTAACCTGCTCTACATGATCCAGATGTTTTATTAAGCTCAAGATCTGGAGATGAGTCCCAGGAAACAGAGGTATTGAAGAATGGTCGAATGCAGAGGAAAAATTAACCCAACTTGACTGAGTATTAGTAGTTTACCCATTTCACTTTGTCTGAAAATGCAAAATAGTACAACCTGAATGATGATTGGCGGCTCCCAGGGCAACTTCCAGAATAAGATGAATACAAACAAATTAGTTAAGACAACAGCATATTGAATAGATTGATACTTAGACCCCAGTATGTATTTATTCAGACTAGACACTCAGGATGATGAAGAGAAGATACTGAGGAGGCTGTTGGCCCTACTGCTGTGGTGGAGGTGTGGAAGAGGAGATTTATGATGTGCTGATGAAATGTTAGGAAGGAGCAGGGCCAGCCCTAGCCCTAAGCAGAAGTTGCCTTGGGGGTCCTCACGACATCAGCAACACAAATCCCACATTGCACCTTGATACTGTACAGATCTCTACAGATTACAGGCTGGATAAATAACACACCATAGGCATCAAGAATCTTAAGTCAGACACAGTACCGGTATCAAAATAGGTGGTGCATTATAATGTGGCCCTATTGGCTAAAGTGAGAATACACGCACAGGTTGTAAAAGCTATATGACAGATATTTTTATAAAAACAGCTGTTTAGACTAAATCAGTTTTAACATAAGACCCACTAAATATACTTTTTCCTTTATGTATTTATGTTTGATATGATAAACACTGCCAAGAGTAAGTGACTGAAGTCAGTCAGTTGTTGATAGATTAGTGTACAAAATTAAATATAATATTGGCTATAACATTGAGTCAAACTGTGTTGATATCACAAAAACATTAGACTATGTGTTGAATACCATATTGTATTTATTTATATTATTAGCAAGTATTGTGTTGCTGTCAATGAAATCATCTATTAGTCTATTGGTTGTAATTGATCATCACTTAATACAATGCACATTAGATGGTGCCAAACCACTTTTCAAACTGAGACAAAAGAATAAACATAGAAAACATATTCTATTTATTATTTTATCCAACAAGATGCACTCATCATAACCAAAGAAACAAGTAAAAGTCCAACAGGCAGAATAAGAAAGTACTTCAGTCCAAACTGACCGAACATGACAGTGCTGTAAAGTTAAGTATTAAATAAAATATTGCACTCACAATAAACTTGAAACACTTCTGCTGACAATAAAAATACGAATAAATAAAATACTAATGTAATAGCTTATGCCTTGTTATAGTGCAAAATAAATAACAATCAGACAAAATGTCTGTGTAAACCCTCAGTCGCCCAGGATTGCTATGAATCAGACAAAATTTCCTCTAATTATGCAGTGTAAAATGTCAGCATACTCAATATAACATCACAAATTCAAGTAAATATAAGTAACACTGCAAAAATAATTCAATGAATTGCTATAAAGTGGGTACAATGATTGATTCAAGACCTTCATTAGAATTTTATCCTCCTTGCCTTCTCAGATGCAAAGTCATTTATGACATCACTGTAACTAATCTCCTTCCTTACCTGGTGGTTAATACTTATAATTGCAAGTCCTCAAAGACGCTCTTGTGCCATAGTTGACCTCAGGTATGTTTTGATTAATTTCAGCTTTGAGAAACTCCTTTCTGCAGATGCCACTGTTACAGGTAATGTGCAGGCTATTCTGAGTCCAATCCAAAGGTTTGGTTATAGATCAGTAAGCTGCTTTTCATGGAGATAACTGAGAAGCTCAAAGCTGTTCATTTCATCTCTGGGAAGATTGGGAAAGTTTTTGATTTCAGTGTCTAATTCTCTCCAGTCCAGGTCACTCATGTTACCATCAGTCAAGGTATCACAAAGAAGCTTACATTTTTCAGTTATGACTTTCTCGTCCATTGTGGGGAACTTGTGCAGCACATTGAACTTGTCCCTCACATCTGTAATTGTTTCAAAGCGGTCTTGAAGTGACTGGATGGCAGAATCAACAACAGTATTAAAGAATGACACCTCCAGCCTTTTCAGAGCATCACTTACTGCTTCATCTGGTGCTTCATAATTGAAGTGCCTCTTGGTGTTTCGCAGACGTTTCTGTTTCAGAACTGCCTCCACATTCATCTTTTCACATTGTTCCTTTGCCTGGGACTGGGCCTCCGCAAACCCTATATTCCTATACGCTAATAAGGCTGATTTTGACTTTTCCATGAGACTCACTACAACATCCAGCTGCATAGTTGGGGACTGCAGAAGCTTGCTGGTTTTGCTGATGATGGATAATATGTTGTACCAGGCAACAGTACAAATCTGAAATCTGTAGGAGCCTAATTCTTTAGCTAGTGACTGGGCCTCAACTCTGGTCGTGGCATCATTAGTTTTATCTCGTACTTCAATCAAAGCCAGTCGCACTTTGTCTGGATGGAGATGGAGGGGCTCAATACTGTTTAATCTACTCTCCCATCTTGTTTCTGGCCAAGACTTGAGCGTAAGACTAACATGCTTCTTAAGAATAGCCCACCTTTGGGTGGCAGCAGAAAAGAGGTTGTATACCTTTTGAACAATACCAAAAAAAACCCGATGGCTTCAACTAACTGTTTTGCTGCATCTGCAACCATCAGGTTAAGGGTGTGAGTTCCACATGGTACATAAAGTGCCCTACAATTTCTTTCCAGCAACCTTGCCTGAACACCTTTGTTTTTTCCCTTCATATTTGAGCCATTGACATAAGACTGGCCCCTACAGTTAGCAAAACTGCTGCCATGGTCTTCAAGGTTGTTTAAGATTAGAGTAAACAGTCCGAGGCCAGTAGTATCCAGTGCAGGCAAAAAACCAAGGAAGTGTTCTTTTATTTCTGGTGTGGATGTCAAGCTGATTATCCTTAAAATAACTGACAGCTGTTCCTGGTGACTGATATCAGGACTGCAATCCAAGATTATTGAAAAATATTTAGATTCTTTGATTTCTGTGACAATGCTGTTAAGGATTTTTCTGCTGACACAGCCAATCAGTTCATTTTGGATTGTTTTCCCCAGATAGGTTGTGTGACTTTCACCAGAAGAAATGTGCCTAACGTGTACCTGTAGAACGGGAACATTGCAAGAAGTTCAACCTCTTTCAAAAAATTCCCATTGCTTGGGGTATTCAGTTTATCTACAGAGCCCCTTAAACATGAATGAATAATTGCCACTAAACGAATAAGTACCTGTTTCCATCTGTTTTGTTCAGCCTGTAGCAGCTCCATCTCAGTTTTGTCAATTGTTTTTCTACTCTTCATTGTTAATTCCAACTCTTTCCAGGTCATCAGATTTTGGATGTGGACTTGGCTTGTCTCATGTAATTTCAAAATTGCCCCAATGTTCACCCAATCTCTCTGGCCATCTTTGTTGATTCTAGATGTTTTTTTGGAGAACAGCTTACAGCAGAAGCAGTAAACTGCATCATTTCGGACCGAATACACAAGCCATGTGCGTTTGATTTGCTCTCCATTGGCAAGTTGTCAAAAAGTGTAATGGTGATTAAAACTCCTGTTTAAGGCTGATTTTGGAAAGTCATAGTTTATGGTTGTTTGAAGTGGTCCTCTCCGCACTAAATCAGTTCTTATTTGGTCTGATAGTTTATTTGGCCACAGTGCTGGATCAATTGGACTGCATGGTGGACATGTTGAGCCTGAAGGCTGCTCTTCTTCTGATGTCCCACTTGGAGCTTTTGGAGCAAAAAATACATAATTTTAGCAATAGCAAGCAACACCATTTGAAACACAGTCACCACAGTCAAATTCCATTTGATTATTAATTTTAACCTACCATCAGCAGCACTGCTATCCTCTAGAGAAGGGGTAATGGGGATTTCTTCTGCAGCTATCAAAAAAGAAAAAAAAAAACATGTCACCAATAATTCAGAAATAATAACAAAACGCTGTGTGTGTGGTCATTGAGAGCATAAAAATCAGTAGACAAATACATGTTAGTTTACTTACCAATAACAATGGCATCAGCTTCTCCTGAAGGATTGGGAGATGCTTCAGCTGCTACCAGAATTAACATTTAAAAGTTACTAATGTGTACACTCTGATAAATTACTTAAGTAATAAGTTATTATCACCAGGCATTACCAGCTTCAGCATCTTCAGCAGCATGTTGAGATGCGGATGTCACTTCATCTCCAATTGCGAAGAACTTGTCTAAAGAGGCTTTGCAGAAAAAAAACATATAACAGTCAGACAGACTAAATGTAAATCCAAATTCCTGAATAATGACAATAATGATGATTATTTTATATAATTATAGGCTTTATCACAGGCAAAAAAAAAAAAAAAAACAGGTGCAGGAAGAGGCAAAAAGTCCAAATATTAACCTTATGAATACATAAAATTCAACACTGTGGTGGTGTATTGGATAAAAAAAATGACATTTATGCAACTTAAAAAGTGAATTCAAACATCAAACATGGATTAAAATTCAATAAAACATCCAACAATTGAAATATTATTAAACATTACCCTGAAATATCAAACATTTCCTTAAACTCTTTTTAAATAAAGTTTCTGCCATCACGAGCCACATGGCTCTACACTTTACAGCCTCTGGATCACAGGCAATGAGTACTGTATCTATGAATCTGCATTCATTTTAAGTAAATGTGAAATTTTAGGGATAGGGATTATAATTATGTAATAATTATATATAGTTTATAAACGGCATTGAATAAGACTGTTATTAATCGTGGCTTTATTATGCTGCTCAGGTCTTCTACAAATGTGAAAGAGCGGTGTCCCGTCAGCTCCATGCCCAGGCTCTCTCAATAATTTAGCCGAGCAATGTAGTAACAAACACCGCACAGTGAGACAGCAACCCAGGCCTTAGCCTAGGTCTAATGTTAAGACATGCACAACAGCAGCTCTGATGCAAACTGGCTAACAACAATATACTACACACACACATAATTTACAGGCAGGAAACACGATCATGAAAATGTTATGTTTCATAACGACACATGACTTTCACTACTGAGAAGAAGGCTGCACGGTCGGTCACAAACACAGTAACACCACCTTGCGCTGGGCCTGGGCTGGGCCTGGGCTGGGCCCCGCCCCCTGTACACCTGCTGCTGCGATGCTATGCTAAGTGCTAATAGCATGTTGACATACTCGAGATAGAGGTGGGTGGTGACATTGTGAACTAAAATGACGATAACGTAACTTGTCACATTAACAATTGCATTAACGTCTTTGTAAGATTCACTCAACATTACCTCTAGATTGATGTTTCTTCTCTTCTTTTCCGCTTCTCCGCACCCGACGGGTAGCTTCATTTCAACATGATGAAAACGAGCTCGGAACAGTCGGGCACAGTTACTTCACACGCATGCTCGCTTACAATAAAGTTGGCCAATCATCGCAAGATCAGGTGTAGCGTCATTCAGTTGGTTGCCAGATTGTCAATACAAATACATCATGTGTGCACTACAGAGTGCGCTTACTGTGCTACAGCGGAGATGCGTCAGTAGCGCGTACTAAATGCAATGTATATTGTGGGGGGTTGTCAGATTGGGGGCCCTCTTAAGGCCTCGGGGCCCTAAGCGGCCGCTTAGTTCGCTTATAGGCTGGGCTGGCCCTGGGAAGGAGAGAAGAGAGAGTGCATTCAAAAGTTGCTCAGAATTGTGTTATTGGTTTACAGTGATTATTACATTTTCTAATCTAATGTAAATAAAATACTTTGTTCTGCAATATGTAACAGTAGATAGGCCACCACCGGCTTGTTTTCATAACGATATTATTGCTTTAACTAGAATGTTCCACAGAATGGTATTAAACGTATCTATATCCATGGAGACAAGCAGGTGACTCTACTAGGTAGATTCAGTTGATTCCATACTGTGGAACATTACAGGTCAAAATATCCATGGAGATGAGCAGGTAGGACACGCCATGCAAAACTTCAAATGCAGGGAATATGTGTCTTTTTGTAGTAAGAAACACACAACAGATCTGGACTAATATTTACTTGTAAATATTGGCTTTTTACTTCCGCAACCAATCAATCAGAAGTTGCACACACAAGAAGCTAATGAGCCTCGTTGCGCTAATTGCTAATAGTTTCCTGATCTTTTCAATTATGCTATGAATGCAGTTTTGCTGTGTAGGTCAAAGGAAGAAATATTATGTTTTGGATTGTGCTCATTGAATTAAATAGCTTTACAACTTTCCCACTAAACTGTTTTCTGCAGTAGCACTTTCGAAGGGATTGGGTCTGGCACAGCACGGTGGATACTTGGCGAGGACTTGCAGCTTAGAAACCAGAAAACTTCAACTTTGCCAATCTCTGCCACTGTATGTTCAACAGTCTCTGGAAGGAGCGACAGGCGGAAGACCAAGTGTGACAACTCCACTGTGGCACAAACACAACACCACTTCAATGGAACCAAATCTGATGTTTGTTTTTTTTTACTTTTAAACTATATCCGGCCCATTAGTATTTCCTAAAACATTGTATTGTATAGAAAAAAAACAAGGTTAAGTGTTTGTGTAAGTGCGGATTACAGTATCAAAAAAAAAAAAAAAAGAGGAGTCATGGAAAAGTGAATGTTAAAAATTCATTGACTGTGTCACCCCTCCCTTAGCGTGGAGAGGCTAAGTCAGCACTCCTTCAGAGCACTATCACGACACAATCAGCATGCATCTTGCGAATGAAACTACTGCACATCACATCAGGTTTATCAAGTTGCTGTGTACAGTTTTGTATCATGCTTTTGTATATTTATGGACAATTGTCGTGTGGGAGCATGGGTGACGTAGGCTTGTGGGCGGACAGAATCCAATAGCTAACCATAAGAAGGGTTCAAATAGGCCCTGGGAGAGATCACTAGATTACACAAACATGCATGGATGACAGCTAAAACCTCTTCAGGCATGTTTTTAATGAAGGAACAACTTCGAAAGTAAAAAAAAAAAAAAGGAAATGGCATAATACAATAATACACCCATATACCTCTTTAATTTAATGACTTTTTTAAATGATCTGTGCCCTCAGATGCGAGGTAGACTTGTTTGATTTATAGTTAATTACTAAAAAACATTTGATAAGATATTCCTTTTTTAAAAATAGGAAATCCAGTTGGTTTACATTAAAAAAGAGTCTCCCTGAGTCAGTGTTAATGCAGCCTCTGCAGCTCAGTGAATGAATTCTGGATGTTCTGAGCTTGTAATTACATGCTATTACAAAGTAGCAAGTGCTGTAAATTAAAATGTAACTCTTTCCTATCATGTGATTAGGGCAATGAATGTGAAGAATTTTACCTGGGAACAGAACAACACCATGTGCTTTGGCAGAATTTGAACCAGCTACCCTGTGGTTGGAGGATCAACACTTGTCACTGTCACCCTAAGGAAACAGCATTAAACCATTTGCCCGATATGTCTCCCTTAATGACAAGTGGTTTGATCCATATCATTCTATTTCCGCTGGCATGTCCAGTCAGCTCAAACCCTGTTATAGAAATGCATTAAACCAGAGCTGGCATATGGAGGCGGAGCTGAGAGATCAGAATGGGCAGGACTGATGCTGCCCGGTGCCAAGGCGTGCTGGCTGCTCTGGTCCAACTCATCGCCAAACCCCACGGCTCCAGCAGAGAGGAACATGTGTCTGCTGTGGAACGCGTTTGCAGCGGCCCTCTGCACATGCTGATTGGAGAGTACGTCGCCCCCTAGATAAAACCCAGTCATTAGAAATGTTCTGAGGAAGCCGTGTTTGTTTTGTATTCTATGTATTATGAGGCACAGGGACAGTCACTATATTCACCTTATTCTGGACATTGCCTTGGGCTCTGCCATTGTCATTGTATTATTTTGCATCGGGCTTGACAGCAAAAGTCAATATGCACTACAAAGCCATTTTAAAACCTCTAAGAGAATCGGTGCAGTGTTGACTTGTTGGTCACATGAACACTTAACATTTTACACAAATCAGCAATACTTTATATTAGATTTTAGAATTTTTCCCAAATTCTCCATTGAAATTAACGGGATTCCTGGAATTTCCCTTATCAAGAAATTCCAGTTTAGTTGCATTTATAGCAAAAGTGGGAGCTTCAATCACACCTAGCCAACCTGTGTGTCAGTGGATCTTCCTACTCTACTAATGATGTTTATGTTGAGAGCGGGATTCAACCCCCAACCTTTAGATCAGTGGACAAACACTCTATCACCTGAGCTTCTGTCACCCTTTTTTGACATTGCTGCAAACCCTTGGCTTTCTCTCTATTACTTTCATGATGAACTCACCTGAAATGGTTTTCACTTCACAGCTGTGCCTGTCAGCCTTCATTTGTGGAATGCCAGCAGTGCAAAGCAGTGATCAAAACAAAGGGCAGCTAAATGGAAGAATCTAAAATCTAAAACATGTTTTGAGTTCTTTCTTTTTTTTTTTCTTTTTTTTTGGCTTGCTACATTCCATCACATACATGTGATGGAATGTGTTCATTAGGCCTGTCATGACAATCACTATATTAACTCATCGTTCAGTACAAAACAGATGTAACAATACTTTTTGGGGGTCAGTATTTCTTGTGGGGACTTTTTCTTTATACTAGTGGGAACATTTTTCAGATTTGAGCTGTAGACAGAATTATGAACTTCTATGACTCATTATGGACACAAACCTAGTACATAAGTGTTCCTTTATGTTATGTATCTATTGCTGCTCTTCTTTTTAACACTATTGTACATTTAGGATTGTTTTTTGGGGATATTTCTGTTTTGTGGTTTGGTTTTGATATTATTGTTCATCGTCTATATTTACTTCAGCAATATATCACACTTCAAAATGTGTTTTTGTGATAGACCTTGTGTTCCTTCATATCTTTGATGCCTTCAGTGAGAATCTACAATGAAACTAGAATAGGAAGAAAAACATGTAATGTGTCCACACTTTTGATAGAGAGAAGATCTGGTCCAACATTTCTCACCAAGCCAACTGTAATCAGTCATTTTTATCAACAATCACAATTGAAATCATCCATTGACCATTACCCATCTGTGTATCTGTTCTTTCATCACATCACACTTCCTGCTAGCTAACTGGGCACATACACAGCAGAGGAGAGGAGGAGGGGGAGCTTGCATTCAGTCATTAACGGCATATTTTGCTGGAAAATCTGCCAAACAAAAAAAAAAAAAAAAAAGGGCTTTTATTTCGTTGCTGGAAGTGTTGCGATTAATCTGGGGAGCTTGTTATGGCACAAAGGAATCGGAATTCTGTGGTAATGTGGTGCACATGGGCAGTTTAACAGAGATGGCATGGACAAGTGGAGGTGAGCCAGGAATGGAATGGGCGATCAAACATAGAGCTAACCGGAAGTTAAGGCGCCGGAGGGGGAGAGAGATGACTGTCTGAACAAATGTGCATATGGATTACTTATGGCTTATCGGCATTGTCAGTTGGTTAGTATTTTTGCTTTGTTTTATTAGGACTTCCAACTTGCATGAAGATGTCATTGCTTAACCTGGAATTTTCAATAACATAGCATTAAATGTATCTATCTAGCATGTATATAATGTTAAAAATATAAAAACATGAAAAGATGGATTTTTTTCTGTCAGTGGAATTGCTTCTCTACAGATCTGACCTGCAACCTGGCCTGGTTACGTCTCTACAGACATGAATAAAAAGGCAAACCTATAACATATACCTGGATACAAAGTTGACATAAAAGTTACCAAAAACTACATTAAAAAAAAAGAAGATTAAGTGAATGCAGTGAAGTAAGCAGTGGAAAAAGTAAAGAACCCACTGAGCTTAAAGGTATCAGGAAAACAGAAAATTATGGGTCTGGGTCAAGAAGCCTCACACAGGCCTCTAATATAAATTGATTAAAAAAGGGTCTGGGCCACTAAGATCCTGGGGCCTGGGACAAACATCCTCCCTGTAGGTTTCAGAATGCTAAAATTCAATCATAAACCCAGAAATTTTCCCTAGTTACCCATATTTTGAACTTGCTGGTCTTATGAAAAACTTGTAATCCTTAACTTTTGCTCTGCCAACATTTTAGCATTATGTCGTTATCCCACACATGCTACTCCAGTTACCCGCTATATTTAGACCCATGTTAATATCTAATACATGGCCAGAGGTGATAACCAAAACTGCTTATGTGCACATTCCAAACTGCAATAAGTCTCCTCTGAAGTATGAGCACTAGCTCCTGTCCCCCCACAATCAAATCGGACAGTTTTCCAGGCGGCCCCCATAGGAACATTTTTAATATTCTCGCCATCAAGAAGTAACTCATAAGCCTGTATTAGCGCCTCTCCATGCGCCCTTGTGTCAGGGTGTGTGACCACAGGCTCCAAGGGGCCCAATGGAGGTAATGGCTGTGGTACCCGTAGGTGTACCGGGGGAGGTTGGAGTGTTGCCCCGGGCCGTTGTCAGGGCATGGCAGATTTGTCACCACTGATGTTTAAGAGGTACTTTTGAGGTGTCAACAGAGGTATGCTAGTCCAAGAGAGAAAGAGAGAGAGCAGTGTGTTAACTATCGGTACACTAATTTTGTACAATTTATCTTCAACTTGTTTGATGTTCTTTAAGTTAAAACGAACGGTATTAATAGTTAATGCATAACATATTTTAATCACTACGTTTGCTGAAAATAACATATTGAAATGTTTAATAAGTTTCAGTTTCATTCCTGATGCTCTGCGTCCCTGCTAATAAAAGTACTGCACATCGCTTCAGGCATGTTTTTGATGAGGGAACAATGTAATAACATTGTAGAAAGCCCCCTCCAAAAAAAAGCTATTTTGGATCAAGCCCGCTCTTTAAAGGTTTTGCAGCGGGGGGGTTTATTGCCAGAAAGTTTGGTAATGTTGCCTACTTATCTCCATAGAGATTGTGAAGAAATTTCTGTATTTGTTTTTAAGGAAAATGTTTAGAGGGACTACAAATGTAATTAAATCAAATTAAAGCAGCCATATTGAACTATTTTCTCATCTATGTTTTAATGTTGTTTCCTCATCATAAACGTACCTGGAGTTGTTTTTGGTTTCATTCACATATGTTTAACACACAAACCCTGCCTTTTTAGACTGAGTCCTTCTCTCAAACTGAAAACACTCTGCTCCTCCTTGTGATGTCACACAGGAAGTGCTCCATTGTGTTTTTAAACTCCATACACCTTCACTAGCATCATTTGGAATTTCCACTCTCTATTGAAATGTATGTAAAAGATAGCTGTTAAAGGTTACCCAAACTCCAGGTATGGTTTTGATGAGGTAACACCATTATAACATGGCTTAAAGCTCATATACATTTTGTGTAATTTAGGTCCTTTAAGTTTTTTATTGTTCTTTTGATAGTTCCCTATTGTCACATGGCATTATAAGTGCTTCTATTACATGTTATTTCAACTTTTGGCTGCTTAGCATTGATATTTCATGTTCTAAAATTATGAAGTGGACTAAACATGCATTTATAAGTGAGGTTAGAATGATAGATTTGTGTTGACCACATAATAAAAAGGATCATTAAAGGGTATTATGCAAAATCACTTTATTTCTACCTTGTTGTAAGGCTGTTCCCTCATCAAAAATGTCTGAAGAAGATTTAGATGTCAGCCATGCATGTTTCAGTAATTTAGCGATCTCTCTTGGGCCTTATTTGAACTCTCCTTACTGTTAGCTGTAACATTCTGTGCAATACTCCACCCACAGGCCTACGTCACCCATGCTCCCACAATTCTCCATAAAAATACAAAAGCATGATACAAAACTGTAGACTACAACTTCACAGACCTGATGCAATGTGCAGTAGTTTCATTAGCAGGATGCACGCTGATTATGTTTTGGTACTGCTCTGAAGGGGGATACTCTTGGCACAGAGAGCAAAGGAGCTTCAAAAATACAAGTTAAACTTTTAAAACACATTAACACATTGTTTTTGTCGAATATAGCCGCACATATAAATTTCTTATGTGTTAGCAGTTAATACTCCATAAAAATAAAATGTCTAAAAGACGTCGTGGATCGTGTATGATGAACATGTGGAACATCTACCACATCTACCACATCTATCACACTGACAGAGCAGATGATTGTTGGTGAGCCTTTGATATTCCTGATCTGACGACATGGTCTTTTTTAACTGAAGCTTTCATTGAGATTGGTCCTCTGTTTTTAACCCATCTTGCCACGACCTGTCCTCTCTAAGGCTCTGCAGACAAGCCTACGTAACCAGGAAGCTCTCTGCAGCGCTCCTCAGGCTGCCACCAAATCCCCTCCTTGCTCAGACCTTCCCCTCACAGAAATGACACACTTATTTTGATGTTCATGTTCTAAAATTATGAAGTGGACTAAACATACAAAGGTAAAAGGTAACATGGTGATCTAAATATGTTATGGGTTACAGTTAATACCCCATACACCCCCAAGTGTAATCCCCCCTCTTTAATATCAGGTCTGTCTCATATCAAAATGGCTGGTTATTTAGCAGTCCTATATTCTGCAAAATGGACTCTTGTCAAGGGTCAAGAAAAATGGACAGCCCTGGTTTAGACTTTCAAGCACACCACATTCAAACATACACAACAAACCTCTTTCTGACTACTCTTCCTATGGTCCTAATAGTGTAGTTTTACCTCACTCCTTGCTGATATCTCATCTGCACTTATCTGCTTCATTAGTGCTCTCTCTGTACACCGGCCGCATTAGACTCCAGCACACAGTGGGACTTAGGGGACGCTGCGAGGACAGGAGCTTTAATGTGTAATACAAGGCTAACATTAGCGCTGACTGATGTCCCGTGGATCTATAATTAAAGTCAACAGCATCCCGGGGGCAGACGTATAGATGACGGGCTCCCAAATATAGCTGCGGGCTGTTTGCTAGCTAGAGCTGGCCACCGTATAGCTCACATCAGTATCCTCACAGCCCGGAGGTCCAGACCACCTCCGGACACGCACTTTATTAGAGAGGGAGCCAGCCGCAGAGAGGAGCCGTTTAGCCCCAGGATGCAGACAGAATGGATATTTTAGATTTTATGGCCTGACTGTCCGGGGCGTGTGGTACATAATTCAAAATGAGTGAAAATGGGGACTTCTAATGGAGGCAAGTGCAGATGGAGTGCAGAAAACTATTATTTTTGTTATTTTCTTTTTGCCAAGGTTGTAAGGTTTGGTGGATGCTAGCCAAAATGTTAAACTGGTTGTCTTAAAAGGTAAATAGTCATATTAAAAAGGTACACTACATAGGCTTAACTTTTCTGGTGGCGGGTCTGCTACCTGCTTGTTGTTTAATATTATCTTAATAGTTAGCTTGATTTTAATTGCATGCTTCCTATTCTCTTATTCTTGAGCTTTGCATTGCAACACTATACTTTCCCCATTGTGGGACAAGTAAAGGATTATCTTATCTCGTCTCCATGGAGATGTCATTACACACGTGGACAAAATTGTTGGTACCCGACGGTTAATGAAAGAAAAACTCACAATGGTCACAGAAATAACAAAACACAATGACAAAAGTAATAATAAATAAAAATTCTATGAAATTTAACCAGTGAAAGTCAGACATTGCTTGCTCAACCATGCTTCAACAGAATTATTTAAAAAAAATAAACTCATGAAACAGGCCTGGACAAAAATGGTGTTACCCTTAACTTAATATTTTGTTGCACAACCTTTTGAGGCAATCACTGCAATCAAACGATTCCTGTAACTGTCAATGAGACTCCTACGCCTCTCAGCAGGTATTTTGGCCCACTCCTCATGAGCAAACTGCTCTAGTTGGTTTGAAGGGTGCTTTTTCCAGACAGAATGTTTCAGCTCCTTCCCAAGATGCTCAATAGGATTTAGGTCAGGGCTCATAGAAAGCCACTTTAGAATAGTCCATTGTTTTCCTCTTAGCCATTCCTGTGTGTTTTTAGATGTGTGTTTTGGGTCATTGTCCTGTTGCAAGACCCATGACCTGAGACCAAGCTTTCTGATACTGGCCAGCACATTTCTCTCTAGAATCCCTTGATAGTCTTGCGATTTCATTGTACCCTGCACAGATTCAAGACACCCTGTGCCAGATGCAGCAAAGCAGCCCCAGAACATAACAGAGCCTCCTCCATGTTTCACAGTAGGGACAGTGTTCTTTTCTTGATTGCTTCATTCTTTCGTCTGTGAACATAGAGCTGATGTGCCTTGGCAAAAAGTTCCATTTTTGTCTCAACTGTGATTCGTTTTCTACAATGGTGTCCTCCTTGGTTGTCTCCCATTAAGTCCACTTTGGCTCAAACACCAACGGATGGTGCAATCTGACACTGGTGTTCCTTGAGCTTGGAGTTCACCTTTAATCTCTTTAGAAGTTTTTTCTGGGCTCTTTTGTTGCCATTCGTATTATCCGTCTCTTTGATTTGTCATCAACTTTCCTCCTGTGGCCATGTCCATGGAAATGTTATTGCTTTGTCTGGAATGTTCTCCAGTAAGCATTAAACATATCTTTCTCCTTTTTTTTTTTTATTGCTCAAAAATACCTTGAAAACATGCTTTCTTACTCTGGACGGGTTCGCCTCTCCACCGATCTGACCTGTAATGTGGCCTGGCAGCATCATCCTAATGCTTAATCACCAGTTTAATGCCATAAGGTGGAATACTCCAGGCAAAGACTTAACATCTCCATTGAAACATACAGCACATACAGTTGCACTTAGAGTTACTTTGGGATTTTTTTAAAGACAGACAAGATATAGATTTTACCCAGCAGACACAAAAGATAGTTTCTGCTTTTGCGGTCAGCTTGTCAACACATTACATTCAACATGAGTGAAAATTAGTTCTTACAAAGCTGTTAGTGTGAACTCCGAGCCTGAACTCTGCTGTCTTTTTTTCTTATACAGTGGTTGTTGGCAGTGCTGGGCTCAGAGTTCCTTGTATCAGAGCTCATTTTGGGGCATTTTATTTCCACTTCTGTAACAGCACCATACCATATATATGTGTGTGTGTGTGTGTGTGTGTGTGTGCGTGCGTGGGGGGGGGGGGGGGGGGGGGTGCAGTACCTTTCAGAAGTGTAAAAGCACAGAGAGAATGCAGCGTTTGATGTTTGATGGACATTTGAGTGCAGGCTGCAAAAAGCTCAGAGAGGACTAACACCTGTCCTCTGGTATTCCCATGCACCCCAGGGACTAACGTATTTGACTAAATGTAAGTATAATGGTATTGTGTGTTGACAAATTTCATATATAGTTGACAGATTGTTTTTATGGAACTAGCTGTTATAAAAATGACATGGAGGACTTAAGGGGAGAGTGAGAGGGCGGAGGGGCGGTGTCTTGATAACTAAAGGGGAGGTATATGTTGAAGAATAGGAAATGATGTTATTGGTCTAACAGGTATCCCCACTTCAAACTCCGCTCCTGCAGCCAGGTATAATCAGAAACACCTGCCTATAATCAGGGTAGTCCTGCATGATGTCACGTAGTACTCGAAATTGCAGTGGCTACTGTTCGGGAGCAAACACTCAGTTTTTTACAGTTTTTGACCAGAACCTGTGATTTTTACCTTGTTTGCACTAAAACTACTAAAAATGACTAGAAACAATATACAGTGCTATTGAAACACTAGCTAAAAACTGTGATTTAGTGTTTAATTCCATTTTAAGGATTGTTCAAATGCAGATGACAAATTTCCCAACAGGCAGCATACCTTAACTATACTACGACTACTACTATCTACTACTACAAAATGACTGTTAATGTTTTGGCAAAAGACACATCCACAGTTGGTGACAGATGACCTTTTTTAAATGCTATAACTGCATTTTAGATTGATCCCTGTAAGTGCATCCTTGAGCCGCATTATAATATAACTGTTTGGCATTCAGTTGGACAGCCCAGCGTAAGGTCAGGGAGAAGACGGAGCACAGAGGCTGTGGAAGGTAGAGTGTTGCTGGCCACATGTTGAGCAGATGTGGCTCTCTCTTTCTGGAGGCCTGGAAGTCACCGTGGGAATGCCACACACACTGCACATTTATAGGGCACCAGCTGTCACACCCTCTCCTCCAGTCTCATCATGGGAGGGCTAGAGAAGGCCAAAGATGTGCTCAAGTAAGGCTGCAGTTAGTAAAAATGAAAGTGAAAATATCCACATGCTCGTGTAGGTTTACCACAAAAGTACTAAATTACCATTTCAAAACATTTTGTTAGGATGGTTTAATGAGACAATCAAATGCTACAAGCATGATCAAACACTGAAATTTACAGAAAATATATTGCAATAGTGTAAAAAGCTCAGTTATTGTCTCCCCACTGATGCAAAGGTTGGTGGTTCGAATCCCATTCTCGTCATAAACATCATTGGTTTAGCACTCAGATTTGGTTGGCAGTGTGCTTCCAGATCCCACAGATCCATGCAGATCAGTGAGTGAATTCTGGCAGTTCTGAGACCTGTCCATATACTGAGAATGAGAAAAACTTGTATGTAACTTTTCTACAGGTTAAAACTCTGGCAATCCAGGTTCAGCTGTGATTGTAGCATCTTGTTTGAATCTGTAAGAGTGCAGGCTACATACTGTTCCTTTATTTTTACATTACTAAAAGCATCTCACCAATGCTAAACCTTTTAATTATTATTTTTTTTCTCCAAGCCAAATTTAAATGCATAGAAATTAAAAAGACATTTTTCCTCATTTGTGACCAGTTTTTTTATGACGAGATCTAGTTGCATGAGATCACGTCCCATCCCTAAGCATAACTCAGAACTTGCCCCTATACTGTTCGCCTTTCTGACAAAGCTTTATAATTTCTGATCATTCTTGAGGCTGTCAGCTTACCCCTGTCTGCTCCACTAGAAAAGATCATTCAGGAAGGCACCTCCTGGAGACGCACAAAAGAATGCACATGCAAGTGTCCGCTTGGGATGCAGATCAGAGGATTGGAGGACTTAACTACTTTGTGTAACCTTTTCAATACATATTGATGCATAGGTCATGGTGGGTGGTTTTGCAAAAGTTTTGGTAGAGTTATCGTTATTGTTGTTTAGTTCAATCTATATAAAAATGATTTGTTCAGGAAAAGTAGCCCATGGCTTCCCCTCAGGCTTGTTAAATCCTATACAAGTGTTCAGAGAGGGATTAGCGCCTATTTGAAGTCATTATGTGACCCTTGAGTGCACTTAAGGCTTAGATAAACTTTTTGAAGTATGATAACTACAACTTCTTTAGCTCCGGACTACCAAGGTTGTGTGTTAAATGTGTGTGAATGAAATTAAACAAATTCCAGGTATATTTGAGATGAGGAAACAACATTATAGCATAGGTCAGAAAATATGTGCATTTTTACTGTTAGTGACAAAACAGTTTGATCATCAGTTTGATCATTTCATAAACATAGTGTGATCTTGAGGTAAGGCAGGCAGGCTAAGTAAGAATAAGACATATCAGTGGTGGAAGAAGTACTCAATTGTGTTATGTAAGTAAAAGTACAGTAACAGAGGTAAAAAGTTACTACTAAGTAAAAGTATCACATGAAAAAAATCTACTTAAGTAAAAGTATTTAAGTATCTGTTTAAAAATGTACTTAAAGAGTAAAAAAAAATGTTAAAAGTGTTAATTGATTAAAGTGTGAATGTAGTGATATATATTAAAAATGATACAGATTTTGGTCAACAGTAACAATAGAAATCAATTTCTTAATTTTTCTTATGAATTCTGTGTATTTATTTTTTTTTGCTCAAAGCCGAAGCTTGAACTCAAAAACTTTTGTCGGGATGTTACCACGAACATTATATAAATATGAAAAGTTACAGTTTACAGTACAGTGCAGTACAATATTTGTTAAGCCATTTATTGTCCAACTGGCATAGTAACCCCCAGTTATGGAATGAAGATTTTCACTAAAATGCGTATTTCTAATTCATGGGTAAATACTTTTTAGAGGTTACAGGCAGCAAGTAAAACATCTTATACAATGCTTCTTAACAATGGCACTAAATAGAATTAACTATCCCAGATCTAAACTAGGTTCTCAACATGGATTCAACATGGACTTAACAAACACTACTGGTTTATGGTCATAGTCTTGATGATTCCATTATTTTTTCGCTTTGAGAGGTCCTATATTACGCGAAACAGCTTTAAGCTATTTTAGAGTCAAAAACATACCTGGAGTTGTGTGTTGTTTCATTCACACATATTTGAGTAACCCTTTATTATGGTAAATGGTCACATTTTTATATAGCACTTTTCCACCTTCAAGCATTCAGAGCAATTTACATCAAGGAACCACTCACATTCATAAAAGGTGGGCAAGGTGGGTTAAGTGCCTTGGCCACTTGGCCAAGGATGCAACGACTGGAATCGCACCACCAGCCTGTGGGTCAGTGGATCTGACAACTCAACAAATGGTGTTTTTGTTTTTTTGTCAAGAGCAGGGTTTGAACTGCCAACCTTCAGATCAGATCAGTGGTCAAACACTCATCCAACTGAGCTACTGTCACCCCAGACAGATTATGGTCTGTCTACACCAAAATGCTCTATTCCACCTTGTGATGTCATGAGAGAAAACTCAGATTAAATATGCAGGGTTTGTATGTTAAACATGTGTGAATGAAACAAAACACAACTCCAGGTATGTTTGTGATAAGGAAACCGCATTACAAGACAGAGAAAGAGAGAAAATAGTGTAATATGGGCTCTTTAAGTTGTACTCTAAAAAGCTAAACAAGCCATTAAAGGCCAAAGACACTAAATTATACTAGATGATAAGTTAATTCAAGACTAAACCAGTTTTTAAACGAGGACTATCCACATATATATGCACTCTCTCATTACATCGTCTTTCTCTTTGTAAATCTTGATCTACAATCTTCCATCAGGCCACACCGGTGTCAAAGATGCCGCTATTGTTCCTCCTCTAAAAAAAAAAAAAAAAAAAAAAGCCATAGGTGTACCTTCTCCCACTGCAAAAAACAAAAAATAATGAACTAACCAGCGTGGAGGTCCCATGGGAGGTGAGATTCCACGCTGGCCCTAACAAACGCACGAGACCTGTTCAGGAGCGGAAAAAAGAACTGGATTTATTTGCGTTGCTATTTGGGTCTGACCTAATTGAGCTTCATTGGTGTGGTATGAGTGACAGGTGCGAATGTGGCAGGCCAACGCTGAGGTAGAGTGCTGGATTTCCCTGGAGGTTGATTGTATAGAAATGTTGGGTGTTTTTATGGCGCACATAAACGCAGGAGTCCTTGGCGTGTAAATTACCTGTCCCAGCCGTAAACTATGGCAGAATTAACGGTGCGACAACACACACTCTGGAGGTATGTCTTATAAAAGGACCGTGCCATGCTATCTGCTGTTTGAGGACCCAAGTAATGGAAGCTACAGTGATATGGCAAAGGGAAATGCATGGCTGCATTATACTTAGACAGTTTTTTTGTTTTGTTTTTTGGGTTAGTTTATAGAAAAAAAACAAAAAACATTTTAAAGGTCCTATATTACACAAACGTTACTCTTGTGAACTTTAAGACAGTTAGCTAGTTACCTCATCAAAAACATACCCGGAATTGTGTTTTGTTTCATTCGCACATGTTTGAGTAATCCTTTATTATTAGTCTGTCTACATCTCCAAAACTCAAAACACTCTGTTCCAACTTGTGATATCATGTGGTAGTTTTCAAGTTAACAGCTCCTTTTACCTTTTGTTAAGTAGAGATTGGAAATTCCAGGACTTAAATTATCCAAATGATTCTAGTGAAGGAGTATAGAATTTAACAACACACTAAAGCGCTTGCTGTACCACATGACATCATGAGGTAGAGTTTTGTCCATCTGAGAGAAGGACTCTAAATATGCAGGATTTATTTTTACAATTTATGATTGAAACAAAACACTTGGGCATATTTTGATGAGGAAGCAACATGATAACATACTGTAGATCAGAAAATAGTGTAATATGGCGCCTTTACGGTGTGATAAACATTATTATTGTTTCAGTGCAGTGTAACAATGCATGGCAATATATGGAATAGCAGACAGGTCAGCGCTGCCAGTAGACTTGATTGTTGAGTAGAGTTGATGAACAGATTGGGTTTCTTTTGGATTGGCTCCCACCAAAGAGCCAGTTCTAGCGGCTCCCAAACAGTTCTGTAGTTAATAACACTGAGCATTTTATTAACAAAAAGTAGTTCATGGTTCACTTTGTCTTATGGAAAATGGAAAATTACTTTGCCTGGAATGTTCCACAGCAAGACATTAAATGTATCAACCTGTAGTGCCTCTATGCCAGGTTATTAGTCAGATGTGTGAAAGCAGTCAGAATGCAGAATGCTCTGTACAGATTTGTATCATGTTTCTGTATATTTATGGAGAATTGTTGTGTGGGAGCATGGTGACATAGGCTTGTGGGTGGAGCATTGGACAGTATCTTACAGGTATCCATGAGGAGGCTAATTACTGAACATACATGGGTGATATCTAAAACCTCTTTTGGCATGTTTTTGATGATGAAAGGTTATAACATGGTAGAAAGCTAATATATATATATATATATATATATATATATATATATATATATATTATATATATAGATATTATATATTATATATATATATATATATATATATATTTTTTTTTTTTTTTTTTTTTTTTTTTTTTTTTTTTTTTTTTTACATAATACCCCCTCTTTAAAGAAGAGACTAAAACACTAATAAGGACAATCAATTTACTATAAGGTTCAACTTTTACCAAACGCCCAATAAAAATAATAAAAAATACATTTAAAAAATACTGTCAAACTCCCTTTCCCCAGTTCCACCCATGTCATCTTCATTGTCGCTCCTCCCTGATAAACTGTCTCCCTATCAGACACATCCACAAATCACTTAGGACTCGGAGCCAGCTTCTGATTGGTCCAGCTCCATTCCAAGGTTGACTTTTACTGCGTTGAGATTGTAAAAATGCACTTTGGGTTTGTGGTATCTGCCAGGCCAATATCTGTATCCCTGTAAAACCAGAGCAATCTTCCAGACCCCACTGTTATGGCATTGGAGTCACTATATGGGAGATATGAGCTAGCGGGAGAAGAGGGAGAGAGAGCAGAGCAAGGCAAGGGTTTTATCAGTGAAAGAATTGTTTATCATAACTATGCATGCTATGTTTTATTATTGTGGGTTTTATTTATTTGCTAGGCTGGTTAATTGAATCATTATTGTTCTGTTTTTTTATTTGGAAAATTGGTTGAGAATTTAGAGGATGGAAGTTTGTTTGTTTAAAGCCTCAGTATGCAACCTTTTAGCCCAAATGTAGACTACAATAAAAGCATGTTTTATATTTTGGATGTTTTTATTGGACTGAAAAAAACAAAAAAACAAAAACAAGACAAAAACAAAAAAGCATGGCTTGTGTCCTCACCATGAGCATGGTACATGGTAATATTTCACAGTATGGCATAAAACCAATCTCCAATGAGAATGTTCGGCAGTATTTGTTTTAACTTTCTATTTCCATGGAATCACATAGTTAATCTGGCATCTCCAGAAAGTTACACAGTGTTTCTTTAAAGGTCCTATATGACACAAAATTGTCTCTGAGTTTTAAGCCATGTTATAATAATGAAGAATGGTGAGAATGTTGTTACCTCAAAAACATACCCAGAGTTGTGTTTGGTTTCATTCACACATTTAACCCCTTATTATTTGTCTGTCTACATCTCCAAAGCTCAAAATGCTCTGTTCCACTTTGTGATGTCAGGTAATGGTAGTTTTCAAGTTAACAGCCCCCTTTACCTTTTGTTCAGTAGAAATTAGCAATTCCAGGTCTGAAATCATCCAAATGATTCTAGTGAAGGTGTGTGGAGTTTAAAAACTTAATGGTGCACATCCTGTATTAGCGCATGACATCACAAGGTGGGGGAGTGTTTTCTTTTTAAGGGAAGAAGACAGCCTACATATGCATGATTTGTATGTTAAAACATAAACAAAACACAACTCCAGGTATGTTTGTGATGAAGAAACAACATTAGAACCCAGATAGCAAAATAGCGTAGTATGGGCCTTTTACCAACTGAAATTAACTTTCATCATTTAGAAGCTGTTTTATCTCTGGTGTGTATATAAAGCAGAGTGACAAGATTTGCCAATAAGTAATGATGATAAATTCTGTATAATTAAACACAATTAAGGTGCATGTTTTTTTGTTTTTTTTTAGTATTTTTAAGACAATCTCTGGACACATCTGAGCCTGTACAATAAGAGATGGCCCTGTCACTGATACTGACACTGCATACACTACTACACTAGAGCTCTTAAATCTCACTTAAGTCAACCGGAAGACTCCTGCAATACTTTACAAATATGTGAGTCTGGTCAACGGTCTATCTTCCCGAGTTCAGATGTGCATGACTCACAGGTAGATAAGCCAATTAGGGAGACACATAGTCCGTCCATATCAAAATAAATATGGCTGCTTATGAGGAAAAAAGAAAGGAAAATAAATGACAGGGGACTGAAAAACATTAGCAATTTCAGGAGACTCAATCTGAGGAAAGTGTGATTCTGTTGCTCCTTTGTTTCGCATGCATCACTGAAATAAACTACTCTGATTGGACTGTTGTGTTTGAGCTTGGCTTTTGGTGCAGCAAAGGGAGTGGTGACCAGACTGATATCCCTCTGTATAAAGATTGTGTGTGATTTTGCATTTTGCATGACAAAGTGAACAGTAATAACTTTTTATATAAATTAGGCTACTCCATGTATGTTTTTGATGGTACAACAATATAACATGTTTAAAAGCCCCAAACAGTGAATCTGGCATAAGACTGGACTTAAAAATGTGTTAACTAATGACCTAAAATAACTCAGGCCAGTCAGCCCCAGTCACCCCCTTATTCACCCCCTGTGTTGCCCTTGATCAGACTGCCATGTGGCAATGGGCAGTGGCAGATGGGGTCGGGCGAGGTGCTCTCATTACTCGCCCTGGCTTCCTCTCTCTGTCTCTCTCTGTCTCTCTCTGTCTCTCTCTGTCTCTCTCTCTCTCTGTGCCACCTGTCCGGTACACTTAATGTTACCATCAAAGCTCCCCACGGGGTGCTGGTGGTCGTGCCCATGGGGCGTGCAGAAACCCCCCCCCCCTCCTGGGCGAGTAACTCTGTGTGAAAGGCCATTGTGATCTGAGGCACTCGTGGTCCTTCTGAATAAGACCAGACTGTCAGGAAGACAGTGGAGAAAGTGTAGACTCACGCTGTAGTGTGGATGAGATGGTGTTTCTAAATACAGAGCCATCTTGAGAGCTGAAGATGAGCAGAGTTGGGTAGAGTAGCCAAATATGTACTTAATAGCCCTATGTTACACAAAATGGACTCTTGTGAGCTTTAAACCATGTTATAATGTTGTTACCTCCTCAAAAACATACCTGGAGTTGTATTTAATTTCATTTACTCATGTTTAAGTAGCCCTTTATTATTAATCTGTCAACATCTCCAAAGCTTAAGCCATTTTTAGTGGTGTCAGAATGGCCAAGGAGTGAAAAAGTAGTGCACCCAAAATTTCCCACAATGCACCTTGAAAAGTAATGAGCATTGGTGGTCACTAGACCAGGCAATATAGACCACAATGCATTGTGAGAGTCGGAAAAACAACAGCGAACAGACACAGGTCTTGAACTGGACAAGACTGAATAAAGCAGATAGAAGTGCTGATTTATCTCACCGTTGATCACTGACTATGAATAAAACTTAAATAAACCATGAATGTGTAAAGTTGCTAACATTAGCCTCTTACCTTAGCTTAAAAGTTAAAAGAGCGATAATTTCCACATCGCAGACATTTTTAAATTTAATTTTTTTATTTTTTTATTTATCCATTCATGTGAGATCCAGGTTAACAAAAACTTGTGTGGCTATTATTAGTCCTTAAATTCTTGTGCCAGTCTAGTCTGATCATTATTTATGACAGAATTTTTTATTGAGTTTAGCCATTAGACTTTTTTTTCACCCAAACCCCAGAGTCACATTACCTGGAAGTAGTAACCTGTCTGTGTGAATCTCCCTATGAATCTCTCTGTGCACTATAGAGTGCGCTAAAGAGTGCAGGCTGTGTAGTGAATGAGGGGTCAGGGGCTAGAGGGGACATTTGAGTGCAGCTATGGTCACTGAAGCAATCCCATGAACCAGAGGAGATAGAAAAAGAAAAAAAAATAAAATATGAGACTTTGTAGATAGAGACCTTGGGATCCACAAATCTCCCAGGTCTTAATGAGGAGATAGACCTCCCAGCGTCCCTATGAAATCTACACCCTCACTGGTCCTGTATATCTCATAATTTTATCTATAATGTTGTATTCATACTGCTCTCTGTTTAGTGGTATTTAGGGTGATATACATACTCACTGTGTTGCCTATTGGCTTTGTGGTGGAAGAAGTACTCAAGTACAAAATTTAGTACTTCTTCCACCACTGTAGAGCAGTACTCAATTTTGTTAATAAAGCAAACGTACAGATACTAGGGCAAAGAAATACTCAAGTAAAAGCAAAACTATCACATGAAGAAAAACATACTTAAGTAAAAGTATTAAAGTATCCATTTAAAAATGCACTTAAAAAGTAAAAGTATTTCATGCAGATTTTGAGATCTAAAGAATCTTCAGATGTAGCGATTTTGAGATTTGTGCAGAAGTTTGTCAGAAACAATCGAATCAATATTTTTTTTCTAGCCTTTTTTTTTTTTTTTTTTTTTTTTTTTTGGCATATTTTTATTTGCTCGATTCATAAACAAGTTAAAAATAAACCCTCAGACTTTTCAGCAGGTGAGACAATAATACAAAAAAAAAAAAAAACACTTTTCAGTCCTCTTCAAAAATGTAGTGAATTAAAAAGACCTGTTATTCTGTAACTTCTTCTGATTGCATTTTGCATATTCACATTTTTTTTAAATATGTTTGGCAAGTCTGTTGTTACTATTTCATACTGCGGCCTAGTCTTGAGCACCCTATCTTTTACTACATATTTTAATACCGCCTATCGATTCCCTGACGCTCTTGCCTGCTCCTTCTTTTTTGCATTCGTTCAAATTGCAATTTCGATTTGAATGTGATTGCTCTTGTAGCCCTGGTCAGAATATTTTCTATAACATACTGTATTGAAAGCTCATGTATTGCCTATCCTTCCTGCACTTCTCTTATAAAGTGTGTTTGCCTAAATGTGCCTGGAGTATTCCCCTCACAGTGGCCTCATGTCTGGGTAAGATTGGGGCAGTGGCTCCCTGAGAGATGGATGTCAGCCGGGTTCTTATTACACTTCTGAAGCTGAGCAGAGCGGTGGTCAAGGCACTTCATCCATCATATATTTTCACCCACACCTCCTCTGATATGTCCCAGGCACCTCATCCCTCAGCCAATAGCACAGTCTCGCAATGCCTAAAATGTCCACCAGGAATTGAGTCAAATTTAGAGAGTTATGAAGTGTGGAGTGTTTTAGAGCTTTGGGTCTCTAAGGCTGGTTATCCGAGGACATTCAATGAAACTTTATTTACAGTGGTGTGTAAAAACAACACAATCAATATAAAACAGCTTAACATTAAAAGTCAAGCCACTTTGTGGGTTGGCTTTCATGCAGATGTTATTGCTTTGCTTTTTATCTTGGATTTATTCAATTATGTTTTTATTGCGAAAAACTTTCTTGTAAAACAGTGGGATCACGACACAGATCTGACCTCATCTGCTTTTCTTTATGGAAATAAGTTTAATGCCATACCTGTTGACTAATAAAAAGACACACAACCGATACACCGATACTAGACTCGCTGCATTGGCTGCCCCTCGATTTTCCAATCAATTTCAAAATTGTATTAATAACTTCTAAAATGCTCTCGGCCTCTGTTATATTACTGACCCTCCTGTGCGTATGTTCCTGGATGCTCTTCAGACTGGACCCTTCTCACTCTACCCCCCCCCCCCCCTCTCGATTCCACAGTAGAGGGTGCCGTGCCTTCTCTATCCGAGCCCCAAAGCTATGCAATTCCTTACCTAAGAAACTAAGAACATTTGGCTCTGTAGCACTTTCAAACCTAAGGTAAAAGCAAAGGTTGAAGTTTGATATGTCGCTGAAGTAAATATAGACAATGTTGTAAAGCTGGCTAATCGGACCAAGAGACGTAAGACTCAGAGAAATTTTACAGTGTCTATTCACAGGTTGTGAAAAACAGTCAATAATGTGGGTAGAGCTGGTGGGGGACAGAGTGCAAGGTGCAGGCTGAGATCCAGGGGCAGGACGGGGAGTGCAGGGGAGACGATGCGGACAGCAACGGAGCGGGGAGCAGGATGCGAGCCGGGATCCCGGAACATGGGGGGCAGGAACGGAGATAGGTCGACCAGAGCCAGGGAGAGGAGCAGGGTGCAAAGCGGGGTCCAGAAACGTGGAGTGCAGAGACGAGACGAGACAAGACTGTACCAGGGCTGGGAAGCAGGAGCGGAGCCGGTAGCGCGGGAGCTGGGACGGTCCAGAGAGCAGGATCTGAAGAGCAGCATAAAAATTCCAATGAGCAAGGTAACAAGAGCAAAATACCAAAAAGCAAGAGCAGGCTAGATATTCACGTTGACACGCAGACGATCTGGTCCTGGGCCCCTCTTATAAATGGCAGGTGGTGTTGATTACGCTAATGAGCTGCGGGTGCGCACGGGAGGAGCCAGGGGCTTAGCCCAGCTCCAGCTCCGGCAGGTGGGGGGAGGGAAGGGGCAGGACAGAAGACAAAACATGGAGCGAAAAGTGCGGATCGTGACAGACAAAGAACGGTAATACTGAAACTAATTCATGCCACTGACACGATGACCCACAAAAAACAATATATAACAAAACGATTCTAACAATAAAATATTGCTAAAAATCATGAGCTGCAATAAACAGTGGAATGAAACACTTAGTTGTTAGTTTGCATCTGTAATGAGTCATAGAAGTTATCAATTCAATCTTTCACTGCTTAAATCTTATCATATAACCAAAAAATTACCAAACATTTCCCAGTAGTGCAAAGAAAATTTGCACATGATAAATATTGAGCCAAAAAAAAATATAGTTCCAGCTTTCAAGTTGATATAGTAATTATTGTGACAGGCCTATCTGTGCCTTCTGCCTGTTTTTTATCTGTATGTATAGCACTTTGTAACACTGTTAAGTAAAGTTATTATATAAATAAAATTATTATCATTAGGCCCAAGCCTGGGACAATGTCCCGGTGAGGGACTCCTTAAAACCGTGTCCGGAGCATGGAAAATGTCAAAAATCAAGTAGTAAACACGCTCCGACATGGCAGTGAGTGATGTCAAAAAATAGAACTCGACGAGGTCTAATTGTCACAACAGACCCCGAGAAAAAATAACGAAAGACGACTCGGTAGCGCCACCTCAAACTTTGATTTTCATGGGACCAATGGGAGCCCGACTCGGAAAAAAGTCAACGTAAAAATCTGAAACTCAAAAAAAAAATAGAACACGTCAGGACATGACAAAAGTGATATTATGGCCCCACCCTAAAATGTACAGGAAGTCGGCCATATTGGATCAAACCCGGGAATGACAAAAGTGCACACCCTCGCATTCAGGACATTTTTTCACACAGTTGTCATCACAAATACTTCAAATTTGGCCAAATCCCACTAAACCCATGTGTGATTAAAGATTATCAATTACATTTTGATTATGACTTTGGGTGTGGTCAGGGTGAATTTTCAACAGAATTGCAATTTTTGGAATATTTCAATAAAATATTTCTCTTTCACACATTTTTTGTTGGGAAAACACTAATACAGCGTTTATGCACATTTGTGAGCTGAATGCAATGATATGCAAATCAAGGCACTCTCTAACAAAATGGCTCTTTAGCGCCCTCTTCAAATTTCATTTTCAAAAATTCGTAGAAGACAATCGATTTGTCGTAGACTTGTGAAAAAATTCACGGGGGCCTTATTTGTGATGGGGCACAATGTGAGAAAGTCACATGACTGTAGCTGTTATGGTTTAGGACAGGGGTGTCCAAACTTTTCTCACTAAGGGCCACATATAAAAACAGAGACAAAGCTGAGGGCCGATTGAGGGCCATAGACTGGTCACCAATACAGTGAATACGTCAAATCTGCGTTAATATTACAAGTTTGAACCACTAGATCTTTATTCATGCTTACATCCTCAGTGGGACACATTAAATATTTGATATGGGCTTGTTAAAGTAGTTTTTCAGAAATGTACAGCCAAACTTAAAATGTATTTATTTAGAATGGCTTCTAACACTTAGCCCTGTGACTCTTTCTTTATTGTATTGGTGTAATGTGCCCTGTTAATTTGTATGATGTTTATTGTTTTTATTGTTCTGCACTTTGGGCAGCTTTGGTTGTTGGAAGGTGCTATAGAAATAAAGTTTGATTGATTGATTGATACAGTAAAAAGTACTGTTCAAGGTAATATGGGCCAATTCACCTGGAAGCTTGAGGGCCAAGAAAAATTGGTCTGAGGGCCGCATTTGGCCCCCGGGCCATAGTTTGGACACCCCTGGTTTAGGAGAAAAATAATGGGTGGAAAAAAAATTTCCATTATTATTATCATTATTTTGGTGGCGACTTTAAATCCACTTTTGACCCCCTGAATGTTAACGAAAAGTCAATTTTATTGGACCCAAAATTCAAGGTTGGTGAAAAATTTATTATTTTGATGTTCAAAGACGTTTTTTAAAGTTTTTAAATGCGTGTAACACATTTAGCGTCCTACGTCCCGGTATGAATATACTTTTTTTTTCAAAATGTTGATCTGAATGCATAGATATACAATTTACATAGGTCAGACATTATATTGCTCCACAGCGCCCCCTTGAACGTTTGAATTGGACCAAACAAATTACCTTGACATAAACATTTGAAATTTGGCATGGACATCCCTATTGACATACTGAACAAAAACATCAATGAGAACATACCTCTATTTTCAAAGGTGTTGCCATGGCAACGTCTGACATTTCTCATTGAAATACATGGGTTTTGGTTAACTGGGATGAAAAATATTTACTGTGTCATAGATCATTGAAATTTGGTACACATATTCCGCTCATCATACTGAACAAAAAAGCCAATGAAGACATACCTCTATTTCCAACCGTTCAGGCGTGACAATGTCATAAATGGTCTCATTGGAATGAATGGAGTAGTATTACTCATTCACTGATTTTGGGGGGAAGGGCGATGTAAGCGGGAACGAAAGGCAGGATCTCCGCGGTGGCTTGTACCCCGTGGTCGCAAGGGGTGGCGAGGGCCTTTTTCACTGCTTGCAGTTTTATTTATTATTATTATTATTATTATTATTATTATTATTATTATTATTATTATTATTATTATTATACAGAGGAACATTCCACCTAAGCAAGTAGGTGACAGACTACTCTACCCACCTAAGCATTTATAAATGGAAGCCCACATTAGCCAACTGGAACGTATTAAAATGCACTAGAAATCAGAAAAAAATGCCAAGCATATTAAAACAATTCTGTGGGAGGGCCCCCAGACCCCTCATAGTTTGTGACGTGTTGAGGCTAACGCTAATTCTGCCACTCAAAATACAATCAAGCTAATGTATGGAAAAGCACTAGCTTTGAGAAGGGTCTACACTAATGAATAAAAATAGAAAAACATTGAAACTCTGAAGGCAAGACACTGACATATGCTAGTTGAAAGTGATTGTCAAGCTAATGCTGTTACACTATCATAGGCCTACAATGTTTCTATCCTACCTATCCATCCTCCTTCCCATTACCCCCATATCTGCAGACCTCCACCCCACGTCATGTGCTTTGCTGTGGGCCTATGTACATCTTTATTGCCATATTACTATATCTTCTGAATCCACTTTGCTCCGCTTGCCAGAGCGGTTGTTTAAAAGCACACACGTTTGCACACACATATCTCCCTGTGCCATTAACACTTTAATATCTCTTTAATCTGGGTGTCACTAAGCCCTTCTACACATATAAAAACAAGGCGCCGTACAGCTCTAGGCAAACCTGATAAGAGCCCTAACCCCACGCGCACTTCACTCAGGACAGCTAATCGAGTTGGGATGGCTTCATGAACTGCCAATAAATAGCATTATTCTTCCTGTCTGTAGGGTAATTAAAGAGGGGTTTGTAGGGGCTAAGGTGGAGATGGTAAGAGCTGATAAGACTAAAGCACACTCTACATGAGAACTTGCCCAGTTTAGGAGACAATTTGCATAGGCTTGACCCAATTGAGGATTCTTATATGCGATTTTGAAGCGGCACCGCTCTTCATGTGTGGTGTCCGAGCGACTCTGAGCTGCTCTTTTATATTGTACACACAAAAGATCACCATGTCAAGAGCCAGTAAAATGACGCATCGGGCAGACGGAATGGCGAATACAGATGAACAAGATACAAACTCAGGAAATGATGAAAATCATTTAATGACAATTTCATGACTCACCTCTCTTAAAGTTGTAAAGTTAAACTGGGAGCATTCTCATCCATATTATCCGACTCCCAGGCCACAAAACAACTAACTTCCAACTAACTTTAGCAGCAGGCTTGACAGTGTTGCTAAGTGACCACTCCCCTGCTACACTAGTGGTGTAGTCATGAAGGGGCATTACCTTCAACAGCCTCGCTCCCGATTGCCATTTTGATTGCTATGATACTTTTAGCTCGTGGTGCATTGCCTCTTTGCTGCCATATCCCACTCCGGTGTTTGGAGATTTAAAATTGTATCAACAACAATGGTCTGTGCTAGAGTCAGTGATAATTAAGCATTTGGAAGATATATTGCTTTTACAGACATCCTTATTCTTAACTATAAAAACATTGGACATGACGGCCCACTTATAATTTGGTGTTTTGGTTCTCAAGACAGTTGAATAAGTCTCTTATTTGGGTTGCCAGCTTCAATGCTAAAATCCAGTTGGTTTAAACCTCTGGCCTCTTCTTTCACATGAGGCCTGTGCAGGCTAAGACACCGGCAACCCAAGTTCACTTGTGATTGTAGTACTGTTTTCTTTTGGTAAGAGCACAAGCTGCAGTTTAAATGTTCACTTGTGACATTTTTAAAACATGTTGTAATACACTGAATCAAATCTAGTCTTGAAGATTTTATTTTTACAAAAAATTGTGGCTTACAACAAAACACAAATCATAATATTTGCAGACTCAATGAATTCTGTTTCTACAGTTACATTTTCCAAACCACTTTAAAAGCCTACAAACCCCCATCTTTTGTCCACCATTCCATTTCCATTCCATCAACTGTTTAACACTGTATATGTGACATCATATTTAACATACTGCCCATAAACACAAACTTTTCCTGTCTTGAGTTCTGCTTCATAAATAGATTCTCCAGACGTGTTGTTTTGTTGTTTTGCCATCGCTTTTGACAATTCTGTGACAATTACTGCTCAGTATGTCATGAATAATCCGTGCTACATCCCCTCGAGATGAATGCACTTGTCCCGGTTTGAACCCTCCTTCCCTCGCTCTTATCTCCTTCCCTCGTTCTTCTCTCCTTCCCTCCTGAGTGCATCCTTTATGGAGGCTAATCCCTGGTAAACACTGCACTTTCTGTGACGCACTGCTCTGTTAGCTGTGTTAGCTCTGTTAGCTGTGTTAGCGTGCTACAGTGAGGGATGGAGAGCGCCTGTGGGGGGATGACCCACAGACTGCAGCTTGCAGTTGCCGAGTTAGCGTTTTCCCAGGGTTCCCTCTGAGGAGGTAGGTAATGTCAGGAGAAGGGAGAGGACTGAGGGAGAGAAGAGAGAGAGGAAAGAGGGAGGGGAGAGAGATGAGAGGGAGGAGAGAAAGAGGAGAGCGGAATGAAAGAGAGAGAAAGGAGGAGAGAGGAGGGTGAGAAAGAATGCCACAACAGAAAGGATAGAAAGAGTGAATAACAAGAGTGACAGAGGAAGTGCCAGAGAGAGTTGGGTGAAGTCAGGAGAGAGGGGTGAGGAGGTGTGAGAGAGAGAAGAGAGAGGGATGGAAGCAAAAGAGAGGAAAGAGGGGAGCAAGAGAGAAAGAGAGAAGGGTAGCATGAGGGGGGCAGGGATGAAGGAAAAATAAGGGGAGAGAAAAGAAGCAGAGAAAGAAAAAGACAGAAGAGAGCAGAAAGAGAGCGTGTTAAAAGGAGGGAGGGAGAGAGAGTGCGGTGTGAGAATGGAGGGAGTGAAAGAGAGCGAGAGAGAAAGAAAGAGAGAGAGACTGAGAGACCGAGAGGAGAAGGGTTCACACAGTGCTCAGGGACTACATTCAGAGACAAAGTGGCAGTTCTCCAGCTGCTGTTACAGAGAGAACACACAGGCAGAGAGAGAGGCATTGGAGTGGTGAGGCTGGGAGCAGGGACTTTTACACACATTAGCACAAGTAATATTGTTCTGGTTCTAGTGCTGTCCAAATGACTTTTCAGCTCTGTTGCAGGTTCAGGTGTCTCAGAAACCAAAGGGAGGGTGTACGGACTTAATATAGAGATATTTATCGACAGCCAGGGAAAATGCATTGCTTTTGCATTTTCACTTCCTTCCAGTTTTGGGGGTTCAAGCACTCATATTATCCTAGATTGACTTTTTTTCCTCTGGGTACTCCGGTTTCCCCCATCAACCAAAACATGAATGCCCTTCGAGACAACTGTTGTTGTGATCTTGGGCATTACAAAAATAAAATGAATTGAATTGAATAAAAACAAATATATAGATTACACCATATATATGGAAAGAACAAGCACCAAGATATCCTCTAGCTACAAATGCCAGGGAGAAGAGGTGGGTTTTTGTCTAGTCTTAAGCTGTGTTAAAGACTTAGAGAATCTGACAGGCAGAGCCCCCATGCACCTGCCCCCATCCACCCATGAGTCCCACGAACCAGCCCCCACGTTCCAGTCCTCATGCGAGTCCCCACGTGCTAGTCCCCACACGAGTCCAGTTCCCACACACCTGTCCTCACACATGAGCCCAGTCCCCACACACCAGCCCCCACGCACCAGTGTTCACACACAAATCCAGCACCCATGCACCAGCCCACATATGTAAGTCCAGTCCCACGCACGAGCCCCTATGCGCCAGTCCTCACACACAAGTCCAGTCCCCATGCTTGAGTCTCCACGCTTGAGTCCCCATATGCCAGTCCAGTCTCCACGCTTGAGTCCCCATATGCCAGTCCAGTCTCCCCATGCGCCAGTGTTGTCCCATGCTTGAGTCCACACATGCCAGTTCTCACATGCAAATCCACTCCCCACACACCTGTCCCCAAATGCCAGGTCCCACATACAAGTCCAGTCCCCATGCGCCAGTCCTCACACGTGCGTTCAGTCCCCACACGACTGTCCTCACACTTGAGTCCAGTCCCCACATGCCAGTCCTTACACGCGTGTCCAGTCTCCAGGCAACAGTCGTGAGTCTGAAAGAATGACACCAAATAATCATGATGAGCAGAAGATGTCACATTGAGTAACTGCTTTATGGAAATATGGTCCATTAATATTTAATTACAATCAGTAGGAAATGAACGGTTTGGACATGGGCCTGACTAATGCCTGCAGACAGGGCCTTTAATAGCATTACTCAGCTTAATGTGCTAACAGCACTGACATGAATGAAACCATTGGATACATTAAGGGCATTGTGAATCCAATAGACTCACTAATGTATTATCAACAACAGCCATTTTGTCTGGGACCATTAATAGATTGTTGTGCAGCCGAAAAATCCCAGCAGTATAAACTGAAATTAATAGATGGTAATAGAGCAGGAGTAGGAATGGGACGATTTTAAATTTAGACTGATTATTGTGACCAAAATAATCGCGATTAACGATATTATCACGATAATTATTAACCTGTTAACGTTCCCCTACTTTACAACTCTACAGGAAGGTACATATACGTCTGTGTCACTCTAACAAACAATCTACACATCAAATGAAAGCTACCACTCTCCTCTTTCCGAATATGCAAACCATTTCCACCTACAATCACCACAGTGCTGACACGAAATACATTTGTACAGAAAAGCCAAAAATTTGGACTTCACTTAACTTTGAGGGCTCTGGTTCTGTCAAACATCAACATATTGCCAGAAAGTCAGCCTCATTCGTTCCGTACAGGCCCAGAGAATATACTCCAGTGAAGAAATTATGTTCAAAAAATGAATTAGATCCTCCATGTACAATCTGCTGCAGGAAAGTATTCCAAATGTGAAATCTGCTCTGTACTTGTTTGCATTTCTTTTGTTGATACTAAAATTCTGACAGCGGCAACTTTCTCCCTCAGTGCTAAACACACGTGTTTCTGATTGACACAAATGTTGGCGAATAAGGTGGGGGTTGTGGGTTACTGGAGCTCCAGACAGCGAATCAGTGCTACAGATGACTTTACGCCTCACTCTCCCCCTTGTAGAATCAGCCAATTACATTACACACATGTAGTTTTCCCCTTACAGTCAATGAGTAGCAGAACACAACAATCTATGGCATGCCATGGTTTTCTGTAAACAGACGAAGCTTGACAACTGCGTAAACAAAGGCCATGTCCCAATTTGTCAAATGCACTGTTCGAAGTACCGTCCGAAGTACAGGGCTGAAAATGTGTACAATGGTCCCTCACTACATTGCGGTTCACTTTTCACGTTCTCGCTGTTTATTTTATTTTATTTTTTCGCAATTTTGCATGCTTTTTTACAGTGTATTAAGGCACATTTGTGTTCTGTGTCCTGATTAGCTAATGGACGTGCCGTGTCTCTTATACAGTACAGAATACATTCAGCCAAATTTACATAAATGTTCGATGCTAGCAGTGTGACTCTGGGGTGTATGAACTCGACATAAAGAAGGAGGAAAATAACATAAGGACGACAGCAGTAATAAGTTTTCATAAGGATGCATAAAAGGTTGTAACCATCATGTGGATGGATTCTGCTTTCGCTTTGTGGATCAGTGACTGCAGGAAAAAGAACAATGCGACATTACAACGGAGCGGCACCAGGACCCAGAGGCACAGTCAGAGGAACTGTGAAAAATGCCTTAGTCATTATTAATCATTTCTTATGTGTCCAGCCTCGTAGACTGATCATTAGGCCTGAGCCTGGGACAACATCCCGGTGAGGCAAAAATCAAGTAGTAAACACGCCTTGACATGACAGTGAGTGGTATCAAAAATTAGAGCTCGACGAGCTCTAAATGTCACAAAAGACCTCGAGAAAAAATAACGAAAGACGACTTGGTAGCGCCCCCTCGAACTTTGATTTTCATTGGGCTAATGGGAGCCCGACCCGGAAAAAAGTTGACATAAAAACCTGAAATGCACACCACAAAATAGAGCACATCAGGACATGACAAAAATGATATTATGGCCCTGTCTTAAAATGTACAGGAAGTTGGCCATATTGGATCAAATCCAGTAATGACAAATGCGCACACCCTCGCATTCAGGATATCTCCTCGCACAGTTTTCATCACAAATACTAAATTACATTTTGAGTATGACTTTGGATGTGGTCATGGTGAATTTTCAACAAAATTGCAAATTTTTGAAAATTTCAAAAAATCTTTCTCTTTCACACATTTTTTGTTTGATAAAAGCTAATACAGCGTTCATGCACATTTGTGAGCTAAACGCAATGATATGCAAATCAAGGCACTCTCTCACAAAATGGCTCTCTAGCGCCCTCTTCAAATTTCATATTAAAAAATTCATTCAAGACAATCGATTGGACTTGGACTTGTGAAAAAATTCACAAAGGCCTTATTTGTGATGCTGCACAAAGTCAGAAAGTCACATGATTGTAGCTTTTATGGTTTAGGAGAAAAGTAATGTGTGTAAAAAAAACAATTCCATTATTATTATTATTATTATTTCCGGATTAAAGCCATTTTTGAGCCCCTGAACGTTAAGGAAAAGTCATTTTATTGGACCCAAAATTCAAGTTTGCTGAAAAATTTATTATTTTTATGGGCAAAAAAAAAATGTATGTTTTAAACTGACTCAAAAATCTAAATACATTATGGCAATGACAGACCTTTTTCATTGTAGACAAATGAAATTTGGCACAACCATAGTTCATGTCAAGACAAGTAAAAAAATATATATATTATGACCCCACCCTAAACCCTACAGGAAGTCGGCTATTGTTGTCAGAACACATTTTTTTCAAAAATTTTACCTCTCACATTTGAATTTTTACGTCATGAATTTTCCTTCAAGAAACTTGCAAATTGCTCAAACTGACCTAGAGCCATGTGGGATTATAGGCTACTCTCTTGATTTTTGCCATAGTCATAAAATGTGGGTGTGGCCAGCCTGCAAAGAAAAAAGCCATTTTAAACATGCAGTGTCCTATGTCCCGGCATTAATATACATTTTGTGCAGAATCTGATCTGAACATATTGATATAAAATTTACACAGCTGTGACATGACATTTCTCCACAGCACCCACTTGGAATTTTGAATGGGTCCCAAAAACCTTACTCCCTTTCAAAAGGGAAATTTGGCAAGGACATCCGTATTGCCATACTGAACAAAAAATAAATAAATAAATAAATAAAAACAATAAAAACATACCTCTATTTGCAATTATGTTGCCATGGTAATGTCCAACATTTGTCATAAAAACACATGAGTTTTGTTTAACTGGGATGAAAAAAATAAGAGTTTGTCATAAACCACTGAAATTTAGTACACATATTCCACACATCAAACTGAACATAAAAGTGAATAAAGACATACCTGTATTTCTAACTATGCAGGTGTGAAAATGTTAGAAATGCTCACATTGGAATGAATGGAGTAGTATTACATAGACGTTGATTTGGGAGGGAGGGGCGATGTAAACGGGGACGAGAGGAGCAAACTTTGCGGTGGTGTGAATCCCACGGTCGCAAGGGGTGACGAGGGCCTTTATAATTGCTTGCAGTGTTAATTATTGTTATTATTTATTATTTTTGCGGCTGGATTGAAGCAATTGTTAATCTCCTGAACGTTAACGAAAAGTCAATTTTATTGGACCCAAAATTCAAGGTTGGGGAATTTTTTTTTTTTTTTTTTTTTTTTAAGTTTGTTAGTAAAAAATATTCAGCACTCCCTAACAACTCCAATCCTTTTTTTTTTTGGCAATGTTTCTCATAGACAGTTGAAATTTAGCACATACATCCACCTTGCCATACTGAAAAACATACATACCTCTATCTACACTTATGTTACTGTGGGAACATAAGAAGTCATTGAAATACATGGGGTTCAGAGTACTGGACTTTGTGGTAGACTAAATAGATGCTCTACACCACTGTTCCCTCCAAGCTGCGCGCGTGCGCAATTGTGCACTGCTGACACGGTCTCTGCGCACAGAAAATCTGTGCTGCATCCAAAAAAATCGAACCGGTGTTGAAAATAAAATAAACACACAACAATTCATTCTGCGCTATTTTTCAATGTGAGTCAGTGGCCGTGTCCCAATTCGCCAAACTGGCCTTAGAATCACCATTCGAAGTGTGCATCGAAGGGCAGTTACGTAATTTCCGGCGCGACAAGGGCTGTCCCATTTTAACGCACCCTACTGAATGCGGCCGACAAACCTGCCCTTCCCTTTGCACCGTTTCCATGGAGATCGGACGTAACCGAAGCGTGCATCCGTGCACACTTCACGCACTTCTATATCCCATCATGCACCACGGCTGCACAAAAAAGAGAAGAAAATGGAGTCCGTTGTGCAATACACGTTCAAATGTTCGTACTGGTTTACCTCATCAGTGCGACTGTTATGAAACTGTTAAATCTGAACAAAGATCTGTACAGTGTGTTTGATGATTAAAAAGGAGTTACATGGAATAAAGGAATGTGCAGTTATTGCTAGACAATAAGAAGACATTATTATCATTAAAAATTATTACTGCAAAAAGAATAATGTGAGAACGTTTGTTTCTATTGTAAGCGTCAAGAGACTGAAACGTAAAGTCAGAAGGGTTTAATGAGTTGCACAAAGGTAATGTGAACAATGAAGCAACAGACTCTGAGGAAAGGACAGAAGAGAGTCCTGAGACGTGCACAAAATCTTCATGAGTTCCGTACATTCCATACGTCTGCGCCCCTCGTGGGCACGTGTCATTTACTTTCGTGTTAGTAAATCAAGACACTAGCTTGATGTAGCGCTGCACTGCTAGAAAATAACTTATAATAATCAGATGAAAAGAACTGGCACGGCATAGAAGGGAAACAGCGCCCTCTACTGTTATTAAAGTGGTGTAGCCACTGGCCAAAATACTGAACCATTAAACTGCAATATCCCACTATATGTACAACTAATCAGTGTTCTCTGGTTTATAGACTATGAATGTCAAAATGATATTGTTACCTCTGTCTCTGTTATTACGTTTTCACAAGATGTATTTTGTTAAAGTTATGAAGTAGCTACAATTGAGTAAAAAAATCACCTCGAACGTTATATTTGCCTATTGATATTCAATCTAAACAGAAAGAAACGGCTGTGATGACGACATCTTGACTTTTCTTCTATTAAATAATAAATCATTAAAAATAACGTACGTAATGTACGTATTGTACGCTCAAAGACAGCGCTGGAAGTGCGGTCCGTGGTGTAGGTCTGTCCCACTTCAGCAAGATGGCGGCTACACTGAGGAGGGCAGATTCTCGACCGGAACCTTCAAACTACACTTTGAAGAGTACTTCGCAGGGACCCTTCAAAGGGTGCATTTGGCGAATTAGGACACGGCCATTGAGTGTGACCGGTGACTAGCTGCTCCAGCCAATTATGTGATTCGCATACGTGTTTGCGCAGCTTATCCACGTCATTGACAGGCGTCCTCATGGGCAGCTACCAGAGTTTTAGCCGATGTTGCCTGACGTGGAGTGAAAACTAATGATGCTAAGTGCTGTTTAACCCCTTAACGTTCCGATGGCCCGCCCACGGGCAAAGATCCGCGCATAAAATTACGTGCGAGTAATTGCGTAACTTTACACACTGTTTTGCAGCAGTTTTGCATTTTGAACATGATGAAACAGACAAAACAAAGGAAGTACGCAACTGAGGACACTGTGGATGTTTGGACAAGTTAAACTAGAGGCATCTCGGACCCGGAGCAGTTCGTGGAACTGAGTGAAGATCTCATGGTGGACTCAGGAGCAGAAGACCTTATGTTTTGATGGATTGGATGAAGTTCCTGATCTCCTGATCGGTAAGCGTGGTTTATTCTGCTATTGACTTAATTGTGGGTGACAGAAGTTGGTCCGAGCGGGACTCGATCCTCCAACCTCTGTCACAGAATGACTGACACACTGTCACATGTACAGTGTATTTTTAGTTTCCAGTGTGTGTTTGTTTACATTTTGAAGTGTGTGTTTGTTCACTGTTTGCAGTGTGTGGTTTGTAAATATATATTTATTTTGACCCATACCACTTGTTTTGAATATATTTTATATACAAATTATATAAACACATTATATATTGTATTTTGATATGTTATGTAAATGTACAGTAATAGAGCAGCTGGGTGATACAGATTCCTCTCAGTGTGTATTGGTCATTGAATACTGTTACTAGTTTATGAGTTGTAAAAATCAAGCAAAAGTTTCACACAATGGCTATACAAGTCAGAGCTTCATCATAAAAATGTTAAGTGTGTTTTCAACATTGGAGTTTACAGTTGGCTTGGGTTGGTTGGAAGCTCATGTTTTTTCATAGTTAAAATTAAATATTTATACTTCCAATAGCATTAACATATTACACAGGTCATGAGCAAGATTTTTGATTCTTTTAATAAACCATTTAACTTAATGGATGCGATGTCAGCATGACCACATTGCACAGGTCTGATGTTGCTCACAGTGGTCCATGGGACCGCTCAGGGAGTTTGTGTGTTTGCAACTATGACCTAAAATTCAAGCTTCCCAAAATACGGAGTAAAGTAAAGTACAATTGAATGACAAATGACGAAAAATGTCTGCGTGGCGCCCACTTAAAAAGTCTAAATACATTCTGCCAATGGAGGAAGATTCCAAACCTTTTCCACATACAAAGATGAAACTTAGCATGAGAATAGCCCATGTCATGACAGGAAGTTGGCCATATTTGGCGGAACCCCATTTTTGCAAAATTACTCTTCTCTTACTTTTTATTTCTCCACCTTAGAATTTACTTCAAGATGCTTGAAAAGTGGTAAAACTCACCAAGACTCATGTGCAATTAAATATTATTGTTTAGATTTTTGATGAATTATAAAATGTGGGTGTGGCTAATCCACAAATCAGTGAGAATTTTGAAAAGGATAAAACATGCATATTTCTCACAGGTGACGTTGTTGAATTGAACTGGTCACAATTATACATTTGTGTGCATTGACGACCTAAATGCAGCTATGTACAAGTTGTATCGGTATGATATAAAACTGTTCAACAACGTCCCCTTGAACTTTTGAATAGGACCCAAAAAATTACTTTGACACAAATTTGGAAATGACATCTGCCTTGCCACACTGAAGAAAAAAGCCAATGACAACATATTGCTATTTGCAATCATGTTGCCATGGTAACATTTGTTTTTGAAATACATGGGTTTTGGGGTGAAAAAAATTAGTTTTTCATAGACCATTGAAATTTAATACACATATTCCGCTCATCATACTGAACAAAAAAGCCAATGACGACATACCTCTATTTCCAACCGTGGGATTTAGTTTATCGCAAGTTATTTTTGGAACGTAACCCACACGATAAATGAGGGAACACTGTACTCCTCAATTTAATGACGCTAATAACGCGAGTGCCCTTCAATGGACACAGCGAATGGTGCATTTAAGGGCATTCTGCTATTGACATAATTTTAGGTAAAATATATTGTGTGTAATTTAGTTTAAGTTAGTATTGCTTTCTGTGCTCATGGTTTGAATGGTGCATTCAAACCATGCTCTGGCACATTTGTGTTTAGCTAAACACAAATTAGACTTCATTTGTCTATTGTTTGAAAGGTGTTGTTTTATTCTGCAGTTTGCATTATTGTAGGTAAAAATATAAGATGTGCACAGATTAGCATCTCTTTGCATGGATAAGGCATGCTCTGGCACGTTTCTGTGGAGAGATATGAGAGTTATCAGACTTTGTTTATTGTTGATATCTGCCAGAATATAGTTCAGACAGGTATAGCTGTGCTGCCCAATAGGCACAGAAGCTTTAGTGTTCTCAACCAGGTGCAACAACCATGGAATAAACACCATGCTAAACTCCATTCACAATAAAGCGATGAGTCGACGTGGTATTTTGTAGCTTTAATGCAGACTCCTTTACCATGACATGGAGTGAAAACTGTGGTCAAAAACACAGAAAAATAAAAAATATTCAGTTTACATTCATTATAGAACATGACAACCATCACCTCCGTGCAATCCCCATTAGCAACAACCATTCCCATATCACATTTCTATATTACAACCATCATGCCCCCTTTAACCTAAATTATCTGAAAATTACACAAAATAAACATTGATTTATAAACATAAGCTCTTGCATTACGAATTAAAGTAACTTACGACATTGGTTTATCAGTCCGTAACCATAGATGCAACTGGATTCTCCCTCTAGCTGCAAGCCATGTGCCTTCCCTCTTTCTAAAGGGCTAACAAAAACGGAAGTGATGCGCCTGACTTGTATAAACTTTATCGACAACCAAACCAATACAACACTGAACAGATAACATAATGAATATTAAACTAAACAGAAGCTAACAAGTGTCATTGCTGTGACAGAGGTCCCCTTGCGGTCAAACACCACAACTGACACCTAAACATTGTATTGAAACTGCAAACATGAGGCAGTCTGGTGCCGTAAAGACAATTATAATCGTGTTCGATGATCACGATTATTTAAAAATTCCACAAATGATTAATTGCAGACCTTTTTTTTTATCGTGATTAGTGATATTATCATATATCGTACCATCTCTATGCAAGAGACAGGGTTCTTTTTTATGCAGGTTTAATGTAGCCCCTTTAAAACAGTGGCAAAGACATAAATTAGTGGACAGCAACAACTTGGTCTCCCTACAAACACAAATAAAATCAACATTATTAATTAGTAACGTTTTTTACAGACCAAAAATTATTATTACCGTAAATAGTGGCACATTTTTTCATTAAACTTTATATTATACCAACAATGCTAAAACAAATGCTAGTTTAATTGTTCAGGGAGACAGTGGAGCACAACTCACCAGCATGCAGCCTGCTCTGTTCTGAAAGAGGGACATGTGCTATAGGGTGTGTCACACTAATTATGGCCCCTGCGCAACAGGCACAAAGTGAAACCCTAGTACTGTACATGGAAATAAAAATAAAAATTAAAAAGTTACAAAGTTTCAAAGTTTCAAAATGGAAAATATAACAAAATAAAATGTTTTCTCACTGACAGGTTTTGAGAATGTTCACAATAAAATATTTTGCTGCAGAACAGTTTGCTCGGAGCATTGCGGTGGCATTCTGGGTCTGTGTGTCCCTAGTGCTGGTCTACTCTGATTGGCCGTGGGCTCTCCTTCTGTTAGCCCTGTATGGTCTTTACACACACATTGGCCCTCTGCATGCTAACATACACACTCTTAAGTAAATGTAAAGGACTGGACTATAGGGCGTTGTTCCTGATTTTTTATGTGAAAATGGAATTTTTTAAACACATTTCGAGCCTCCTAATTATTCACCACAATGAGTTTATAAGTGCGGCTTTTCAGAGGTCAGTTTTATCATTCCTGTAAAGCTAACAACAACTAGCATGCTACCGGTGCATTTCCTGGTTCTTGGAAGTGCTTTGTAATTAGGTGCAGACAGCACACAGAAGTCTCATTTTGTAGGCTGCTTTTATAATACATTGGTAACCCTGTTCAAACTAACATTAAATTAAATATGCACGTTTTGATCTGTTTATCAAAAACATTTTGGATGTGGAACTAAAAATGTTTTACAAGCAGATATTTTATCTCTATTTAAAGGTGCACTATGTAATTATTTGACTGGGGGGTCTGACACTGTAAGATGTTATTACTCTTACTATTACACCTGTATACCTATATTCCACAGTATTGCATATCTGTCTTTATTTATTCAATTACGGGCGTTTATATACTGCTTAAAATACTTTGGAAAACATGCATTCCTACATGAGCAGGGCTGCTTCTTCACAGATTTAACCTGCCATACCAGGAAACATGGCAGGTTCTCCATCAAAAATGTTGTTTCATGATGCTTTTAAGGTGATGAAAATTAGGACACATGTGATACTTTTACTTTTACTTACTTTTACTTTTGTTCCAGTATTTGTACTTTTACCTTAGTAACAAAACTGAGTACTTTTTCCACCTCTGCCCCATAACAGGAAAAAGCCATGTCACTGAAATGTATGAAGTTGAGCAGGTTCAACTAGATTTTGTTCCATCCAGCCATCCATCCATTTTCTTCCGCTTATCCGGGGCCGGGTCGCGGGGGCAGCAGTCTAAGCAGGGATTCCCAGACTTCCCGCACTCCGGACACGTCCTCCAGCTCCTCCGGTGGGACCCCACGGCGTTCCCAGGCCAGCCGAGAGACATAGTCCCTCCAGCATGTCCTGGGTCTTCCCCAGGGCCTCCTCCCAGTGGGACATGCCCAGAACACCTCCCTAGGGAGGCGTCCAGGAGGCATCCTGAGCAGCCACCTCAACTGGTTCCTCTCGACGTGTAGGAGCAGCGGCTCTACTCCGAGCTCCTCCCATGTGACCGAGCTCCTCACCCTATCCCTAAGGGTGCGCCTGGCCACCCTACGGAGGAAACCCATTTCAGCCGCTTGTATCCGCGACCTTGTCCTTTCGGTCATTACCCAGAGCTCATGACCATAGGTGAGGGTAGGAACGTAGATTGACCGGTAAATCGAGAGCTTTGCCTTTGGACTCAGCTCCTTCTTTACCACAACGGTCCGATACAGCGACCGCATCACTGCAGACGCTGCACCGATCCGCCTGTCAATCTCACGCTCCATCCTTCCCTCACTCGTGAACAAGACCCTGAGATACTTGAACTCCTCCACTTGAGGCAGAGACTCACCCAGCACCCACCCGGAGAGGGCAAACCACCTTTTTCCAGTAGAGAACCATGGCCTCGGATTTGGAGGAGCTGATTCTCATCCCAGCCGCTTCACACTCGGCTGCAAACCGCCGCAGTGCCTGCTGCAGGTCCTGGCTCGAAGAAGCCATCAGGACAACATCATCTACAAACAGCAGAGATGAAATCCTGTGGTTCCCAAACCAGACCCCCTCCAGCCCCTGGCTGCGCCTAGAAATTCTGTCCATAAATATAATGAACAGAACCGGTGACAAAGGGCAGCCCTGGCGGAGTCCAACATGCACCGGGAACAGGTCTGACTTACTGCCGGCAATGCGAACACAGCTCCTGCTCCGGTCATACAGGGACCGGACAGCCCTTAGCAAAGAGCCCCGGACCCCATACTCCCAGAGCACCCCCCAAAGGACACCATGAGGGACACAGTCGAATGCCTTCTCCAGATCCACAAAACACATGTGGACTGGTTGGGCATACTCCCATGAACCCTCGAGGACCCGATGGAGAGTATAGAGCTGGAGGATTCTCCTCTCCAGTACCCTGGAATAGACATTACCGGGAAGGCGGATGAGTGTGATTCCCCTGTAATTGGAACACACCCTCCGGTCCCCCTTTTTATACAGATGGACCACCACCCCGGTCTGCCATTCCACAGGTACTGTCCCCGACCGCCACGCGATGTTGCAGAGACGTGTCAGCCAAGACAGTCCCACAACATCCAGAGACTTGAGTTACTCAGGACGGATCTCATCCACCCCCAGAGCCTTGTCACCGAGGAGCTTGCCAACCACCTCAGTGACTTCAGCCAGGGTGATGGACAAGTCCGCCTCCGGGTCCCCAGTTTCTGCTTCCTCCTCGGAAGACGTGACAGTGGGATTGAGGAGATCCTCAAAGTATTCCTTCCACCGCCCGACAACATCCCCAGTCGAGGTCAGCAGCACCCGCACTGTAAACAGTGTTGGTGAAGCACTGCTTCCCCCTCTTGAGGCGTCGGACGGTTTGCCAGAATCTCTTTGAGGCCGTCCGATAGTCCTCCTGCATGGCCTCTCCGAACTTCTCCCAACCCCGAGTTTTTGCCTCTGCAACTGCCCGAGCCGCGGCACGCTTGGCCTGCCAGTACTCATCAGCTGCCTCAGGAGTCCCACGAGCCAACAAGGCTCGATAGGACTCCTTCTTCAGCTTGACAGCATCCCTTACTTCCGGTGTTCATGTCAAAAATTCTTTTCACAACTATTAAGCGTTATGTCATGATAGGAACGCTAACTGCAACTAGCATGCTAATCACTTCCTGTCCTTCCTGATTATCGGACAATAAAGTGATTTCAGGGTATCTTGGTGTTTTATTGTTCTTTTTCTGTATCGTGTTATCTGTATATTTGTTTTTTGTTGACTTTTATGTGAAAGTAGTTTGGTCAGCTGAAGTTGTTTTTAATGTTATATAAATACATGAATTGAATAAATGCAGACAGCACACAGCAGACTTTTGACCTAGAGAACTGCTTTTACAATACATCTGTACTGTGGTAAGGTACACGTTGTTCATATACACAGGAATAAATTGGGCACAGGCCACAGTGGTGTAAGTAAATGTGCTGCACATGGAACAGCCGTAAAAAGTAGAATAAATGGTGAAAATAAGCCAATCACATGTGCATGATTACCTTATTACCCCTGTAAAATGACTATTGCAGTGCTGATACAATGCCTTTATTCTTTTCCCACACATTTAACCTGGTCGCACATATAATTTCACCCATATTAAAGCCCTACAGCAAATCAAACATGTTCCATATTGTAATCTGGTTCCAATTCCAACTTCATTTAGCCAGGCCCTGGTGGACGGCAGCACCTTATTCCAACACTAAATGATCTATTAGTACTGAAGTACAGAAATCCCCAAATCTGCCCCAGCAATGGAGTCTAATCATTTACACATCACACTGGCTCTAATGTGGATGTCTCCATCATTTTCTTTTCCCAATCACACTCTTATTATGGCACATCGGTGGTACAATGGGATTTGCTGAGGCACTGCAGGTGAATTTGAATTAATTTAGATTTAGATGTGCCAATTTGAAACTTGTATTGTTTAGGTTACTATCATAGAATGAGAGGAAATGGTTTATGAGTTTATCGGGATTTTTTTGAGGTGTCATATAAAAATGCATTTTTAAGTGAAAATACTCAAAATGTAGTAAAAAAAAAAAAATAGCACTTTTCCACATTCAAAGCACTTCAGCATTATATCAAGCCGCTCACCCACTCACACATACATTTATACACCAGTGTACGCAGTCACTGAGGGCGAGGTGGGTTAAGCGTCTTGCCCAAGGACACAATGACAGCATTCATCTGTGGGTGCAGGAATCACAACGCCAACCTGTGGGTGAGTGGATTTGACCACTCAACCAATGATGTTTATGTCCAGAGCAGGTTTGGGGCAAACACTCTTCCAAGTGAGCTAAAGCTGGGGAACACCAGCTTTATAAGTTGGGGCCAGGCATGGGTCAAATTGTCACTCACAGTTGTTTGTCTACAGTCACAGCAGGTGCATGCACCCCAGATGAACTTTTAGGATTTGCCCAGTCAGTCCACTGGAGTTGGTGACCCTCATTTTACCTCATTAATATTAGATCACATAATATAGTAACTGTATATCTAAAATAATATAGGACATAATATATAGTACATAGTATATAATAATATCTATCATGCATTTGTTTGACTTCATTTAGTATATTTATCACCCACCAACTAATCAAAGGAAAAAGCAAAAGCAGGGTATTGAAAGAAAGAAATTTGGGAATTTTTATTCCTCTCAAAAACAGAAAATATCTATTATAAAAATATCTGTGTAGACCCTCAGTCGTCTAGGTCTGATCCATAGCAAACGACGAAGTTCAAATCTGTCAACTGGACAAATCGTTGTAGGAGTGAAGACGTTTCGCTGCTCATCCAAGCCGCTTCTTCAGTTCTGGTCAGAATGCTGGTGACCACTACCTTATATCTATCTGAAGGGAGGGGGCTAACCACACTGAAACTGTAAACAGCTATTGTTTCCAGTTTCAGCTGAGACTACCCTATTCAGCCCTCAATGACCCTGCTATTGTTCTCATTGTTCTGGGTCTGAGGATGGAGTTGTAGATGAGGGGGGAGAGATTATATCTCAGGCCCCCATTCCTGTTTAAGGATTCTTTCTCCTAACAAAATAGCTTGTTTAACTCCTCTCTCAAACCATTTTTTTTTCCTCTGGCTAAGATCAGAACTTCACTATCTTCAAAGGAGTGGTTAGTGGCTTTGAGATGGAGATGTACGGCGGACTGGGGTCTAGAGGAACTCTCCTGCCGGTGTTGGTACATCCTCTTATGGAGCAGCTGTTTAGTCTCTTCAATGTAATGCTCACTGCACTCTTCACTACACTGAATGGAGTAGACTACATTACCTTGTTTATGGCTCCGGGTTTTGTCCACTAACCACTCCTTTAAAGATAGTGAAGTTCAGATCTTAGTCTATTGCTAAAGTTGACATTATCTATGTATGACCGTTTCTGTCAACATTAGCGGCAACAGAGAAGCTCATTTTATTCCGTTTAAAATGGCTAAACATGTGATATTTAATAGACAATGAAAGTACTTACCTCAAAACAAAACAACGATAGGTAAGTGTCTGGCAGATACACAGTACGTCAGACAACAGGATTTAAATGCTTGCGCCATGGAGGCGGGACATAGAGGTCAGCTCGGCTTACAATTGGCCTGTCAAAAGATTAAGCGGAGTATTTGATTGGCTTTGAAATAATGGAGACATCGCAGTGATTGGCAAAAGATTGGGGCGACTGCTTGATTGGTGAGGGAAAGATGGGTCTGCCCATGTGATTGGTGAGGGAAAGAAAGAGACGCGAACATCATTGGTCCCCATAACCCTAACTGGTAACCCTAAACCACTAATGTATCTACTGCACATTGCATGTGCTTGTGCTAACCAATAGGGCTTTAGATCAATAAATCTACTGAAGACATGTTTTTGTTGAAAGAACATCATAACATGGTAGAAAGCTACAAAATGTTCCTTTTGCATAACACCCCCTCTTTAATTCAAACATTTTAAAGACATTTTTGAGTCAGTACGAAGACTTAGATGTCAAAAGTATTGTCAAATGCATAAATAGTTGATAATACAGGAGCTGACAGTATTCCCTGGTGTGTGCTGAGCTCTGACAGCCTGTCCATTGTACGCACTCGGATATGTTTTGTCCTGCGGCTCCATAGATAAGGACTTGGGAGGATAGAGCTCTAGATGGCCTTAAGCAGATTGCCTCATTCATATGCACAGGATTCTGTCAGAATACACAGCACAACAGTAACAGTGCAGATCACAAGTGGGTTGAGAGTTGGGGAGAGTAGAAGATGAATCCTTTAGAATAAAACTGCGTCAAGGAGGAGAGAGTGAGGAGTGTAATAATCACTGTAATAATTACGCCTATATATAACTACAAAAGCAGGATTGATTTTGTTGGTTTAAAGTAGTGTATTTTTTCAAGGTAGACAAGACATTATAATAGAGCAGAGGCCTGTGCTAGAAGTGGGATTAGAAGGTTAGCCAGGGAACTTCGAGGTTAACTCTGGATCTCTTTCTCTCAGGGGAGATTTCTATGGTAACATGCCCTGAACTCACAGCATGCACCATACCAGCTTTCCCAGTAACATAAGATGACCAATGAGAGATGTGAATCCAGCAGTGAGCCCAGCAAGTGGCCACAGAGCAAGAGGTGATGGATCTTTTCAGTGCGCACAGGTTTACAAAAGGAATGAGCCTTAAACACATTAAGCTCATGCAGGTTATGGCTTATTGAGTAGAGAATGCCCATTGTTGTGTCAAACTACGTTACACTAAATACACGCTGTTATAATTTGTAAACATTTAAATATGAAAATGTACTGGTGCATGTTTGTATGAGGTGTCTGTCTTTACACGCTGCTTGACACAAACGTAAGTGCCATTCATTCAGCCCACAGAGCTTTATGATGATGTCATAGTCTATGTTCCATGACTTAAGTACATTATCAATATCTTCAATATCAGTGAATGATATTCAAGAAGGCTCTACTTTCTCTGTGACAGAACTTGCATTGGCTTGAGTGGCCATTATTGCCCGGGTGTGAGGTATGTAGCTCTTACCTTTTCTATCCTTCTGATTGGCCAGTTGGTGCTAACTCTGCCCCCTGTTTTGTGAATACACACAGCTTCATTTAGAAAATCCAGGGTTGACAGAGAGAGTTGTGAACCCACTACATAGTACCACTTATGCAGAGACACTTATATCTGGGTTTAGTCTAGTCAGGGAGAAGATAGAAACTTATCCAAGATAAGTTCAGCCAACTTTGTACTATAAGTCTCAGCCCCTAAAATGTATCCCGATTGAGATCAACTTGTTTATTGATGATAATTATTGACTATTTTAAATCAGTAAGAGCATGTGGTTTGTAACAGAATTCACACATTGAGGAAGAAATTGGATATTCTTAAATATTTCATGTTGTGTAAAAGATTTATTTAGAAAGTGTGTCTTTTTTGTTCATGAATCTTAAAGGTGCACTATCCATGATGTTTTACTTACAATGTTTGTTTACTTAACTGTCTGGTTGTAATATCTAATCGACAATATAATGTTAATATAATTGGAAGGACAAAACATTGCATAATGCACAAAAATTAGGCAAACTAAATCCTATCTGAAGATGTGCAAGAAATGCAAATGTTCAAACCATTATATATTCAGCATACAAACAGCTTTTGTCACTTGCAGACTTACTCACAGTTGGAAGAGTAACCAAGAGTACTTTGATGTCGGCTGGTGAAATATAAATGACCCAAAGACACCAAGCTACAAACAAGCTTGGCAAAAATCAACAGCCTGTGCCCATGATGGTTAAAGCGAACAAACTTCCTCCAAGCAATCTAGAATATGTGCGTACAATGCGACCTCTGGAGGTGTAACAGAATAATAACTTTTTTTGCCCTACTAGGCTACATTTACTTGCATTTACTTAAGTTAAAAGTAAAAGTACAGTGTCGGAAAACTACACTCAGAAGTACAATTTCTTTAAAGGGCACACAACAACATCCACTTTCTGTATTGAGCATCTCTAGGTATATCAACTAATACATTTCTCAAGCCTACCATCCAATTTATCAAAAACAGTTCTATGAAGGATGTTTCAAAGAACGCAATAAAAACCTGACATCTGACATATTACAAACCTACAGTAACTGCAGTCCTCTCTATTGATTTCATTGCATTGTGCGTTCCCCCAAGCTCTGTACTCATGTGTAGACTCTATTTGTTTGAACGTGAAACACAGATAGATATGAGTGTGTGTTTTAGATCGTACCATGACACAGCTGGGGGAAATCAAACTTCACTCTATCTCGGGTCTTCTTCTCCGTATGTAGCAGTAACCTTGTTGGGCTTTCTTCCAATTGAAACACAGCGAGGACGCGATGAGAAAATGGAAGATGAAATTGGTTTGTGTGTTGTCAGGGGAATACGGTGCCTTTGACGTTGTGTTCAGGGATGCATTTAAATTGTGAGGGTTTTTTTCCTCCTTGGAGGACAAGACGCTGAGACAGCAGAGTCTGGGGTAACATAGCTGTGCACAGATATATGTTTGATTTCTTTCATGATGTTGTGCTAGTGGAAGTACAGGATGCAAAAGGCTTTGTTCAGTTACATGTCTATCTTACAAATGGGATTTATTGGGGACTTAAGCCTCAAGGCATTCCAAGACTCGTTTACATTTTCTTTTTTAACTCCAGTCCTATAATGTGGCTGTACTGTCCCTCAATAATGCTGGAATTCCTGATTTTCAAACTATGAAAGCTAGGTGTAGGTGTTTAAAGGAAGGAAAGAAGAATCTGATTTTAAATTTCAGAATATTCTGTACATTCAGCCTATCTGTATCTCCAGATAAGAAATAAATATCCATCCATCCACTTCCACTCCAAGTTCCTCCCATGATTGAACTCCTCATCCTATCTCTGAGGGAGCTCCCATCCACTCTGTAGAGGAAATTAATTTCAACCACATGTATTCTCGATTTTGTTCTTTTGGTCATTGCCCAAACCATAAGTGACCATAGGTGAGGGTAGAATCGTAGATTGACTGGTAAATCTAGAGCTTTGCTTTTCGACTCAGCTCCTTCTTCACCACAATAGTCTGATACAGTGACTGCATCACTGCAGACACTGCACTGATCCACCTGTCAATTTCACGGTCCATCCTTCCCTCACTTGTGAACACGACCTTGAGATACTTGAACTCCTCCCCTTGAGGCAAGGACTCTCCACCCATCTGGAGAGGGCAACCCACCTTTTGTCGGTCAAGAACCATGGCCTTGTATTTGAAGAAGCTAACATGTTCAAATCAAATACAGCTTTTACTAATATGAATAAGAATGTGTCTCACTGTAAAAACCTGCACAGAAAGTATCAGTGACTGGCTTCTCAGGTTAGGTTTGCATCTTATCTAGTCCCAATTTAATCTGTATTTTTAGTCCAGTTTCAAACCTGCTTTAGTCCAAATAACTCTTTGTCTAGTAGTAGTAGTGATTTGTCTGTATACTTGATACTTGTTGACCACTGATTTTACTAAGTACTTGGGATTAAAACAGTTACGGTTGTACGGTATCTACAGAGAGGCTAGCTTCAGATAAACCTTAATTATGCCTCTAAATGGTTGTGTTGGTCTGCTGAAAAAATGTTGCTATACACAGTGGGATTAGCTAGGGTTGCGTGAAGTGTAGGAATTACCCAGGCATTTTAAAACATTTATACAATCAATCTCATCTGCAGCACCTCCATGAGCACCATGCTCTAAAGATGGACAGTGCAGCGAAATGCAGGCTCTCTGTGTCCACTGGGCAGGAGGAGACGGCTCATCTGTGGGTTGCATGAGGAGCATGTCAATACAACTGTTTTGAAACATGCTCTAATAGGAATAGGAATATAGACAACATGCCTCCAGATATATGGTGCTACAGGAATTACAAATATTTTTTTTTACATTTTCCTTGCAACACAGACCAACATAGTGACCATACATATACAGTAGTGACTGAAAAACCTACGCCCTTACTGTGAGTGGGCTTGCATCTTCACATTTTCCATGGAAATGTTCCTTTAGCTATATTATGTCCCAGTATGACATACACCTCATTTACCATTTCAGAGTACTGTTTTTAAGTTATTTTTTCTTTGGAGTCATGCAGATAACCATAGACCTAATTATGTGTGCTATTATAGGTGCCACATTTTACATGTAGCCTTTTTGTTTTCATAAATTATTGTTTCTGTCAAACTCTTGTCATCCAAAACCTACTGTGAACTATTCCCACTTGAAATTACAATTCCAACTAGCTGATATACTGTCCACTACCTCTTCTTGTCAAGCCTTAAATTTTCAGTAGTGCCAATGGACCTTGCATCTGTCCAGACTGTTTCAACATGGCCACCTTCACATAGTCCCGATTAGTGTCTGCTTCCAGTGGACTGTGAGTGCAAAGTGTGTGAGCTGAAAATGATGAGGCCTGGGCACCTCAGTTGCATATAGCAGGCGGGTCTCATGGGTGCTGTAGTGACAGAGGAGGAGCGCTTGACCCATCTGATGACTGGAGCAGAGAGTAGGGCCAAACTCCAACAGCGTACCTGGACAAGGCTCTCTCCGCGCTGGGTTAAACTAATCGGCACAGTTTTTGTTTTTTTCCAATCTGCATCTCCCACTCCACTAAGAGTCCAGCTAATAAATAATTAGACTGGCTTTTTTATTTTTATCTTTTGCTTTATTTATTTAATGCAAGACAACCAACATAGTGACCATACATATACAGGAGTGACAAGTGGTGATAAGACATACCAAGACATACAAGACATGGTTTGTAAACAGCTATTTACAATTGTATGTGATGTCCGGTCTGTGTTGTGTGTGTGTATCTATGTGTGTAATATTTCTGTGACTTTGGAGGGGGTAAGGTGGAGACGGCAGAGGAGAGTGTTAGTAATTTGTAAATAAGAAAAGAAGGTAAACATAACAATAATAATAATAATAATAATAATAATAATAATAATAATATATAAAAATGATTAGGTGTTGTGATTGGTGAAGTTCAGTTGTTAAGCTCAGCTGTTGCCAGACCCTGAGGAGGCAGCTAGTTGAGTAAGTGCACCACCTGCCCCTTCGGAGAAACCCTCTGACCTGGTCAGGAGGTCTCCTCTCTGCTGGGGAGATTTTTATATATATATATATATATATATATATATATATATATATATATATATATATATATATATATATATATATATATGTGTGTGTGTGTGTGTGTGTGTGTGTGTGTCTTCTTATAGTATATATGTATATAAACCATCTATATATATGTGTGTGTGTATGTATATATATATATATATATATATATATATATATATATATATATATATATATATATATATATATATATATGTGCGTGTCTTCCGCTTATCCGGACACATCCTCCAGCTCCTCCGGTGGGACCCCAAGATGTTCCCTGGCCAGCCGACAGACATAGTGTCCTGGGTCTTCTCCGGGGCCTCCTCTCGGTGGGACATGCCTGGAGAGGCATCCTGAACAGACCTGAGCCACCTCAACTGGTTCCTTTCGACGTCTGGAGCAGCGGCTCTACTCCGAGCTCCACCCGTGTGGCCGAGCTCCTCACCCTATCCCTAAGGGTGTGCCTGGCCACCCTACGAATGAAAACCATTTTGGCCACTTGTGTCCGTGATCTTGTCCTTTCGGTCAATACCCAGACCATGACCATAGGTGAGGGTGGGAACATAGATTGACCAGTAAATCAAGAGCTTTGCTTCCGGCTCAGCTCCTTCTTTACCCCAACGGACCGATACAGCATCACTGCAGACGCTGCACTGATCCGTCTGTCAATCTCACGGTCCATCTTTCCCTCACTTGTGAACAAGACCCCGAGATACTTGAACTCCTCCACTTCAGGCAGAAACTCCCCCACCCACCCGGAGAGGGCAAGCCACCTTTTTCCGGGTGAGATCCATGGCCTCGGATTCGGAGGAGTTGATTGTCATCCCAGCCGCTTCACACTTGGCTGCAAACCGCCCCAGTGCCTGCTGCAGGTCATGGCTCGATGAAGCTATCAGGACAACTTCATCTGCAAACAGTAGATATGAGATCATGTGGTTCCCAAATCAGACGCCCTCCAGCCCCTGGCTGTGCCTAAAAATTCTGTCCATAAATATAATGAACAGAACCGGTGAAAAAGGGCAGCTATGGCGGAGTCCAACATGCACCGAGAACAGGTCTGACTTAGTCCTGCAATGCAAACACTGCTCGTGGTCCGGTCATAGAGGGACTGGACAGCCCTTAGCAAAGTGCCCCAGACCCCATACTCCCAGAACGCCCCCCAAAGGACACCACAAGGGACACGGTTGAATGCTTTCTCCAGATGCACAAAGCACATGTGGACTGGTTGGGCAAACTCCCATGAGCCCTCGCGGACCTGATGGAGAGTATAGAGCTGGTCCAGTGTTCTGCGACCAGGACGAAAACCACACTTCTCCTCCTGAATCCGAGGTTCGACCATCAGTCAAATTCTCCTCTCCAGTACCCTGGAATAGACCTTACTGGGAAGGCTGACTAGTGTGATTCCCCTGGAACACACCCTCTGGTCCCCCTTCTTATACAGAGGGACCACCACCTCAGTCTGCCAATCCAGTGGCACTGTTCCCGACCGTCATGTGAAGTTGCAGAGACGTGTCAGCCAAGACAGCCCCACAGCATCCAAAGACTTGAGGTACTCAAGATGGATCTCATCCACTCCCGGAGCCTTGCCACCGATGATTTTGCCAACCACCTCGGTGACTTCAGCCAGGGTGATGCATGAGTCTGCCTCTGGATCCCCAGTCTCTGCTTTCTCCTCGGAAGACGTGATGGTGGGATTGAGGAGATCCTCAAAGTATTCCTTCCACCACCCGACAACATCCCCGGTTGAGATCAACATCTCTCCGCCCGCACTGTAAACAGTGTTGGTGAAGCACTGCTTCCAAGGCCCTCCCAACCTGAGTTTTTGCCTCTGCAACTGCACGAACCGCGGCACACTTGGCCTGGCGGTACTTGTCAGGTGCCTCAGGAGTCCCACGAGCTAGCAAGGCTTGATAGGACTCCTTCTTCAGCCTGACGGCATCCCTTACTTCTGGTGTCCACTACCGGGTTCGGGGGTTGCTGCCGCAACAAGCACCACAGACCTTACGACCACTGCCGCATCGACAATAGAGGTGGAGAACATGGCCCACTCGAAGTCCATGTCCCCAGCCTTCCCTGAGATCAGGGAGAAGCTCTTCCAGAGGTGTCAGTCCCTCTCTTCACCCGAGTGTCCAAGACACGTGGTCAGAGATCAGATGACATGACAACAAAGTTGATGGTCGACCTCCGACCTAGGGCGCCCTGGTGCCATGTGCACTGATGGACACCCTTGTGCTCGAACATGGTGTTCGTTAAGGACAAACTGTGACTAGCACAGAAGTCCAATAACAAAACACTGCTCGGGTTCAGACCATTCTTCCCAATCACGCCCCTCCAGGTGTCACTGTCATTACCCACATGGGCAGTGAAGTCCCCCGAGGAGTCACCGTTTGGTGCACTGTCTAGTACCCCTCCCAGGGACTCCAAGAAGGCTGGGTACTCTGCACCGCTGCTTGGCCCGTAGGCCGACACAACAGTGAGAGACCTGTCCCCGACCTGGAGGCATAGGGACATGACCCTCTTGTTCACCAGGGTGAACTCCAACATGAGGCGGCTGAGCTGTAGGGCAATGAGCAAGCCCATACCAGCTCGCTGCTGCTCCCCGTAAGCAACGCCAGAGAAATGGAGAGTCCAACCATTCTCGAGGAGTTGGGTTCATGAGCCCAAGCTGTGCGTGGAGGTGAAGCCGACTATATCTAGCCGGTAATGCTCAACCTCCCGCACAAGCTCAGACTCCTTCCCCCCCAGCGAGGTGACATTCCATGTCCCCAGAGCCAGTCTCCATGTCTGGAGATCCGGTCGTTGAGGCCCCCACCGCCCACCCCTCACGGCTCCTCCCACAGGTGGTGGGTCAATGGGAGGACAGTCCCACATCACTCCTTCGGGCTGGGCCCGGCCCCGTGGGGAAAGGCCTGGCCACAAGGCTCTTGCTACCGAGCACCCACCCCAGGCCTGGCTCCAGGGCTCTGGGCGACATAACTGTCCTCGTTCTTACACTTGTCATGGGGGGCTTCTGAACCGCTCTTAGTCTGACCCGTCCCCCAGGATCTGTTTGCCATGGGTGACCCTACCAGGGGCATGAAGCCCCCAACAACATAGCTTCCAGGATCATTTGGGTGCTCAAACCCCTCCACCACGTTAAGGTGGCGGTTCAAGGAGGAGTGAAGCTCATGTATCAATGCAAAATGGACAAATGATCATAAGCACTGCATGACAAGAACATGCCATGTTATCAATGCATGTTTGAGTATTTTAGCGATCTCTCCCGGGTCCTATTTGAACCCTCCTTATGGTTAGCTGTAAGATTTTGTGCTCCACCCACAAGACTACATCACCGACGCTTCTGGACAGCAATTGTCTATAAATATTCAAAAGCATGATACAAAACGATACACTACAACTTCACAAACCTGATGCAATGTGCACTAGTTTCATTAATGATTGTGTGTGATTGCACTCTAAAGGGGGAGTGACCTAGCATGGAGAGCAAAGTGAAGGGGAACTCAGAGCATCAAAAAAAATATAAAGGTATCATGGTGATCAAAATGTGTTAACAATGACTAAGTGTTCTACTCCTCTTTAATATCCCATAGAAGTGTAATACCCCCTCTTTAATTAAATGTATGTCAGTTGTAGTATGGCTCTTTCCACATGGAAAAGATATTTTTGTGTCTTGTGATATATTAGCTCATTTCATTGTTTGATTCTGGGAAGGGCAAAAATCTGTTCAGGTCAGCTTTCTTATGGTAACTGTTATCCAGCCAATGCATTGTGGAATTGTACTCAACTATTTAATCAGAAGGTACTTCTTTGAATCTACACTACATAACCTTTTCTTCACCATGGAGATGGTAGTTCTTTGATTGGAATTCTCTACTGTATAGCAAAATAACTTGTGTACCTTGTCTGCAGGCTTGCATTGCCACAGATCTAATATGTAACTTGGGCTGGTGGCATTGAATGACAATTCAATATGCCATAAAAACCTTCATTCTGTGGAACATTCTAGGGAACCAATGACATCACCATGAAGATAAACAGGTGGTGAAGGGTCAGATGTTTTTTTTTTTTTGGCAGAAAAGTTGCACACTGCACATAAAATAAGTAATGATTTCAATAGAAGTCCACATAGTGTCTCAAGTTACCAGAAGTATGATTGAAATGATGTACATTTGTTTGCTAGAAATCTCCAAATCCCCCCATGTCACGCTTACATTGTTGATTCTGATCAGCAATACCACCAAAAGCACAGTTTTACCTCACGTCATTAATAATTCAATGACGTTTATCAAAACGGCACTGTGTTACTGGAGCCTCCAGGCTAATGCGGTGAATAGAAACTGACCACACATCAAAAGCACTCTTTGCACAATAGCAATCTTTTTTACAGCCTTTACACTTAATATTTCACAGCTGATGTCATTAGCATTTCTGGGAGGGTGAGGGGGTGATGCTAACTGTACGCACAACTCTGTCTTAAGCTCTGCTACTTAAGTTAGACTTTAATCTAAGCTTTGTTTTAACACATACTGACCAGAAAGAACTTGCTTAGCTGGAACTATAGGTGAGATTATTATTTTTTTGTTAAACAAGTCTCTCACACATAAAATTGTGGTCAGTTTTTAAACAATCTTAATCTGGTCAATTTTTAAACGATCTTAAAACTTATTTGGCAGTGTTTGCTAATGTGTGCATTGTGTCACCATGGTAACTGCTCAGCATTCCACCATAGAGATGCATGTAGAACACCCCCGGTGCGATGTCACTGCAAAGTATCAATTCTCTTAAAGCTTTCTCAGTGTGAGACTCCCATGACTCCAAATCGGTATGCGTTCGCTGTCCACTGAATTCAGGACTATAAACACAGACCTGCACTTTGAGCCCATGTGATAAATGGCTGCTCGTATTGGCATTCTGACGGGGGAGTGTGTTCTTATGTGCACCACTATTGATTTTTTGGGCAAAGTCCCCCTTAGGAATGTCAAAGTGTTATTTTCAGATAGAATGTATTGATATGCCTGCCATGCACTAGCTACCATTTCCTGTCTGCGAAAAGGCAGGGAATCTTATCGTGCTGTGCGGAGAGTCGGACAACGCTGTTGCATTTAAAGGCAGGAGGAGATTAATAACGTCCACATAGGAGTGAATGGGGAGCACCCCCGAAGATTAATGAGTGGCACAAACAATGCATTTGCCAGGAGTTTCTTTCTGGGTGCTAGTTGTGCGGCCAGCCCACTTTTCTATCAGATAAGAGCTTGTAAGCCAATATCGAGCCGTTATAAGCAGTAATTTAACAAAAAACAGAGGCTGTGTAAGGTCAGATATATTTTGCACAGATTGTCACCGTGTTGGAGGTTTAAATGGGTAAAGTGAAGGTGGATTTTATTGAAGCTTGTTTGGTTTAAGATACATTTTTAAAGTTTCTCTTGTAAAAGGTGGTAAAAATAAGAATATGTGTGCTGTTTTCATCTAATTACAAAGCACAAACCAGGAAGTGACACTGGTGCACTGTTAGCATGCCAGTGGTTATTATTACTGTGACAGCAAAACTCTGCTCCAGCCACTAAAAGTTGAGAAGCACTTATAAAACTATGAACGTGAGGAATACACTTTTACTGCTACAAAATTTAAAATGAACTACCGGTAGTTCTGTTTCACAGTAAAAAACAGGTAGGCTATTGCCTAGCCTGTTATTCATCACTGCATTTTAGATGTCAGAGCAGAGTTTGTCTGTCAAAGGACTGCTAACAATTACTAGCATGCTAACATAGCATAAGCACTACTTCCTGGTTCAAGGTCGATACATGAAACCTTTGCCAAATGCTCTGATAAAGGTTTCATGCTGATACACATTAGCATCTACTTGTTATTGTAGCCAAATTAAACGCTATGTAGGTATCTCTGTCCTGATATTTTTTTATTGAATGAAGATGTGATTGTAGTAGTAGCCTAAGTCCATCCCACCCCTTGCATCTTGAGGGATTGTTTTAATGACCATTGGTTTCAATGCTTTGGTGCCGGTGTGTCCTTTATCTTTGTAGTATTTGACCATGGAGTAGTCTGTGTTTTGTGTTTTGACATACTTATGCTCAGCCAGTCTATCAAAAGGATCCATATTTGCAAAGTATATACTCACAGCACAGATTTCATACAAATATCCAGTACACCCTGTAAATCTGGACTTTCATTTAAAGTCACTGAAGAAGATGGTGCATTTTTTGTAGCCTACTGTTGGTTGTAGCATAAACAAAATAGTAACTTTATTAGCAACATGCATCCAGAGGAATTTGGGGGTTAATCGAAGGTAAATGGTTCTTTTAGATGTATATGCAATAAATGAGGAAATGTTAATGACTGAATTTGAACCTGTCCCTAATTGGTGATCATCACATTTGCCCTGTTTCACATTTCAGGTTTACTCTGCCATGTTTTTCCTCAGCATGATAGATTGTTCACTATTTCATATTGCTCTTGACATGAACTTAGAAATATGTATTGTCAGGCATGTCAGGAGTCCAACGCTAATATAACATGTATGAAGGGGCACACTGCAGTTGCAGCCCAGTAGACAGGTCTATAATTGACAGGTGCAGAGAGCAGACAAGGTGGCCATGTTGATTACAGGTGAATGAGAGGTAAATACTACAATGGGGGCTTCCTCTGTATTTTTGCTCCTGTCCGTCACACTTTGGATCACACCCAAAGAGCACACAGAGGGGGCTCCATTCACCATATACAAACATGGACATGGCAGAGTAAGGCAAGGAAATAGTTGATTCAGAGTCTTTAGGGGGGAATGAATTCTAATTACATGTTTTATTTGAAATTCTGAAAAACAGTGTTGGCTAGGCTAGAGCACACAATTTGATGTGCAATCTCATCTGATTTTGGAAGGTAAGCAGTGTTTGGCCTGGTTAGTACTTGGATGGGAGATCGCAGAGTAGCAATGGCTCTCGTGCATACTGTTGTTGAGATAAGATATTGATAATATATGTTGCAATACACAGTTTAGGTAAAGAAAGAGAATAGAAATAGGCACTCAAAAATCAAGATAAAGACCACCTTGCGTATTATCAGTGTGCCTGTGTGTGAGTGGTGGTTGGATGGGCCGATGGTAGATTGATCTATCGCAGGGCAACTGTGGCTACAATGGTAGTTTACCACCAATGAGTATCGAATGAATGAATGCATGAAACTGTGCAAAAGCTACTTCCTAATTTAACCATTTAACATCCATTGTAGTTTCCTTTGAAAATTTTAAATAAAAACAATTCAAGTACATTTTTATTGTAACTTTATCCTCCTAGAACCGGGTTTCCACATAAGAGGATAACACATTTTGGGTTGTCTAGGCCACATTGGAATTTTTTTAGAAGAAGAACAGCATACAACATACAAGAACAACAACAATGCAGAAATTTTCAATTTAGAATCTTTTTAAGAGTATATATATATCTATATATATATATATATATATATATATATATATTTTTTTTTTTTTTTTTTTTTTATTATTATTATTTTTTTTAAAGGAATATGTCTTCCTGCACCTGGGAGCAGCACTTCACATGAGACACACTGTTCCAAGAGGCACAATTGTTGTTCTCATTTTGTTTTTACATTCAGGACTGTGTTCAGGCACTTTAATCAAAATGATTAAAACATCCACATATGAGAACATTCGTTTTAAATAACTTTTCTTAGAAAATACATAATCTAAAAAGATAATTCTTTATTTTTAAACTCATCAGGTCCCAATCAGCCCAAATAGCAAAGAGAAATTATTTAAGCAGGTCATGGAAGAGAGATGCAAAAGAGAGTATCTCTTTAATTTTAGTGTGTTAAAAAGTATCTCTTTCAGGTAGTCTGTTTGTAGTCTGTGTAGTCCTTCAGTTGACCAGGTCTGACCTACAGCAAAACAAAAATTATATTCTTTCAACTGGACAAAAATTTTAGAGTGAAGTAATTTTTCTGCTCATCCAAGCGGCTTCTTCAGTTGTGGACAGATATTTTGCTTAATCTTTCAGATGACTCAGGCACAGTTCACATTTACTGTAGTTCAACAGGCCTAGCCAATAAACTCAAACTGTAAATAAACAGGTGTGTTAGTTTTATTGTAGTTAGTTCCTCCCTTCAGACAGATATAAATCCACCAGCAATCTGACCACAAGAAGTGGCTGGGATGAGCAACCAAACGTCTCCCCTCTAAAACTTTTGTCCATTTGAAAGAATACATTTTTCTTTAGCTTAGTGTAAGTACTTAACAAGGCATCATGTTTATATATGTTACAGGCAAAGTAGGAAATTAGGCATTCTACAGAATTTATAGGGGTATAATGACCCATTTTTCTTCACAAGTCTATAGGTTCCTAAGTAGCTTATTGATGTATTGCATTAACACTGATACTTGTATTTGCACATTTCATGGGTCTTATTAGAATGTCTTTACTTGCTCTAACAACTCAAATGTGCTCTTGCAGATAAGAGTAAGCATAAATCAATATATACACGCTCACTGATTCCACTGCGCAGACAGCTCTTGGTGCACAATGGCCCTGTCCTTGTGGTGATTGTGAATAAAAGCTATTCATTTGTATCATGACTGTGAACGCTCGGATCATACTGACCCTGACTACAGCTGGTGAGACTGTGCTTGTCAGTTCATTCAAAGGAGGCAGAGACACTTCAAGTATAGCATTGTGTTTCAAGGCTATGTCCAGACACAAGTAATAATATAATATAAGAAGACTCGTATATAAGCAGGTGAGACAAATAAAAGTAAGAGATGAGTTGTTTTAAAGGAGTGGTACCAGATTTATATAAACATAGTAAATTGTCTTGCCTTGGTACAGATATATTGTAAAAGCAGTCAAATGTGATCACTTTGTGCTGTCTGCATCTAATTATGCATAGTGCTTTTTATCCAGAAGAGCGTTGTTAGCATGATAGTTGTTGTTAGCAGAACACTGATGGCAAAACTCTAATTAGGAGCACATTTTTGAAAACTTTCCAACCATTCTTCATATTCAAGAGATAGCTTTTTTGAATTGTTAATTGCTATGACAACTGTCTTAATTTCACATCATTCTGAAAACTATGGATATTACACCATCACGTTTAGTATCACTGAACTGATTCCCAAACTATCTGTCCTCATTAGAACACAGGGGAGGTGTCTGGGGAGCGGAAGGTCTGACTTAGCTTTTCCCATAAATAAAGAATGCAAATGTTTGCTTTATTACAGATACACTCTCACTTTCCATAAACCATTTTGCACATGCACTCACTCTTACCTGTGTTGGTCATAGATAGCGTTAATAATTATCATGCTATCAGTGTTGCTATGGTTAACGCTCTCTCTCTTTCCCTCTGCCCCTCATGCTATCAGTGGCTGGGACAAAAAGCAAAGCGAAAGGTGAGTTATGGCCTCCATTTTCTTGCTGCATGATTTATGTTGCCCACGCTTCCCAATAAACAATGTTTGGATCGGTCTTTTATCTCCTCCGCGAGAGCCTGGCTAGCGCTAACATACGCCACAAACCTTTCTGGAAACATGGAGGATGCTTTTTGTTCCACCCCTGCACACTCTTTTTACGCAGGTTGGTTGGGATGTTTGTATGCATATGGAATCCTGCAATGGCGCTGCAAAACAGTGGGGGTGTTGGGTTCAAGGGCACATTGGCAGCAGGGGGTGAGGGTTAGATTCTGGCGTACAGCTGACATATGCCGGGTGGGTTCATGAATATGGTGTTAGTTCATGCATGCAAAATCTGAAATCTGTAAGTCAAATCTCAGAAAAGGATACAGATGTGAAAAGGATTTGTGTTATAATATTTTGTGTAAACGTTTTACCACATTTATGATAGATTTCTAAAACGTGATCCAATTATCGTGATGATCCCTATTTTTGTCACCCTCCCACAGATATTTAAAAATATATATATTTTTAAAGAATTGTATATGTATAACTTTTCTTTCTTTTTTAGCCATTAGGAAAACCACAACCATCATCAGGGTCAAGTGTGTTACCTTCACTGCATCAACTAATGAACACTGTTAGCCTCTATTAAAGAACATTCCTTTGCTTTTTCAAATGCAACATTTTCTAATTAGCAGTACCGTAATTAGGGGATTGTTTTTAATTAACAGAAGATACACAGTCAGCATTATTATTCACTGTTATTTCACTTCTGTGCCCCTAGATTCATGTTGCCTTTTTTAAAGGCAAAATCAGGTCCAAAATATCAGGTCCAGGCACCTGATTTTTCCCATGTATTTGAGCAAAATGTGTCTTGCCCCAGTACAGATATATTGTATAAACAGCTTTTGAGTTCAAAATAAGTCTGCCATGTACTCTCTGCATCTAATTACTGTGTACTTACTTACAGATGGCAACTAAGTTTATAAATGTTCAGCTGATACACTTAGTAAAAGCTATAGTGGTTGTTTCAGTACGTGTTGATAAACCTGAGTTTCAGTGCATTTCAGAGCAGAAAAATTACATAATAAAAGGTTACATTTCACAGCACAAGAGACTCACAATTAGCAATTTTTTTTCTATGTATTTGAGCATAATTTGCCTTGCCTCAGTATAGATATCAGTGGCGGGCCATGCATTTCACACCTAGGCCTTCAGTAGTGCTACGTCTGAATCAATCCACTTATCAATAACTATTTTATAGCTATAAAAACAATCTTATTATGCAGAAATGCAGTATAAAGAGCCGTTGCATCGCAGATAGATAACGCGTGTAGCCACAATAAATGCCTTTACTGAAGAAACAAACACGGGGTGCACAAGTAGCACACACAAAAAAGCATCAATAATAACCTCTTAAACTTAATAATATTATTTAAGAAAATAGCAACATTTTACTCACCCATTCAATCCAGAAGACATGACCGCGGCACCGTCAAAACACTGTGCCGCAACTTTATCCAGACATTCATTTGCCACCAAAAAATGGATAAGACCTGCAATGTCATCAGCTCGCTTCCCACTGGTAACATCTACAAATTTGACAAACCGCTCCTTGACCCCTGTGCCCGTTACGTAATGCCAGTGCGAGCTGCGCTGCGTTACTCGCGTCTGTCGTCTCATCCACCATAACAGAGACAAACGGTGCTTTTTTAACTTCGCTTCTTATCTCTTCTCCCATCACTTCAGCAACAGCAGTGATCAGTTTTGTATTTTGCCCACTAAACACTTTATTAGTTTACAGGTGATAATACAAATCCGTGTTGCTCTCAGCAATGAGAGAAAGAAGCTCCACATAGTTTCCTCTGCTATTAGATCCAGCACTTTCATCGTGTCCTCGAAATGAAAGTTCCTGTTTGCCCCAAAAAAAATCACAGTCTATCAATCTTTTTAAGATTTCCCTATTTTCTTCACTTTTTCGTTGTGGAGCTCCATTTCCCTGTGCACTTGCTCGCTCAGCTGTAGATCCACTCTGGTTTCCCCAAAAGTTTTGGAAAGCACCGTTGCTTGTAAGTGTCCGGCAGTGCTTTGGTGTCTCGTTGCTGCCTTAGTTAGGCAAGTCAAATTTACAAACCCTGTGTGGCTCCAAACTCCATGTTGATCAGTGGCAAATAACAAGCACTCCCAGCAATACAATTTGGTGTGTTCCTCAGAGCCTGTGAGCCAGGGGTACCGCTCGTAGTTAGTGGACTGAAAGTGACGGACAAATCCTTTTCCCGGTTGTGACAGGCTTGCTAGCTTCGGAGTTGCCCGACCTTTCTTAACAATGTCCAGCTTTTCTTGAAAAGTCCGTCTTGAAAATGGCTTTGACAATAAATCTGCAACCAAATCAATTTCTTCTCCTTCTTCAGCCATTGTGGGTTGAAAAAACAGCTATGAAATCAACACAACTAGTACGCTCTCTGACTAGCCGATGAAAGGTTGTGAATACACTGACGTTACCGTACACCTGCTAGAGGGCCTTGGTGTCGCCAACTCAAAATTTGATTGGTTGAAGCAATAGTTTCATTGACACTTGTATTTTACTAGAGGGCTCGCAGAGCTGATTGTGAAGGCCTCCACGTTGACCCTGCCTGGCAACAAATGGTGGCTGAAATGTGATTGGTTAAAAGCTTTAATATGAAAATACATGACAGACCATTTGGAATTATTTAATAAGTATTCATGGACAACATATAATTAACTTCAGTCTGTGATTCAGATATATTTTTTGAGGCCAGCAGAGAAGGCCTTGCAGGCTCTGACAGCCCACCACTGATAGATATATTGTATAAGCAGCTTTTGAGATCAAAATAAGTTTGTGTACTGTCAACATGTATTATACTAATTATTATTATTGTATTATTATAAAGTATTTTCTTGTCTGAGAATCAGGAAGTACATGGTTATGCCCGTTGTTGTTAGCATTATAGCACTTATAAACCCATCACAATGAATAATTTGTATATATTTGGAATGCATGAAGTAAGTGAGAAATTGTCTTAAGCCATTGCACACCATTTAAAAACTAGTTCTGCTTTTCATGTTTTAAGTCAATAAAAATTCAGTACAGTGCCTTTAATAAAACCCCAGACCCCAAAGCCTATGCAAACTCTGTTGATATCATCTTGTTCCATAAAGGTTCTTGAAAAGTATTGAGGAGCACTTAGTTCACTGTCATCACCCCTCTCACTGTAAGTGCTGCAGAGAGCCTCCTCATTTTGGTCTTAAAATGTTCATATTAACCCACGCTACAATATTCTTTATTTAGCTATTTTGTTCACAAATCAATATATGAATATTAATAACAGACAAATCAGGTGCCTTCTTTCCGTGTAAAAATGTTCTGAATCTTATTTTTATATTTTTGTCGTAACGCTCGGCCCAAGGGACCAAAGATACAGAACTCGGGGAAAGTTTAACAGTGTTTATTTACAAAGTGCAAAAAGTGAACGTGGTTCAATCGGTGAGTCGGAAGCGGGGCGTGGGCCGTGGTCCATGGGGCAGAGCGTGAGGAGCAGAGTCTGAGACGGGACAGACTGCACCAGTAGAGAAGAGCTGGGTCGGAGGCGGGAGAGCTGAGCGGGTCCAGGGAGCGGGATCTGGCGAGGAGCAAAAGTATCCAGTTTAGCAAAATTTTAAAAAACGTAAAAACATGAACTGAGCCAAGCGAGGAATACCATGGAGATACGCGGATGATCTGGCACTGAGTGTCAGGTCCTGACTCCTCTTATTCTCCCCAGGTGCAACTGATTGTCGATTAGCCCCAGGTGTGCACAGGAGGAGCCCAGCTCTCTGCCCCAGCTCTAGACTCAGACACGTGAGGGAGATAGGACAACAAACAAGGCAGGACAGACTAGGATCATGACAGTACCCCCCCAAAGGGACACCTCCAGGTGGACCCCCAGGCTTATCCGGATGGGCGCGGTGAAAATCCCTGACCAATTCAGGGTCCAGAATGTGTGCCCTAGGCACCCAAGAATGCTCCTCAGGACCAGGACATCGATGAGTCGCCGGATGGTGAAAGCCGGGTGACCATCCACGACCCGGGTGGGAGGAGGAGGATTGGCCGGAGGGCAAAGGTTACTGGTACGGACCGACTTGATTTGGGACACGTGGAAGCTAGGGTGGATGCGGAGCGACGGGGGAAGTTGCAATTCAACGGCGACTGGATTAATGATTTTGGTGATCCTGAATGGTCCCAGGAAGGATAATTTCCGGGAGTCGGTCTTGAGCGGGATGGTCTTGGACGACAGCCAAATCGATTGACAGGGTTGGTACCTGGGAGCGGGAGTGTGGTGCTGGTTCCCAGCTGTCTTGGTCCGAGCCCACGCTTGGAGCAGTGCGGCTCTGGTCCTCCCCTAGACTCTGCGACAGCGTTGGAGGTGATGGAGTATGGACGGTACCGCCAGGTCTTTTCCCTCCGATTCAAAGAGCGGGGGCCGATAACCAAGGGAGGCTTGGAAAGGGGACATCCCCGTGGCCCAGCTCACCAAAGAATTATGTGCGTATTTGATCCAGGGTAGGAATGTACTCCAGGCAGAAGGGTTGGAAGATACCACACATCGCAACGCTGTCTCTAAGTCCTGACGGGACGGCGGGAGGCCACTTCAGAACTGGGAGCGGATGCAGCAGGCTGGACGGCAGTGAATGGGAGGCCTTACCCCTGGCACAAACTTGGCACATGGAGACAAAAGCCCTGGTGTCCCTGTCAACCGTAGGCCACCAGAAATGACACCTCAAAAGCGAGAGGGTGTCATGGAGGAGGATTGGCTCCTGGATGCCAGGTGAACCGAGAGCTATGGACTCACTCCAGCACCTTCGAGTGGGCAGCATCTGGAACAAAAAGAGTACTAGGTGGGCCATTACCTGGATCAGGGTAATTTCTTTGGGCCTCCCGGACCAGGTCATTGACCACCCAGTTGGACGGCTGCAACAACCCGGTTTGGTGGGATGATGGGTTCTGGGTCAGTGATGGACTCCCCCCTGAGCGAACTGATGAGATCGGGTGTCTGGCTTGATATTATGAGATCCCGGACGGTAGGTGAGAGTGAAATTAAACCGGCTAAAGAATAAGGACCAACGGGTTTGTTGGGAAATGAGACGTTTGGCAGATTGAATGTAGGAAAGATTCTTGTGGTCAGTCCATACCAAAAAAGGTTGCTCTGCTTCCTCCAACCAGTGCCACCACTCCTCCAATGCGAGCTTGACCGCTAGTAGCTCGCGATCCCCTACATCATAGTTGCTTTCTGCTGGAGACAAACGACGAGAGAAGAACGCGCAGGGAAACAAACGATTGTGGGGTTCAAACCTTTGGGAGAGGTCAGCCCCCACTCCAGTGTCCGAGGCGTCTACCTCAACGATGAACTGGCGAGAGAGGTCGGGCTGATGGAGGATCAAAGCGGAGGTGAAGAGGTCCTTCAATTTATCGAAGGTGGACTGGGCTTCGGGGGTCCAAGTGAACTGTCTGGAGGGAGAAGTAAGTCTGATGAGAGGAGAAACCACACGGCTAAAGTCGTGGATGAACCGTCTATAAAAGTTGGCAAAACCAATAAACCTCTGGAGTTGTTTACGGTTATTAGGTACCGGCCAATCAGTCACGGCTTTAATCTTCTCCGGATCAGCTCTCACCTGTCCACGCCCCATGATGAATCCCAGGAAACTGACCTCCTCCGCATGGAACTCGCACTTTTCGGCCTTGACGTACAACTTATTTTCAAGAAGACATTGGAGGACCTGGCGTACATGATACTGGTGTTCCTGCTGGGACTGCGAGAAAATCAGGATATCGTCAAGATACAAAGACAGACCGTTTCAGAAAATCTCGAAGGACGTCATTGATAAGGGCCTGGAAGGCTGCGGGGCATTGGTTAGTCCAAAAGGCATGACCAGGTACTCGAAGTGTCCCAATGGCGTCTTGTAGGCAGTCTTCCACTCGTCCCCCTCCCTTATGCGCACCAGGTGGTACGCATTCCGCAGATCAAGCTTTGTGAAAATGGTGGCTCGTAGAGTGGTGTGAAGGCGGAGTCAATGAGAGGTAGAGGGGTTTTTTTTTTTTTTACAGTGATGTTGTTGAGGCCCCTATAGTCTATGCATGGACATAGAGTCTTATCCTTTTTAGCCACGAAGAAAAACACTGTGCCCGCCCGAGAGGAGGATGGACGGATAATGCCTGCCGCTAGAGAATCTCGGATGTACTCCTCCATAGCTTCTTGTTCCGGCTTGGAAAGATTATAAAGGCAGCTGGAGGGCAAGGGTGCACCGGGCAAGAGATCTATGGCGCAACCATACGGACAGTGGGGAGGGAGCGAGAGCACCCGACTCTTGCTAAAAACGTCCTTAAGATCGTGGTATTCCTCCGGTATGGAGGAAAGAGCCGGCGTGTCTGGGGAGGGATTAGGGATGGAGTGGGCACCCCCTGCAGGAGACAGGGCTGATTGTAAGCAGTGGGCGTGACAAGAGGCACTTTACTCCAAGACCTCTCCCGGGGCCCAGTCCAAGACGGGGTTGTGAGCCACGAGCCACGGGTAGCCCAAGACAAGCAGATCGGAAGGGGTGGAGATGACATGGGAACGTTGGGACTCGTGGTGATTGCCGGACAAAACTGGGCTGATAGCCACCTTTACGCACATTACGGAACCTAACAGTCGCCCATTAAGTTAAGAGCAAGAGCGGTGAGGGGTTGTTCAAGTGGCTCCAGCCTGATTCCCGACTGCTCGGCCACCTGCTGGTCAATAAAATCCTCCTCAGCTCCGGAGTCTATGAGGGTTCGGACAGGGAAGGTTGCGGAATGAAAGCGCAGAGCAGCTTCAAGCTGAAATGTATTGTTTCTCTCTGGGATAAGCTGTTTACCCACCAGTACTCCCAGTGCTACAGTTGGGGCCCCCTTTTGACTGCACCGGACAGGAAGCAAGAAAGTGTCCCGGCTTACCACAATACAAGCACTCCCCCACCTGGCGGCGCCGCAGACGTTCCCCGGCAGACAAGTGTGCTCGACCCAGTTGCATAGGCTCCTCTGGGGGCAGTGTTGAGGAGCGTATCTCGGTCTGGGCTGGTGAATGACGTCTCTCTCTCTGGCGCGACTGCAAACGATTATTGGTGAGCGATGAGCTCTTCCCAGAATGGTTAATTAGACTGAAAATAAGTGAGTTACAGCTTTTCCTTTATGTTTTATATGCCCATGAGCTTGGTCAATCCCTCATATGGTGAAGAAAAAGGAACAAATAGTGATAAATAAAGGGGTTTTACACCCATAAACCATCACCTGACTCATTCTCCTGTCAAATTATATTTTCATCTCATTCACTACATTTGATCACTTTCCCATTGTTTGTTTCCATTATTGACAGCTCCAAGGCCTAATTCCTCATTCGAAACAGAAATTAAGTTTAGAAAGTATGTATACCTGGGATCCAGAATACACGCTTCTTCAATACTTAATGTGGTAGCTGCATTAGCAGTTATGATAGTGAGAGTAGCTGACTATTATAAGCTGCTCTTACTAGTCGTGGTGAGTCTAATTTGAGCTCATTTGAAGAGCTCTGTCTTTGTTTGGCTGTAGAGAGTGTTTTAATCTGCAATCATTTTGCCAGGGGCCTTGAAAAAAGTCCTGACACCTGTCTGAGTACACAGCTTCTTCTTCAGCTTCTCCAAGATGATTCTGTCTGCTACTCCATCCTGGAGGCAAAGGATGAGGGGTTGTTTGGGGTAGTACTTCCTAATCTTCTTCATCATATAGCAGGCCAACTTTTTGATATAGTTCTCATTCGGTTTGATAAAAATGGGCCCAACTGGGAGCTCTTCCAATAACTGCTCAGTCATACTGTTGGCGATGGCTGGAATATCCACCTGCTTCTCTTTGCATAACTTAGTGAGCAGCCTGGTGGTCAAGTGCAAGACGTTCTCCCCATCTCAACTGTAGATCTTATGTATCATGCGGTACCTGAGACCAGATGGTCTTTAGCCACCTAGACAATATTATGTGTCAAGGTGGCTTCTACAAAATAAGTACAGATCTGTTTCTTTGAGTACTTCTTTTTCAGTTCTTTGTTCATGTCCCTGGCTACTTTCAGAGCATTGTCACCAGATGACACCACAACAATGTTCCCTCCCTTCAGTTCTGTAAGCAGGTCTGTTGCTAAGAGCTTAGTCTTTTCCTTCTCCAGGTCGTACTTCTCATACTTGTTGTATTTCTCAACTGTCTCTACTATAGTGTCCGCCATTATCGTGAAAGTTCCATAAGTATTCCCATTTTTTTTCATCATTGCTGTCTTCACTCTCATCATCATCACTGCAGCTGGACGGCATCTTATTTATCACCAGTTTGGCCTGTGGGACTGAGAAAGAGTCAGGTGTCTTTTCATTAGTAGCCTGTGCTGGTGTAGTACCTTCAGTTTCTCCATAGAAAACAGAAGGTATCACTGAGACAAGCACTTGTGTTGTAACGGTGCGGGTTAGGACCAAAGTATGCGGACTCAGAGCGGGTTGACAGTGTTTATTTACAAGCCTTTGTGGAAAAAGTCTTAAACAGTTCAGATAACACACACACGAGGATCCAGGAAGCAGGAGGCAGGCAGGACGGACGGAGAGCGGGTCGGGAACGGGAAGCCGGGGCTGGAGTGAAGACGGGAGCGAGGACGAGACCGGGACAGACAGGGCCAGCGTAGTCCAAGGAGCGGGACCCAGGGTAAGAGGCAGGCGGAACGCCAGAGACCAAGACAGGCAGAGCGGAGGGCGATGACTGTAACGGAGCGCAGAGGCAGGTGCAGGAGCGGGCGAAGGCAGGAGTCTGGAAAGGTGGCAAAATCCAAAATGAGAACAAGCAAGCGGGTAACAGGAATGCAAAAAACAGAGCTGGAACATTCACGTTTTACACGCGGACGGTCTGGCTCCGAGTGTAGTCTGCCGAGTCTTCTTATGCGCCACCACAGGTGAGGGTGATTGCGCTAATGCGCTCCAGGTGTGAGCAGAAGGAGTCAGAGACTCCACCCAGCTCCAGACAGACAGGTGAGGGAGGGGGAGAGAGAGTACAGGAGGGCAGCACAAACAGACATCATGACAGCTTGTGACTTTGGACAAACAGTGGGCTTAGATGAGACAGCGGCTGGAGTAGGCAGCATTAAGACTGGGCTGTTCCTGTATTTGTGACAGGGGCTGCTCTCCTTCTCACAAAGCTAGTTTAAAATATTTGTCTCCCCAAAGGAGGTTTGCCTGTGTTGGTGTTGTGAATGGTGGCCGCTTGTGTACATCTGGTTTGGTTTTGCAAATTATTGGTACAGGCTTCACTTTCATCATTGTCTAGTTGGGACAGGGCCTGGAGTCAGCTGCATTAAGGTAGCTGGTACTATCCTCATGACAGGGGCTGTTCTTTTGGGCACGCTTACAAACTTTAGTTGGTGGATACCTCCATAAGCAAGGTTGATATCCCCTCTGGACAGTTTTTGCATTTCCTCTTGGAGCCACTTTTCCATCACAACTAAAACCTGAATGATCTCATCTTTTACTTGCTGGACTATTGCTGCCTTGTTGTTAGTTTCCAAGTGGAACTCTATCATGTTTGCAAGATGATTTATAAAGCGGTCAACTTTATAGACAGTCTGATCAGACTCTGATGTGACGCAATCATAAAAGTATTTGATGACGATTGGCATTAGTATATCTCCCTGTAAGCAATCCACCAATGCAACTACAATGCATTGAGGATGATTCTAGGAGGGAAAAGTCAGCTTGGTCAACAGGGCAAGAATTCCCTGTTTGGTCAAGCTATCCACCTTATTCCGTAAGTTGCTGTGGGCACCGCCATAGAACGTTTACACAAATCAACCAATTTATTTCATGTTTTAAAAACCTTTATCAAATTCTTCATTAAATTAATGGGATTCTCATTCAACCAGAAGTGCCGCCACAAAGAAAGTGCAGTTTAGTTGCATTTAGAGGCAAAGGTGGGCGGGGTGGAATAAGGTCAATAGAGGAAAAAATCCCTTATAGTGTTATACACCACCTGAACATGTTCGATGTTCTCAATCGTCCTGGCCGCTTCACTTGTGTCAGTGAACAAGCTTAATACAATATGGCATTTCATTTGAGTTAAACTTGGGTACTTTAAGGACAAACAGTTGCTATCAGGCCTGTATAGGATATCAGCTATCAACTGAATCTTGGATTGAGAAAAAAAATTGAGAAGCACTGATCTAACATGTTCTACGCACTTTTGATAATATACCTCTGCATTAAAATACATTCTCTTGTACACATGTAGTGATTAGCATTCAGGGCCTTGCTCCTTGCTTTTCTTCGCCATCTCCAGCTCTGGTCCTGTTTAGGTTCTCATGAGTGAACCATGCTGTTTACATGATGCACATCAAAGGTGGACTTGGAGACGGTTAGGTACAGTATGGAATCTTAATGCGCCTGGAAATTCACTCCATGTGCACTGATCCATTCATAAGATGAAGCATGAATATTGCACAAGGATGTTTGCTTGAAATGTGTCCATATATGTAATGTGTCTACGTAAAGGTGCTGTACTTTTAATATTATTCATGTTCAATGTTTTGGGGGGACTATAAATACTCTCCGACTATCTGAGTAGGAGTTATGAGGGATGTTTCCGTTGTCACATACAAGTCAACTCTGGAAATCTTAAAACCTCCAAGGACAACTGGAATGCACCGTAAGGCATCAAACACATTACAACATATCTGAAAGTGCATGTTACATTCCTCCAAAAAATACTATTCATGCGTTTTAGCTTCCTGGAGCCATTTGGAAAATAGCGCTTTTCCACCTTCAAGGCACTTTACATCAAGAAACTGTTCACACCCACACACATTCATACATCAGTGTATACAGACACTGGGGATGAGGTGGTCTTGACAGAGAACAGAACACAATGACAGCAATCATCTGTAGGAGCTGGAATCTCACCGTCAACCTGTGGGTCAGTTGATCTCTACCAGTGATGCTTGTTTTGTTTTTTGTTTTCCATGTTGAGAACGGGATTCGAACTGCCAGCCTTTGACTTAATAGACCAACATTCTACCAGCTCAGCTACTGTAGCCCCATTTTGTGGATGGATGACCATTCAAAATAATTCAAAAGATATAATATTTTCTTTTGAATTGTTAATTGCTATGGTAACTGTGTTAACTTATCATTCTTTGGCCCTTGTGTACAGTATAGTTGCTAGGGCAATAAATTGTAACAACTCATATCTGCTTCAAATGAAATTATATAGACTAGATTTGTAGAAAAAGTTTTTAGCTCTCTACCATGTTATAATGTTGTCCCCTCATCAAAAACATGCCTCAAGAGGTTTTAGATGCCATCTATGCATGTCGTAATTTAGTGATCACTCTCTCAGGCCACAAGGCTATGTCACCCATGCTCCCACATGACAATAAATTCATAAATATGCATAAACATGACCAAAAACTGTACACAGCAACTGTACAAACCTGATTAGCAGGATCCACGTTGATTGTGTTGTGATAGCGCTCTGAAGGGAGGGGGGGACTCAGAGTGTCAAAAATTAAAGTGAAACGTATAAAACATATTTTATGTTACATGTTGTTTTCGGAAAATATAGGATTTTCAAAACACTAAAAGGTAATGTGGTGAGATATGTTATTTATCTAATATGTTATGTGTTAGGAGTTAATACCCCACAGACGTTTTTTTAATACCTCACAGAAGTAAAATACCCCTCTTTGCCTAATCATGTTAACCACCTTTAGTGCAGTGAGTAATCTAACTTTCCAATGCAATAGTAACCCAAAGCACAAAATGCCTCTTTTAATCATGCTGGCTTGATATCCCCTGCACACGAGCAATGGCTTCAGTGTTTTCCTTGCTGTCTGAGCACGATCCTCCCTGTTTGGTGAGGATCCTGTGACAGGTAGTAATTTGGAGGACAGCTGCGCACACTCCTCCTGATTACACTGTCCCAAAATACTATAAGCATAGTTTCAAAAGAGCACTCTCCAAATGAAGGGATCTCAGGTATGGGCGAAGCTCCCACACATGCATGGGACAAGATATTTTTGTTTCCAAATTTAATAACAGGCCTTCTCAATCAAAAACCGTTTTAAAGTTTAATATGATTGCATTTTGTGACAGGGATTGCTTAAAAGTATTCACAACCTAGCTTGAAATGGTAGCCTGGTGGTTCAAATCCTACTCTGTCTGCTGTTGTGTTGTCAGGTCACATCTACCAACTTGCCTGCATTGTGTAATTGTGTGTTTAAGGTTGATTAAAGAGGCTGTAGGCATAGGCATCAATCTGTCCCAGGACAAGTGTGACTACAGATATATGTTTATTTAATAAATAAGGGACATTGCACATTTTTAATCTTTTATGTTCCAAAGACCAGTGCAACAGCTCTGCTCCAAAATCTTAGATGCAAAACTCTTGAGGAACGTTGAAAACATCAACCAATTGATTTATGAAATTACTAACCAGGTCCCAACACAGCCCAGTATAAAAACTTCTAATCCCAAAAACTAAGGGGCAAAACATAACAGTTTAGTGCCACTTCAAACTGTTTTCACATATATTGGTATGCAAGAGCAGATAGCAAACTGTGAAGACCTTTTAGCCACTGACTGAGAGTTTATTTCGCAAAAGAGGAGAGTTTTCATATTAAAGTGAATCTTGTTTCATCTCAGAACTAGTTCAAAGTTCACATCCGTTATTTAATGTCAATTGTCTGCATCAAAATGTTTCCTGGTTTTGTTACCAGAATATCGATCTCTCTGACTCAACATAGGAAGTCATTAAATAGGCCTAGCATAAAAAATGATTTAAATACACATGAGGGTTTAGTCAGTGTTACTGTGCCCTTTGTCCACATATCTTCCATGGATAAAGTAAGCAGGTGTTGAGGAATTCAGCCTTTTCCTCTTGTGTCCGTTAGTTATTGCTAAGACAAAGAATAACCTTGACCCAGAGATAAAATTCAGAAAAGAATTTACTCAATCAGCCAGTAAAGGGCAATAATTGTACACAGGGTCTGTGCAATTGACGTTCCCAGGCAGAGACTGAATGTTTACGCCTATACAATGAGTTTTTATAAGCATACGATGGCACGTCGCACAGTCTTATCAGACTGTGACGGGCATTATTGTTGTCTCTTGATCCGATTGCTGACATATATTTTGCTGACTTAACCAGGGTGACAAGTCATGAGTCAGTACATGCTTATCAATAAGTCATTGCCCTGCTTAGTTATTTGATTAGATGTATAGATAGATGTAGAATATGATGTACATGTCCTGAACACATATCTGCGTCACACAGCTGTAATCAAGTCCTTGTCTTCACATGAACACTGGTACAATAATGAACTATGGCAATACAATAATAAGCTATGGCAGTTTTTTATTATTTATTATTTTTTCCTAACGTAGGCTACACAATAAAGTGTGCACTGAAGGGTGGATGTGAGTTCATTTTGCTCACACCAGAGGCAGCCTCAAAGTTGAAATGCATCAGAAAACTTGTTGCTGCATATAGAGGTGGTAAACACCCAAACCCTGATTTGAAATTTAACAAGATACAAGTTAAAAAAAAAAAACCTGTTTTCTTTATATTTCTGTATGTATGTCACTGGAAGCTGTAACCAACGAAAACAATAATGTAATAATATGGGCAAAAAAAAAGAAAGAAAAAAAAACAGTGTCAGCCCTGATGACCAGTCAAATGTACTTTCTGCATTTTATATACACACAGAAGACATCAAAGATATGAAGCAAGATATATGGAATTATATAGTAAAAAAAACAAACAAAACTGAAATACCTCTATTGAACAATTTCAAGTGTCCACCCTTTGCTTTTTTGACAGTGCTGCAAACTCTTGGCCTTCTCTCAATGGCCTTCATGATGAAGCCTCCTGAAATGCTTTTCACTTTACCGCTGTGCCTTGTCAGGGTAAAGAAATGCCAAAAGTGCAAACCAGGGTGTCAAAACAAAGGTTTGCAAGAAGAAGAAAACTAAATGAAAAACTGTATCAAAACTTTTGACGTTTGACTGCCATGCAAGTTTTGAATAATGGTGACTGAATATAATACAGTACAAACATTGCTGATTTTCACAACTTTCAGAAGGCAGATTTGAGTTATGCCCTCACAGTAATACTCACAACAACTAGCATGCATGCAGCGCACCACCCTTACTTCCTGGTTCACAAATGGCAAAATACACTTTATAATTAGATGCAGAAGCACACAGTGGTCTCATTTTGATCTTAAGAGCTGCTTTTACAATTTATCTGTACTGGGACAATATGCTACTTTAATACATGAAACTAATTGGACACTGTCTCTTTAAAAAGAGAAATGTTTTTAAACCCTCATTTCGCTACTGTTTAATCCCTAATAATGTGCATTTCTGGGGCGTGTTAGATGCAATAGGGTACTGTTTTTGTCCTGTCCTGAAACACCCTTCTTTTGTGCTTTCATTTTGGGGTATCTGAAATATGGAGTGGCATTTACATAGACAGCTGCTTGGGAAACTGCTATTTCACAGTTATAATGTGCTGGTGTTTGGTGTGACTATTCTTTGTAAAACACAGACTCTGCACCAGAAAGCTCTCTTCATAACAGCACATTCAGACCTGATGTCCCTATTGTCAGGGAGCTTGTAAAACTGTACCCCTCACAGCATGGCTACTGGAGACTGCACAACCTATTGTTCTACCTGTTCGTAATATGGACCAATTTGCCAATGTTATGAAATGCAATCAATTCAATTCATTTTTGTAACGCCCAAAATCACAACAACAGTTGTCTCGAAGGGCATTCATGTTTTGGTTGATGGGGGAAACCGGAGTACCCAGAGGAAACCCATCCAGACACAGGGAGAAACATGCAAAACTCCACACAGAAAGACCTGGGCAACCCGGGGATCGAACCAAACCTTCTTGCTGTGAGGCATGAGTGTTGCCACTCAGCCACCGTGCTGCCTACACACAAAAACAAAACAACAGGAAAAATCACAAAACAACAGGAAAAAGCCTTCAGCCTTCAGCAAAAAATAAAAAAATGAAAGATTAAGATAAAAATCCATGATCCAAAACAACTCGTAATATGCTTAAATCAGTGGTCCCCAACCACCAGGCCACGGTACCGGTACCGGTCCGCGGATCAATTGGTACCGGGCCGCGGGTCGTCCAAGAAATAATTAATTATTTCTGTTGTATTTATTATCTGAGTCTGAACAATCGTTTATTTTGAAAAATGATCGGATTCTCTCGGTTACATTTCCGTCACTTGAGCGCCGACAACTTAACCACTTAGCGTTCCGACGGCCCGCCTGCGTTACACGTTACAACTTTACAGCAATGTACGTGTATTTCTGCGTCACCCACACAAACAATTTACACATCAAATGAAAGCTATGGCATTCATCTTTCTGAATATGTAAACCATTTACACCTCTAATCACCACAGTGCTGACAGGAAAGCCGTTTTTACAGAGAAGTCAGAAATGTGAATCTGGACTTCACTTACCATTGAGCGCTCTGGTTCTGTCAAACATAAACATATTCACACAAAGTTGGTCTCATTCGTTCCGTAAAGGTCCAGAGAATATAATCCAGTCAAGAAATTATGTCCACAAAGGAAGTTAGAGCCTCCATGTCTAATCTGCTGCAGGAAAGTGAAATCTGTTCCGTCACTTCTCCGCGTAAAAACACGAGACTGGATATAAAGATCCGCGCGTAAAATTATGCGCGCGTATTGCGTAATTTTACGCAGCAGTTTTGCGTTTTAAACATGACGAAACGGACAAAACAAAGGAAGTACGTGACCGAGGACACTGTGGATGTTTGTACAAGTTAAACTAGAGGCATCTCGGACCCGGAGCGGTTCATGGAACCGAGTGAAGATCTCATGGTGGACTGAGGAGTAGAGGGACCTTATGTTTTGATGGACTGGATGCTGTTCCTGATCGGTAAGCGTGGTTTATTCTGCTATTCTGCTAATTAACATTGTGGGTCAAATGTGTATCATGTGTAATCATTAGCATTAGTATTAGCACCCCCCCACCCCCGGTAAAATTTTCAAGCGTTGGCTGGGCCGTGGTGATAAAAAAGGTTGGGGACCACTGGTTTAAATGATACCAAACAACACCAACAACAGTGTTTTTCCAACCAGGGATATTTGGACTACAGGGGCCATGTGAGCAATTGGAATGGTTTCAGACTTGAAGATGAAATTGAATAGTATTTCAATACAAAAATGTTATTTGCAGTAATGTGTACATTAGGCCAAAATTGACCATGTGTGGACCATATGAATCTCAAAAATCAATGAAGCCAGGTTTAAATATTGTTCATTTTCTATTAAGACATCAGATATAAAAATAAACAGAGGGGATTTTGGATGTCTTGAAAAATTGCCTAAAAGTGTTCTTTAATTACTCAGGCTTAGAAGTAGATATCAACAAATTCTTCACTACGATTCATCAAAATCTTGTCAAGTACAAGATTGTAAAGTTTGGTATATGTAGATGCTACTTTAAGGGCTGATCCTTGGGTCCCTATGAGGCAAGTGAAGTTCCAATATCCCATACAAGTCTATGGCTGCATGACAAAACATCTTTCAGTGTAGACTGGGCAATTGTGTTGTTTCCACGTAAAAGACCACACAAAACAATCACTTTTGCCTGTAGTATCTCCCCTTAAAACTACAAAATACCATTGTAATAATTGACAATGCACTCATACAGTAAAAAGATGAGTTTGCCTAGTTGGAGGACTGTGTGAGACAAATCTAAGAGCTTACTCAAGACAAAAGTAACATCTAAAAAACCTAATCAAAATGTCAAAATGTAGATTACACAGGACAGACTAGCTGGAACCCAGCAGAAGAGTGTACACCACAGTTTGAGAAGCACAGGTACATGTGTAATTGACACAGTAAAGTGCAGCTATCGTTCATCTGCACCTTGACAGAAATGCTACACCCTGCTCCCGAAGTCAAAAGTCAGGAAGACAGCAAAGGCCTCACAGAATCAAAACCTTCCTGGCAATGTGCATACAGAAATGTCTATCATGATACTTTTAAACAACATCAGTATATTATTAATTGCTGACTTATACGCAAAGAAGAACTATTGTGCTTCTGACACCTGTGGATCATTATGTTTAGATTTGGATATTTTAAAGTGCAATATGTATCTAAAACTACTTAATAAAAGGAACATTTCTGCTGTCAGAGTCAGAGAGGAACATGAATCTGGGAGGCACTAACGAGCAGGCAAATAGACTAGGTTGGAAGTTTATTGTGCTTTGCACAAATTTGCAAAAAAGCTGTTTTATTTGGCATTTGGCTTTAACACTTGTGTACTATCTAAAACTCTGATACATCATTTGAGCTTCCATCCACGGGTGTAAATGGCGAATAATCTGTGCAAATACAAGTATACGGGAAAGACTGCTGCTAGCGACATGAGCTCCGCTACACCTAGTACTGCACCAAGAATCACACCTAGCATGCTGTCGGAGGAGGTAACTGACCCAACGGAGCTGAGTGGCCAACTCGCGCCGGCCGCGCTGGATCTCAAGACTGAAATATTGTCTTCTATTTCTTTCAAAGTGAGCTTGCGAAGGTTATTTCAAAGGAGTTTGGTGATGTTAAAATGGAGAAATAGTTAGATCTGACTAGCCAGCTAGCAGCACTGTAATTTTGCGTTCCCAGTAGGACACAATCCAATTCACAGTGTCTGATGTGGGCTCTCAGGTTGCTCTGACCAAATCATAACATTGCAAGACTCTGTCCAGCAACTGGAGAAAAAAGTGTCAGTTCTTCATGATAAGTCTTTGGACATGGAAGGACAAATGCACAGATCAAATAACCGCATATTGAATGTAGTCGAGCTCACCAGTATTGGTATCTAAATTGCTAAGAGAGATCCTGAAAATGGATAAAGATGTTTTGATTGACAGATCCCACTGCATCGCACCATCGAATTTTGTAAAAGGTAAGCCTAGATTGATCATAGCCAAACTACATTACTATCAAGATTGCCTCGGCATCCTCTGCCAAGCCCGGGATGCTGGTCCTCTCTTGTACAATGGTTCCACAATCCTTATCTTCCCTGACTACCTGTTGAGTGTGGCTCATGACAGATCGGCCTTCAATAACATTAGAAAACTTCCACGGGGACCCAACAATGTGCACTATGAGATCCTCCATCCGGCTCTGCTGCGGATCAGTTTTCAGCAGAAAACACATAGAAAGGCCCTACTAGGACGAGCCTTCAGTCAGTATATCCCCTATGGTTATATTTTCTTGGATCTACACTTTTTTAGACAATTACTTATGTGCACAAAATTGTTGATACCCGTCGGTTAATGAAAGAAAAACTCACAATGGTCACAGAAATAACTTGAATCTGACAAAAGTAATAATAAATAAAAAAAATTATGAAATTTAACCAAGAAAAGTCAGACATTGCTTTTCAACCATGGTTCAACAGAATTATTAAAAAAAATAAACTCATGAAACAGGCCTGGACAAAAATGAGCTGAGACCAAGCTTTCTGACACTGGCCAGCACATTTCTCTAGAATCCCTTGATAGTCTTGAAAATTCATAGTACACTGCATAAATTCAAGACATTGCTGCAGCAAAGCAGCCCCAGAACATAACAGAGCCTCCTCCATTTTTCACAGTAGGGACAATGGTCTTTTCTTGATATGCTTCATTTTTCCATCTGTGAACATAGAGCTGATGTGCCTTGGCAAAAAGTTCCATTTTTGTCTCATCTGTCCATTTGATTTTTTTTCAACAATGGCGTCCTCCTTGGTCGTCTCCCATTAAGTCCACTTTGACTCAAACAACGACAGATGGTGTGATCTGGCACTGATGTTCCTTGAGTTTGAAGTTCACCTTTAATCTCTTTAGAAGTTTTTCTGGGCTCTTTTGTTGCCATTCATATTATTCGTCTCTTTGATTTGTCATCAATTTTCCTCCTGCGACCAAGTCCAGGGATGTTCGCTACAGTCCCATGGATCTTAAATTTCTGAATAATATGTGCAACTGTATTCACAGGAACATCAAGCTGCTTGGAGATGGTCTTATAGCCTTTACTTTTAACATGCTAGTCTATAATTTTCTTTCTAATCTCCTGAGACAGCTCTTTCCTTCTGGTCCATGTTGAGAGTAGTAGACACCATTTCACTAAACAGCACAGTGACTGCCTGTAGCCCTATATATCGGCCCACTGACTGATTACAAGATTGTAGACACCTGTGATGCTAATTAGTGGACACACCTTGGATTAACATGTCCCTTTGGTCACATTATTTTCAGTCTTTTCTAGGGATACGATGGTTTTTTCCAGGCCTTTTTCATGAACCCTTCCCTGAACCGCCACCTTAATGTGGTGGAGGGGTTTGAGCACCCAAATGATTCGCTATGTTGTTGTGGGGTTTCATGCCCCTGGTAGGGACACCCAGGAGGAGCCTGAGCTTGTGCGGAAGGTTGAGCGTTACTGGCTATAGTCGGCCTCACCTCCACACACAGCTTGGGCTCTGGAGCCCAACTCCTTGAGGGCCTGGACTCTCCATTTCTCTGGCGTTGCCTGCAGGGAGTGGCGGCGAGCTGGTGTGGGCTTGCTCATTGCCCCACAGCTGAGCCGCCACATGTTGGAGTTCACCCCGGTGAACGAGAGGGTCACGTCCTTGCGCCTTCGGATCGAGGACAGGTCTCTCACTGTTGTCAGCCTATGGGCCAACCAGCAGTGCAGAGTACCCGGCCTTCTTGGAGTCCCAGAGAGGGGTACTAGACAGTGCACCAACCAGGGACTCCATTGTTCTCCTAGTGGACTTCAGTGCCCATGTGGGTATTGACAGTGACACTTGGAGGGGCGTGATCAGGAGGAATGGCCTCCCCAATCTGAACCCGAGCGGTGTTTTGTTATTGGACTTCTGTGCTAGTCACAGTTTGTCCATAACAAACACCATGTTCAAGCACAAGGTGTTCATCGGTGCACCTGGCACCAGGACACTCTAGGTCAGAGGTCGATGATCGACTTTGTTGTCGTGTCATCTGATCTCCAGATCTCCGTCCATCACCCTGGCTGAAGTCACTGAGTCGGTTGGCAAGGCTCCGGGGGTGGACGAAATCCGTCCTGAGTACCTCAAGTCTCTGGATGTTGTGGGGCTGTCTTGGCTGACACGTCTCTGCAACATCGTGTAGCGGTCAGGGACAGTGCCACTGGATTGGCAGACCGGGGTGGTGGTCCCTCTGTATAAGAAGGGGGACCGGAGGGTGTGTTCCAATTATAGGGGAATCACACTCCCCAGCCTTCCTGGTGAGGTCTATTCCAGGGTACTGGAGAGACCGATAGTCGAACCTCGGATTCAGGAGGAGCAGTGCGGTTTTTGTCCTGGTCGCAGAACACTGGACCAGCTCTATACTCTCCATCGGGTCCTTGAGGGTTCATGGGAGTTTGCTAAACCAGTCCACATGTGTTTTGTGGCTCTGGAGAAGGCATTCGACCGTGTCCCTTGTGGTATCCTTTGGGGGGTGCTCCAGGAGTATGGGGTCTGGGGCTCTTTGCTAAGGGCTATCCGGTCCCTGTATGACCGGAGCAGGAGCAGTGTTCGCATTGCCGGCAGTAAGTCAGACCTGTTCCCGGTGCATGTTGGACTCCGCCATAGCTGTCCTTTGTCACCATCGCTCACATGGGAGGAGCTCGGAGTAGAGCCGCTGCTCTACACATCAATAGGAACCAGTTGAGGTGGCTCGGGCATCTGCTCAGGATGCCTCCTGGACGCCTCCCTAGGGAGGTGTTCTGAGCATGTCCCACTGAGAGGAGGCCCTGGGGAAGACCCAGGACACGCTGGAGGGACTATGTCTCTCAGTTGACCTGGGAACGCCTTGGGGTCCCACCGGAGGAGCTGGAGGATGTGTCTGGGGTGTGGGAAGTCTGGGAGTCCATGCTTAGACTGCTGCCCCCGCGACTCGGCCCCAGATTAGTGAAGAAAATGGAAGGATGGATGAATGTTTCATGAGTTAATTTTTTTAAGTAATTCTTTTGAAGCATGGTAGAAAAGCAGTGTCTGAATTTCATTAATTAAATTTCATATAATTTTTTATACTTTTTAAATTATTATTACTTTTGTCAAGTTATTTCTATGACCATTGTGAGTTTTTCTTTCATTAACCGAAGGGTACCAACAATTTTGTCCACGTGTGTATAATATGCATATTCTTCCTTAATAATCTTAACTAAACGCCAGTCAAATGTTGGAGTAATATTTCTGAAAGATCTTTTGTTTTAATTTTTGTCTCAAATCTTATTTACATTTCTCAGTGCAAACTGTGAGGCTACAAACCCATAATGTGTGGATTTTTTTTGTAAAGGTTTAGTTTATTATCACCATGTTGGTGACAGTTGAGGTGGAGCACCTTTTGCACCTAATGTGAAATTGTTATTATTCGTTTTGCATATTATTGTAATAGTGATGGGATTTTCTTTCTGTAAGTTGCATTATATTATCAGAATGAATGCTCTAATAATGTTTTATCTTAAAGAATATGGCTAATCACTTATCGAATACCCAATTTGATGTTTGCCAGGTCAATCTCGTTAGCGGGAATGCTAAGTCCCTAAATCACCCAGTAAAACATAGAAGGGTGCTTGCACGTCTGAAGCAATTGGATGTGGACATTGCCTCTCCCCAAGAAACCCATTTAAATACTTTTAACCATTCAAAACTTAGAGGAAGATGGGTGGAACATTTATTTCATTCAAATGAGGGCTCTGTGAATGGCAAGATGGCGCCACTGTGTATGGCTTGTCGTCTACCTCTGCTCCATGTTTTGCTACTGTTACTGCTGTTATCACTCTTTGTGAAAAATGTGTCACCTTTACTAGCCTACGATCGTCAGACTCTCCTAAAAATCCGGGACTCCCTGGTAAAGCTTTCAATCCATGGCTTTAGTGGACAGTCAAAAACGCTACCACCCCTCCTGGCGTCCATACCCCACTACCTGTGGCATCTACCTGCGCCGTTGCCTCGCAAAAGTCGCCACAGAAGACCCGGAAAAAGAAGCGGGGTTCTTGTCAGATTGAGAGCCTACCTGTCCTGGTCCTTTGATTATCAACCTTGTTCCTCCTTCCTTGGCAGTTCAACGGCTATGCTGTGCGGCATTCCTCGACATGTCAGAATCTGCAAACGGGGCTCCGTGAGGGAAAATCTTTGCCTGGTCCCTTGTCGGCCTCAGCAAACTGACCACATTACAATTCGTGCTGCCCTGATTAATACCAGGTCACTCACAAATAAAACTTTTATCCTGAATGATTTCTTTTCAACTCATTTCCTGGATTTTCTGTTGTTGATGGAAACCTGGACTAAACCAGGTGACAACAGCGTGTTCATGGAGCTCCTCCCCCCTTGGTGCTCTTTCTTCAGCTCACCTCGAGCGTCTGGCCATGGGGGCGGAGTCGCAGCAGTCTTCAAGGACAATTTTAAATGCAAGCTTTTACATTTTAACAATTACTCTTCTTTTGAAATGCAGTTGTTTACAATAGAGCTTGCTCGTCCTGTTTTATGTGCAGTAATCTACCACACCTAAATATAATAAAGACTTTATTCAGGACTTTTTAGCTGACGTGGTCCCTAAATATGACAGATATGACAGGTCCCATATACTTGTCTGTGGGGATTTCAACATCCATGTATGTTGTCCATCTGATCAGTTCGCAAATGATTTCAGACACCTTCTGACATCTTTTGATTTAATTCAGTCTGTGGATGGACCTACTCACAATGCTGGTCACACACTGGACCTGATTCTTTCCCATGGGCTTTCTGTTTCACTTGTTGAAATATCTGAGACTGTCCTCTCAGATCATCTGCCCATTATTTTCAATTTTCTGGTTCCACCTCCAGTCAGCAAGCCTCCTGTTCCAGCCTGCTGCCGTCGTATCATCATGTCCTCTACAGCTGAGGAGTTTACTGCTGCTTTTATAGACTCAAAGTTTTTTACCCAGGAATGTGCTGTACCTGAATGCCCAGACACCCTCCTTTCATCTTTTTACAAAACATGTTCTGGGATCCTGGACACTATTGCTCCTTTTAAGCACAGGTCCACTAAGCCAAGGACTGCTCCCTGGTTAAATGACACTACTCGTGCTCTTAGGCAGCGTTGCAGACAGGCAGAATGACGGTGGAAAAAGGATAATCTACATGTTTCTCTGGGCATACTGAGGGACAATCTTGCTCATTATCAGAGAGCTGTGAAAGAGGCTAAGTCCCAATATTTGTCTGATATTATATCTAGCAATGGTCATTCTCCCCGAGTGCTGTTCAGTACAATTGATTCTGTAGTGAATCCAGGCACTTTTCCTTTGACTGACGCCTCAGTTTCCACTTGTGAAGATTTCCTTTGCTTTTTTGTTAACAAAGTGGTGTCTGTCAAACAGCTAACTAGCTGCAGCATTAGCTTAGACCTGCCTATTGTTGCCACTCATTCTGCAGTGTTTGACCATTTTGAACCAGTCTCACTTTCATTCCTCACTGATGTAGTCAAACATATGGGCACAACAAACTGTCCTTTGGACCTTGTACCAACCAAAGTGCTAAAGAAGGTGTTCAGCACTGTTGGGCCTTCCCTCTTGGTTTTAATCAACATTTGTCTTAGTTCAGGGTGTGTCCCAAGTGCTTTTAAACATGCTATAGTTAGACCTCTTCTTAAAAAAACTCATTTGGATCCTTCAGTTTCATTTTTAGAAAAAAACTCTATTCTAGAGAAATTCCAGTCCGGGTTCAGATCACGCCACAGCAAGGAGTCTGCACTGCTGAAAGTTCACAATGACATTGCCCTTTCTGTTTATGCTAAATGTCCTGTTGTATTAGTGCTGCTAGATCTAACAGCTGCTTTTGATACAGTGGACCATTCAGTCGTTCTGTCCCGGCTAAACCACCATGTTGGTATTCGTGGTGCAGCACTTGAGTGGTTCACCTCGTACCTGACCAAAAGGACCTTTTCAATACAGATAGGTGAACTATCATCCTCTACTGCTTCCCTGTTTTGTGGAGTACCCCAGGGTTCCATTCTTGGGCCGGTCCTGTTTTCACTCTATATGCTGCCCCTGGGGTCAATTATAGCCAAGTACAAGCTTGCGTTCCACTGCTATGCAGATGATATTCAGATTTATCTACCTGTAATGTCAAGGAAACATGACGTGCTTGAATCGTTATTTGATTGTATTGCAGATATCAAGTTGTGGCTAGGACAAGATTTTCTTCACTTAAATGAAGAAAAAACTGAATATATTTTGTTTGGTGATTCTGCCCCCTTAAATCTTGGCTCACTGACCTCAAGGCTCAGACCAACTGCTAAAAATCTCGGGGTCATTCTTCACTCTCTCTTACTCTTTTAAATTTGACAAACAAATTGACAGCGTGGTCAGAGCAAGCTTTTTTAACAAAAGTCAAGCCATTTTTAAATCGCAATGATCTTGAGAAAATGATTCATGCTTTTATTAGCTCTAGAATAGATTATTGCAACTCACTTTATGTCGGTGTCTCCCAGTCGTCTCTGGGTCGCCTCCAACTTGTGCAGAATGCTGCAACAAAATTTTTAACCAACACATCCAGACGCCAACACATTACCCTAGTCCTTTATTCACTCCATTGGCTTCCTGTTTCTTTTAGAGTTGATTTTAAAATTTTACTTTTTGTTTTTGAAGTTCTTAATGGCCTTGCCCCGCCCTACCTGGCTGAACTGTTGGTGGTCCGAAATCCAAACCGGGCCTTGAGGTCATCTAATCAACTCCTTTTGGAATTTCCGAAAACTAAATCCAAACACTGGGGTGATCGGGCCTTCTCTGTGGCTGGGCCCAAACTCTGGAACAAACTGCCTCCTGATATGCGCACCATTACTGACTTCGGTTTTATTTATTCAGACTGGCTTTCAACACCTAGTAATGTTGTGACACATTATCATTATTTATATTTTGTTGTATTAATGTATTTTATTGTATTTTATTCTCCTATTTTACTGTTTTAGTATGATTTTAACTTGCTTTTAGTTTGATTTAACTGAAAAGCACTTTGGTCACCTTGAGTGTTGTAAAGTGCTCTATAAATAGACGTTGATTGATTGATTGAAATTATTTCATAAATTCAATAGCACCACAGTCCCTTCTGAGGTCAATGCCATTCAAACTAAGGATACATTTAAGTACCTAGGAATGTGGATTACTAATAATTATAAGCACCTGTATAAAGCAAATGTTATTCCATAATTGGATTGCATAAAACTGTCGTAACGGTGGGTGTAGGTGCGGATCAAAGGATGCAGATCTCGGGACAGATTTACAGTGTTTTATTTACAAGGTGCGGGATTCAAAGTCAATAGTAATAGTCACAACTGGGGGCAAGGTGCAGGAGGCAGAGCGGGCGGGCGCAGGACGGGACAAGGTAGGACAGACCAGAACCGGAGCGGGAGCGGAGATAGCCAGAACCGGGACAAGACGGGACCAGGAACAGGACCAGGAGAGACCGAGCAGGAATAATCCAACAGGTGAGAGCCACCTGAGAACTTTACTGGAGCTGGCACGCAGAGACAGGAGCAGGAACGAGCAGGAACGAGCAGGAGAACAGGCATCTGAGGAGTGGCAAAAAATCCGGTCAGAGGCAAGCAAGCAGGTAACAAAATACAAAGACTTAAACTGGAGCATTCACGTTTACACGCGGACGATCTGGCTCCGAGTGTATTTTGCCGAGCCCTCAAATACTCGGCAGCAGGTGACGGTGATTGCGGTGATGCGCTCCAGGTGCGTGCAGGAGGAGTCAGGGACTCCTCCCAGCTCCAGGCAGACAGGTAGGGGAGGGGGAGAGGACACATGAGGACAGGCAAAACAGGCATCGTGACAAAAACATGATTTTGAACGTTGGAATACATTACCATTGTAGCTAGGGGGCAGAATAAATGTTATTAAAATTAATATTTTACCCAAATGTCTTTATCTTTTTCAATCGGTTCCAATCTTTTTGATGAAAATCTTTTTTCTCAAACTTAGATGAACTGATATCATCATTTATATGGGATGGGAAAATTGCATGCATTCGCAAAAATATTTTACAATACCATATCATGGAGGACTGTCACTACTTAATTTCCAATATTATTACTAGGCTGCCAATATTCGTGCAATGCTGCACTGGCCAGAGTCTGTACTCAAAAGGGATTCTAAACGGTTGAACCATGTCAGACTGCCTCCTCACATTCACTGCTTTGTTCAGAGCTACCTTTATCTCAATCATTTGATAAAGTTTTGTTAAACCCAGTGGTTAAATATTCATTTAAAATCTGGGCACAATTTAGGAGGAATTTTGGTCTTAAAAATATGTCAATATATGCCCCAACAGTGAAAAACCACATGTTTACTCCCTCTGTTATTGATGACTCTTTTATACTTTGGGCTACAAATGGTCAGTCAGCTTGGCTCTTGTCAAAAAATATTCCCCAAAAGACAGATTCTCGGAAACTCTCTCCTTGCTTCCTGGGGCCCTTCAGTCTTTAGTCCGTCGGCAGTATGCCTCCAACTCACTCCTTCTCTCCGCATCCACCCTATCTTCCATGTATCCCAGCTTAAACCCATACAGTCCAGTGACCTGTCAATCTACCTTCATTTGCACATTTAAAAACTGTAAAATAAACACTGTTAAACTGTTCCCAGAGTTCTGTCTCTTCGGTCCCCCTGTCAGTCGTTACGACAGGAACAAACCCATCCTGTTGCACCATAATAATATATATACAAATAATATGACTCTTACTGAACACTTCCTTGAGGTCATGATATTCGCTTGGCACGGCTTGTCCAGAGGGCGGCTGGCGGGCAAGTTGGCGCCCCCAGCTGGAGACAGGGCAGAATGCAGGCAATTCGTATGACAAAAAGGGCTCCACACCCTTCCTCTATTCCAGTCAATTGTGGGGTTGTAAATTATCAGCCAGGGGTGACCCAGAATGAGTGGCATAGAAGGAGCAGACATTATGTAGAACCGCAGAGTTTCATGGTGATTGCCGGACAAGACTAAGGTGACAGGCTTGGTGATATGTTACCCTGGCTAGCAGCTTCCCATTGCGAGCTAAGGTGGTGAGTGGTTGCTTTGGTGACTCCAACCCTACTCCCAACTACTCAGCCACCTGTTGGTCAAGGAAGTCCTCCTCTGCTCCAGAGTCAATGAGGGCCAAAATGGGTAGAGTAACAGTACGAAAGCACAAGGTAGCATTGAGCTGAAATCTTTTATTTTTATCTTTTATTCTTCTTCTGGGATGTTTTGCTGACCCACCAGTACTCTCAGTCCTACTGATGGGCACCCCCTTTTGGCTGAAATGGGCAGGATGCGAGGAAGTGCCCCTGTTTTCCACAATACAGACACTCCCCAGCCTGACGGTGTCACAGTCGCTACTCTGCAGTCAGGTGCACACGACCCAGCAGCATTGGCTCCTCTGGTGGGGGTGTCGCTGGGGGCAGGTTGACTGATGGCCACAGTCAGGAAGGATTAAAAGCCCCGATAGGCGAACGGCGTCTCTCCCTTTGACGACTCTGTAGATTGTCGATACGGTTCGCTGAAAGGGAAATCAAAGATTTTAGGTCAGGTGGGTCGTCTCGTGAAACGAGCGGTTAATTTTTTAATAAAAGTAATAAAAGTTTAATAAAAGTCTTTGTTGCCCAGCGACAGCCCCAAAACATCACTTCTCATGAAGAGATCTGCATGGAGGAATGGGCCAAACTATCAGCAACAATGTGTGAAAACCTTGTGGAGACTCACAGAAAATGTTTGACCTCTGTCATTGCCAACAAAGGGTATATAACAAAGTATTGAGATGAAATTTTGTTATTGACCAAATACTTATTTTCCACCATAAAGCTAAATGGTAGGAATTACTACAGCACAGCACATACGGAACATGACTTTTTCAGCTCTGGCGCAAAACAGAAAGTGGAAAACAGTGCTACTTTCAATTTACCGAAATAAAACAAAAATGTGTGGAAACTCTTCAAAATACAACAGAGAGCCATAACACCATGTGCTTAAAACATAAAGCATCTTCTGGATGTCTCATAAAGACCCAGAACAGAGCAGCCAAATGATGTACACTTATAGCCAATTACCCTTTGACACAATAGGTTCTGACAGATCTAATATGTGCACTCTTTCGGTTATTCACTCTTCATGTAGTCAAACGCAGTGGTGTTGAGAGCATTAGATACATATCTGGTACTGGACACAGCCATTGACCTTTGAACTCTGACCAGGAATGTGGTAGAGCCGCCTACATCGTATGAGCAGAGAAGCAGAGTTCAAATCCAAAAGTAAGACTAGTCTTGACAAAGGGGTTGGTTTGTGCAGCCCACTATAAAGCTTGAGATTGTGTCATCAATCCTTAGAGAGTTTAGTTAGCCTGGTAAAAACCAATGAGATATGAAATTCAACGTATTGTTCAAATATTTACCAGTGACACAGCAGGTTGTTCTGCTACTCTTTTGTTTACCTTATTACATTGTTTTCTTGTGACGTGTTGATGCCAACACAAACTGCATGGATACAATGAATTCCAAAACATGAAATAGGAAAGTTCCAGATGTGTTTATTACAATGTCCATTATGCATTATTCATGCATTTAAGTTTGTTCACATTAGTGTTTGCAATTCATTTGAATAATATACTTGAATATCATTCGAATGATGGTGACAAATTTGTCATTGTCCAGTAGAGGGTGCTGTTGTGTTTGGTGAACCAAAGCCCTGCATGAGTTCATGATCACTTTAAGGCTAGCTACATGTATGCTAGCTACATGTGTGCTGTGTTCTGGGCTGAGTAATACAAAAAATCATCAAATAATTAATATTGTGCTTTATGATGAATATTGTGCTTTATGATAATACTTGCCTGTGAACAGACTTAAGGCCCTGACAAACGCTTGTAAGCCATAGAAAGGACTGATTCTTGAAACATTCCTGTTGAGTGTTCACTGTTAGCTTGTAGCTATTGTTTTTATATGAACTTGACAGTTCATGATAATGAGGAAGATTTAATTTTCATGCACCCAATGAGAGTGAAATGACGTTTTGTGTTTATTTATAATATTTTATCTGATTTTGTGTGTTATGTATCATTGCCAATTCATGACATGGATAATGCTAACCAGCTACTAATGCTAATTGCTAATGTGGTGTCTGTCTTTAGTGCTTCTTTACCACAGTCTAAGGTCTCAACTAGGGGACACTTTTAATAAAATGACACCATTTCATGGATGAAAGTATATGTTGAAACCAGTAGGACTGTGTGTGGTTGTATATTCATAAATATAATGCTGACTTTATAGTGCTATGTAGATTGGTTTTATAGTGGTCAATGTGTTGGTGTGGCCCATGGTGAATGTGAGTGATGACAGCAGTGTGAGCAGCCAGAAGCATCCCCACGCAGAACCCCAGAACCCACAACCCTGATTCAACTTTGTGCGGTGGATCAAGATAAGACACAAATGCAACTTACACTAACAGGGTGCAACAATGCAAAGCCGTGTGCGCGATGAGCCATGGGCGCGTTGAGCAGAGGTGACCAAAACAAAGCACATTCAGTTTTGAGCACATTCAGCTCAGCAAATTCAGTATTGAGCACATTCAATTCATGTGAAAGTCACATCAGTCAGATGTGACTTTCGCAAGAACTGTAAAAGTATTTAAAGGTTTTATATAGTTCACAGCAGATATTAGCACAGTGCTTATGTTTACGATAGTAGCATGCTAACATTGCTAAATGGCGCTGGCGATTACTCGCTTGTGTGCATTGTAACTTATAATTGTCAAACTGGTATAGCGTGTCCATATTGGTGAAAGTGTGGCCATGGTAAAAAAAAAAAAGTGTTAAATATTAAACACAGGTTCTTATCTAAATACATTATATTGGAATTATACCTAACTACAGTGATTTCAGTAGAAATTTAAAATAGCCTCTCAAATAAGTAAAAAATGAATTAAATTTACCACTATAATCACGCCACGCTAAAAATAATGTCTGATATTGGTATCAGTGCTAGTACTGGAGAGTACTCAAAATGAAGTACTTGTACTTGTTTTGGAAAAAGTGGTATCGGTGCATCCCTACTTGAAAGCTCCAAATTTGTTTCAAAATTGTCTCATTAGAAAACAAAATGTACACATTTTTATTACCCCTATTGAAATGCTTCTGATGCAATGTGAGCAATGCCGGTAGCTGCAGTTCTCTTTCAGATGTCCCCTCTCTGTGCCTCTCAGTGAAACCTAGCCCTCCGTGCTGTATCACTGACACTGGAGCCCGCCCCACCAGAGGCTCATGCTTTCTAATTAAAGGGAATATTTATACACTGCAAAACGTTCCACTGCCTGTTCCCAGTCCAACACGCTGGCAAAATAGGCCACACAATCAAGACCCAATTAATCACAACTCGGTGTAGTCAGATTCACTGCAGTAATTAAGCAATACATCCTTCTATTAATTGTCTTTTTGGGTTATATGTTATTCAGTTATTAATTACTGCAACAACATTTTAGTAATATGTGAAATTTTAATAATGGAAATTTATTTTCTAATTTATGAATGTAAAAATGTGGAGACCTCTTAACTAGAATTTGAGGAAAAAAATAATAAAAATAATAATATCCATTTTAGCCAGATACATACACATAACTTCACTTAACTTTGCTGCAGAAAAACAAACTTTTGCAGAGGGCTGAGGTGTTTTGAGGTTTTTGAGTTTGAAGTTAGTGTATTAAATAGGATAGAAAGACATTGAAAATCAAGTAGTTATATCTGCTGAAAATCTAATCTAGGAATCTAATAATGTTTCCTAGGTAACAAGCATGGAATTGAAATAGCAAAATGGCATAATTGAGCAATTTGTCCCACTAGTGACATCGAAATCAATTGAAATCCATGCAACAATGCAGTCTCATTAATATGCATGAGAGCGCTAAAATATCTGGTATTGGAATACCAATACCAGTGTTCTGACCATAGACTGTATAACGAAGTGGACTAAGGGAGTATGAAGTCAAGTGAAGCTTATCGAGGCTAACAGTTGTAGGGTAAGTTTGGAGCCAAGTTCCATATTTGGAGTTCCAACCACAAGTATTATAGCAGCAGTGAAGCTGCTGAAGGTAACTTCCTGCCTGCATGGTTTAGCAGTGGTTTAGCAGAAAGCAGTCCTTTAGCAACATTGTCAATCGAACCTGTTGCTAATGCTAGCGAGAGCGACCTCAGAGAAAGAAGGTGCCTTATTTGTCTTTTGTTAATGTTCATAACTTAATTTACAGACATAATAGCTAAATAAACATACCAGGATCATGTAGAGCAGGTTAATACGACCATTTTAAGATAAAAAATGACGAGCCTAACAGCAGCAGTTATAGAGAGAGGTGACAATTTTTTATGTGAATTGGAGCAGATGGAGTCAGAAGCGTGTATTCCTATTTGGAATGCGGTTGCTAGCAGGGTAGCTATGCCCATTTATATATACAGTCTATGGTTTTGACTCAAAGATTAGGTGAATCCATTTTTTTTCACCCCTAGTTGCTGCAGCAAAAACTACTATAACAACAAAATACAATGCATTTTCTCTTTGATTTTAAAATTTGCTGAGTATCATTTATAATATATAATATTTTTAGAGTAATAATTTTATTTAGATAAGGATTTCTATGGGACAACAGCAGAAAGGAGAGGTGAGTGAGTTAGCTGGAGATTTGGTCTTTTTGGTACTTATGTCTAAAATGGCAGGCAAGGCAAGGCGAGTTTATTATAGGACTAACGTCCTATAAGAAACTCACACAAATCAAAACATAAATAATCACAAATAATCATCATAAAATTAACATCAAAACAGAAGAGGGTAAAATAAAAACCTTTCAGCATGCACAGCTAAATAGAACTGTTTTGAGCCTGGATTTAAACATTGTCAAAGTAGAGGCCTGTCTCACATCTTCAGGATGGCTGAAACGCTGATTTCCCATGTTTAGTCCTGGTTCTGGGCACCAGCAGGAGGCCTGTCCCTGAAGTCCTCAGAGTGCGAGATGGTTCATATGGCATTAACATGTCGGAGATGCACTTTGGTGCTAGGCCATGGAGAAAATTGTACACAAGCAGAGCTGCTTTAAAATCTATTCTTTGAGCAGAGATCTGAGCACAGGACTTATGTGCTCGTACTTCCTGGTTCGAGTCAGGACCCGAGCAGCAGCGTTCTGGATGTACTGCAGCTGTTTTAACGCACAGATTAAACTCATGAGCCACACGTTTAATCAGTATTTATAGAAATACATTGTTTCCTAGAGAGAACATGTCTTTTTTTTAGTCGACCACTAGCCTAATTTTACTAAAGCTGCTGATAGGTTCACAACCTATATTACAGTTCAAAAGAGAAGAGAAGACATGAGAGATTATTTTGTCTCAATATTGAGGAGAAAGAGCGGAGAGGCAAAAAACCTTCAGTTACAAATCACCTTGCACCTCTTCTGAAGGCCCCGACCGTTTTTCTCGTCCTTTTATTAAAGTTAGGAAACCCTAGTTACAAACACATACACTGCTTACTTCTGAAGGGATGGGGGGACATATACTCTGCAAGCAGTGTAAAAACATATGACGAAATTCACAGAGAAATATATTCTGTTTTTGCATTTCCAGAAGGTCACTCTTCCCCTTCACACAAACATCCTCCCATGATGTTTCTGTTTTAGGGTTTCACAGTGACCTTCTTCCCGTGGGATCCTGCACTTTCAAAAGACATTTTCTGCAAGACTCAAGAACAAACATTAGTGCAGATTACATAGTTGAATATAATGATTAGAATAAAGAGTGAACATTACAGTACCTTTAAAATGAACAGTGAGATAACATAATATAACTTGAATATATATTTTGAATCCATCAGCTTCTCTACCAAATTTTTTTTCTTAAAAATGTGGAAAACAGGCTGTTGTTGACCCAAAAATGAAATAATATTTGACGTGTTATTGTGAGTTGTTTCATATTGGTACTCTTGCATTATTATAACATATCTGGAAGTTAATTGTATTTTAAGAAAAGAAGCATAATCTAAGAACTGATATTAATATTTGGTAATTAATATTTGGGATCCGGAACACGCACTTTTTCAGTACTTTATGAAGCCATGAGTGTAGTGTTCAGTAAATCTCCGTTTTCAAATGGGCGTGATAGGTGGACTAACCAATCAGAGACATGCATGGTCTGTCTTCGTTTTATATGTGTAACTGAAAAAAACTGATCTGATTGGACAATCACGTTTGATTGGGATCGAGACTCAAAAGAGGCATTAGGACCAGACTCATATCAGTCTGTATAAAAAGGGGTCGGCAACCCGCAGCTCCGGAGCCGCATGCAGCTCTTTCATTCTTATACTGCGGCTCTACGTGGCTTGGGAAAAAAAATTAAGTCTTTAAGTCTTTAATTGAAGCGTACTTTTTTTTGTGTTTGTTCTTTTTTTTATTGTAATTCTAAATTGAAAGATTATTGTGATCTTGAAATATTAAAATAAAATTAGATCTTATTATTTTTCATTTTAGAAAATGATGCAGAAGGCTGATCTGAGGAAAAATCAATTCAAGAAGTGGATGAAGTCCGCAAATTCAACTACATATGCAAGTTTTGTGGCCGCTCAGGAAATAGTCAGACATGGGAAGCCGTTCACAGATAATGAATATATGAAAGAATCATTCATTAAGATTTAAGAACACCGATTTGCGGAAATTGAGTGAAAGAGTGAAATTGTGCAGAAAATCAGATACATATGTGAGCAGCTATTCTCCACCATGAACTATGTTAAAAACAAACACCATTCACGCCTCACACATGACAACAGTCCTGCTTAAAGATGAAAGTGACTACATACAGCCCCAATTTGCAGACGCTGTGTGCAGAGGTTCAGGAGCAGAAGTCCCATTAACTAGGTGAATGTCATAACGGTGGGTGTAGCGGACCAAGGAGTGCAGACTCGGGGCAGATTTACGGTGTTTATTTACAATTAGTGCACAAGACAGTTCAGAAAGTTCATTTATCTCACACGGGACGTAGGTAGCGGGAGCCGAGAGCTCTGCCCAGCTCCAGGTACAGACAGGTGAGGGAGGGGGAAGAGCACACCGGGAGACAGAAAAGGCAGGATCATGACAGTGAAATAAATATTTATGCAGATATTTTGCAAATATATATATTTTTTTATTGTTTAGTGACATATTAGATAGAATATATGCAGACCTTCATTTTAGATGGAGACAACTCTGCTCCCAGTATGTCCTTTTCCATAGAAACTGGGTCCAAATGGCTCTTTGGGTGTTAAAGGTGGTCGACCCCTGGTATAAAAAAAGCAGACAGATCATTCTGGATTTGCCAGGCAAGAAATAAGGTAAAAAGCTTCATAATTTTGCAGCACATGAAGTTTGGCTCAGCACTCCATAACCTGAGGACAGAGAGCAGGACAGAGTTATAACATAATAGTATATACTCGTAACTTATCTCTAAAACCGCATTTAGTGAACAGTGACTTTTTCTGTGTCTGTCACTCATCGCTAGATGTTGTTTTATATAGCTTTTTTTACAGCCCCAATTTACATGTATTATTATGGGCCTATGTGCTATACTGCAGAGATCGCACACCACAGGGCTGAGGGACATAACGTTACCAAAAGGAAAATTCTTTAACCGTGACAGTCCTATTTTGTCTTCTTTTTTTTTTTTTGTCTTAAGGTGAAATACAAAATAATTAATTATAAACGACTTGCAGTGGTCCAAAGTTATTCCTCTTTTACCTTATGCATTCTGAGCATCCTCAATCCTGACAATAAAGCTCACAAAAACTAGCATGCTAATCCTGATTCCTGGACAGTAAAATGCTTCTGCTTATGCTAATGAGTATACAATATATCTGTACTGGGACAAAACGAATTTTGCTGAAATACACAGGGGAAAAAATTCATGTGGGTCCTTTAACTCCATCTACACTATATGAAATATTTATCACATAATGCCTGCTGATGGAATCTCATGATGTCATTTTCATAAACAGAAATATTTGATTATGGGGTTGTAATGTGAAGCCACCAGGCCAGCTGTGCTCCCAGATGTGGGCCCTGTGTCTGGAGATGTTACAGCAATGAAAAGGAGCAGGTGCAGGAGTCTGGGGAGTATGAATGAACAGAGATGACAGCCACGATGCCGGAGGCAGCATTAAACGGACAGAACAGCACAGTGACTGGATACCATTTGGACATAGCCATTATGAGAGTATGAATGGGAAAAACAACATCAAATTTGTAGTATTTTAATTCTTATAATTTTCTTTATTTTTTCCAGAGACAACATTATTTCGTGGTATTATCTTGCATGAAAAAGAGTAAGCTAAAGAGAAATGATTATATATATTTTTTGCTACTTAAACTAAACACATTAAACACAGAGCCATGTGTGCTGTTTTAATATAACTTTGTGAATAAGTGCAATTTTCAGTTTTTATTTTTCCAGCCTTCCATCCATTTTCTTACACTTATCCGGGGCTGGATCATGGGGGTAGCAGTCTAAGCAGGGACTCCCAGACTCCCCTCAACCCAGACATGTCCTCCAGCTCCTCCAGTGGGACCCCAAGGCGTTCCCAGGCCAGCCAAGAGAAACAGTCCATCTTTCCTGTGGAACATGCCCGGAATACCTCCCTAGGGAGGCCTTCAGGAGGCATCCTGAACAGACTCCTCTCAATGTATAGGAGCAGCGGCTCTACTCTGACCTGCTCCAGTGTGACCAAGCTCCCCACCCTATCTCTAAGGGTGTGCCCAGTCACCCTGCAGGGGAAACTCATTTCAGCTGCTTGTATCCGTGATCTTTTGGTCATTACCCAAAGCTCATAACCATAGGTGAGAGTAGGAACGTAGATTGACCGGTAAATCGAGAGCTTTGCCTTTCGGCTCAGCTCCTTCTTCACGACAACAGACCGATATAGCAACCGCATCACTGCAGATGCTGCACCGATCCACCTGTCAATCTCACGCTCCATCCTTCCCTGACTCGTGAACAAGAGATACTTGAACTCCTCCACTTGAGACAAGGACTTGCCACCCACCCGGAGAGGGCAAGCCACCTTTTTCCGGTTGAGAACCATGTTCTTGGATTTGGAGGAGCTGTTTCTCATCCCAGTCTCTTCACACTCAGCTGCAAACCACCCCAGTCCCTGCTGCAGGTCCTGGCTCGCAGAAGCCATCAGGACAACATCTGCAAACAGCAGAGATGAGATCCTGTGTTTCCCGAACCGGACCCCTCCGGCCCCTGGCTATGCCTAGAGATTTTGTTCATATATACAATGGACAGAACTGGTGACAAAGGGCAGTCCTGGGGGAGTCTAACGTGCACTGTGAACAGGTCTGACTCACTGCTGGCAACGCGAACACAGCTCCTGCTCCGGTCATACAGAGACCAGACAGCCCTTAGCAAAGAGACCTGGACTCCATACTCCCGAAGCATCCAACAAAGGACACCATGAGGACCATGGTCAAATGCCTTCTCTAGGTCCACAAGATTCCCATCAACCCTTGTGGACCCGATGGAGAGTATAGAGCTGGTCCAGTGTTCTGCGATCAGGACAAAAAGCACACTGCTCCTCCTGAATCCGAGGTTCGACTATTGTCAGATTCTCCTCTCCAGTACACTGGAATAGACCTTACCGGGAAGGCTGAGGAGTGTGATTCCCTTGTAATTAGAACACACCCTCCGGTCCCCCTTCTTAAACAGAGGGACCATCACTCCGGTCAGTCCAGAGGTACTGTCCCTGACTCCCACACAATCTTGCAGAGACTTGTCAGCCAAGATAGCCCCACAACATCCAGAGACTACAGGTACCCAGGACGAATCTTGTCCACTCCCGGAGCATTACCACCGAGGAGCTTGCCAGCTACCTCAGTGACTTCAGCCAAGGTGATGGATGAGTCTGCCACCAGGTCCCCAGTCTCTGCAGGATGTGATGGTGGGATTGAAGAGGTCCTCCTGAAGAGTATTCCTTCCACTGCCCAACAACATCCCCAGTCGAGGTCAGCAGCTCTCTGCACACACTGTGAATACTGTTGGTGAAGCACTGCAATCCACTCCTGAGGCATCGGACGGTTTGCCAGAATCTCTTTGATGCCGTCCGATAGTTCTCCTCCATAGACTCCCCGAACTTCTCCCAATTCTGACTTTTTGCTTCTGCAACCACACAAGCCGTGGCACACTTGGGCCTTTGGTACTTGACAGCTGCCTCAGGATTCCCACAAGCCAACAAGGCTCAATAGGACTCCGTCTTCAGCCTGACGGCATCCCTTACTTCCGATGTCCACCACCGAGTTCGGGGGTTGCCGCTGTGACAAGAACCGCAGACCTTACGACCACAGCTATGAGCAACTGCATCAGCAATAGCGAAGAATGACTTGCATGACGCAGCCCCACCCCCACTAAAGAAATATGTACAGCCTCGCTCTCAACTAACAAGGTCCGTGTCTAGGGGTGACTGCAATGTTCCTATAAGAAAGTCCGCTTTTTCTCAATCTGCCTTCTCTTTTAAAGCCATCAAGGAATGGAACGGGCTTCCAGAAAATCTTAAGAACATAGCAGATTATCACAGTTTTTCAGGGGCTCTTAAAAACTGGCTTCTTGACCATCAGTCCTGCTCACACTAACAATACCAGACGGGTATTCGGCCATCAGATGTTACCCTCATGGGTACCATCTGATGGCCACTAGATTACCAGATCATGAGTGTTATTGTACTGTTTTAGTGTCATATTACTGTCTTGTTTACATTCACAATACCAATAAGGTACAGCGCTATCAGATGCTACCCTCGTGGGTATCATCTGATAGCGACTACACTGTATTTATTCTGATATTTGTTGTTTATGTCCTGCACTTTAATAACTTGTAGTTTGCACTATGTATAGAAAATTTTGCACATTTGTATATTATCTTTTGTATTGCACTTTTCATATGTAAATTGTTTTTTAATGTTTGTGACAAAGGACTACAGATGGAAATTAGCATTTTGCTAAATCTGGTGCAGCCATCTTTTTAATGCATCTGCACACTGTCCTTCAAATAAATAAATAAAATAAAAAATAAAAGAACATGGCCCACTTGGAGTCCATGTCCCCGGCCTCCTGGGATCTCGGAAAAGCTCTCCCAGAGGTGTGAGATGAAGACCTCCCTGACAGAGAGTTCCACAACACATTCCCAACAGACCCTCACGACATGCAGCCAGAGGTCAGATGACACGACAACAAAGTCGATCATTGACCTCCCACCTAGGGTGTCCTCGTGCCACATGCGCGAATGAACACCCTTGTGCTTGAACATGGTGTTTGTTATAGACAAACTGTGACTAGCACAGAAGTCCAATAGCAAAACACCACTCTGGTTCAGATCAGGGATGCCATTCTTCCTGATCATGCCCCCCCAGGTGTTGCTGTCATTACCCACATGGACATTGAAGTCCCCCAGGAGAACAATAGAGTCCCCCAGCCAGTACACTAGTACCCCTCTCAGGGACTGAAAAAAGGCAAGGTACTCTGCACTGCTGTTTGGCCCATAGGCCAATACAACAGTGAGACCTGTGCCCAACCCGAAGGCGCAGGGTCGTGATCCTCTCATTCATCGGGGTGAACTCCAACTCGCAGCAGTTGAGCTGTGGGACAATATGCAAGCCCACACCAGCTCGCCACCGCTCCCCGTGGGCAGTGCCTGCCATAGAAATGGAGAGTCCAGCCCCTCTCAAGGAGTTGGGTTCCAGAACCCAAGCTATGCGTGGAGGTGAGGCCAGCTTTATCTAGTCGATAATGCTGAACTTCCCGCACAAGCTCAGGTTCTTCTTACCCCAGCGAGGTGACATTCCATGTCCCCAGAGCCAGTGTCTATGTCCGGTCACTGAGGCCCCTGTCTTTGACTGCCACCGAGATCTCTCACCACAGGCCCCTTACGGATCCTCCCGTGGGTGGTGGTGGGGGGGTCGGGCCCCGTGAGGAAAGGCCTAGCTCCAGAGTGGGTCCCCGGTAACACCGGTCCGGGCAACATAACTAGCCTTGATTGTTCACTCATCATAAAGGGATTCTGAACATGGGGGCACCATGTCGCTCCTTCGGGCTGAGCTGAGTCCAGTCGGGCCCCGTGAGGAAAGGCCTAGCTCCAGAGTGGGTTCCTGGTAACACCGGTCCGGGCAACATAACTAGCCTTGATTGTTCACTCATCATAAAGGGATTCTGAACATGGGGGCACCATGTCGCTCCTTCGGGCTGAGCTGAGTCCAGTCGGGCCCCGTGAGGAAAGGCCTAGTTCCAGAGTGGGTTCCCGGTAACACCGGTCCGGGCAACATAACTAGCCTTGATTGTTCACTCATCATAAAGGGATTCTGAACATGGGGGCACCATGTCACTCCTTCGGGCTGAGCTGAGTCCAGTCGGGCCCCGTGAGGAAAGGCCTAGCTCCAGAGTGGGTTCCCGGTAACACCGGTCCGGGCAACATAACTAGCCTTGATTGTTCACTCATCATAAAGGGATTCTGAACCGCTCTTAGACTGACCTATTGCCCTGGACCTGTTTGCTTTGGGTGACCCTACCAGGGGCATAAAGCCCCCAACAACATAGCTCCCAGGATCATTTGGGTGCTCAGACCCCTCCACCATGTTAAGGTGGTGGTTTATTTTTCAGTTAACATTATATTTCACTGTCCTTCTATAGTTGCCAACTTTTCTTTTTATAGCAGCAGTGTTTTTTGGGTAGCTTGTCTGCCTGGAGGGATTGGCAGATCAGTTTTTTTGTAAATCAACTCCGTAAATCATCACTGAAATACAAGTTATCATCATTTAAATCTATTAGTTATTAGGGATGGGCCGCTCCTGTGACCAATTATTCACCGATACCTTTATTTACCTTGTAAAATCTATTGTAAGGCCCACACATTTATTTTAAGTTGAAGTAAATATCACAAATGAACTTTTCACTTTCATATTGGCTGATACTGGAACGATATATCACTTATCCTTATCAATGACGATAAGCATGATAAAAATACGAGCATTCCATTAGTGTTAGCTTGTTGTTTGACGTTCTTTTAATTGCTTCTTTCATGAGGCTGGGGCTCATGTTTTTCTAACTATGACTTTGTTTGATGGGGTAGTAACCGTGCTAAATATTTATCATAGTTTTACATCAATTAAGCAGCAGTTTGTGGACAAAAAAAACAGACACCCTCTACCTATGCCACAGAACATTTCATCCAAAATACAGAGATAATTTATGCACAAAGAAGGCATTTACTATATTGTTCAATATAGTATAGTTCAGTTTATTCTTTATTTAAACACATTTTGGTCCTTATTAACATTACGGTTGCTAGGTAACAGTTATGGAATATTTCACATCTGCTGCCCACGTAAAATTAGAAAACGTAAACAAAATTTTAAAACTAGGCAAGATTTTTAGTAAAAACTTAAATTCAATTATGCTAAGTACATTTTTGTGACACCACCACCACCACCAAAGGGTACCACGAGGGACACGGTCGAATGCCTTCTCCAGATCCACAAAACACATGTGGACTGGTTGGGCAAACTCCCATGAACCCTCAAGGACCCGATAGAGTGGTGTCCTCTGGGGGGTGCTCTGGGAGTATGGGGCCCGGGGCTCTTTGCTAAGGGCTGTCTGGTCCCTGTATGACTGGAGCAGGAGCTGTGTTCGCATTGCTGGCAGTAAGTCAGACATGTTCCCGGTGCATGTTGGACTTCGCCAGGGCTGCCCTTTGTCACCGGTTCTGTTCATTATATTTATAGACAGAATTTCTAGGCGCAGCCAGGGGCCGGAGGGGGTCTGGTATGGGAACCACAGAATCTCATCTCTGCTGTTTGCAGATGATGTTGTCCTGATGGCTTCTTCGAGCCAGGACCTGCAGCAGGCACTGGGGCGGTTTGCAGCCGAGTGTGAAGCGACTGGGATGAGAATCAGCTCCTCCAAATCCGAGGCCATGGTTCTCGACCGGAAAAAGGTGGCTTGCCCTCTCTGGGTGGGTGGTGAGTCTCTGCCTCAAGTGGAGGAGTTCAAGTATCTCGGGGTCTTGTTCACGAGTGAGGGAAGGATGGAGCGTGAGATTGACAGGCAAATCGGTGCAGCGTCTGCAGTGCGGCCGCTGTATCGGTCCGTTGTGGTAAAGAGCTGAGTCCAAAGGCAAAGCTCTCGATTTACCGGTCAATTGTCAGCTTTTCCCGGAGGCACACCGCAAACAAAAATCCAGTAGGCTCAAGTAGATCCATAAATCAGGTTCTTTATTCTGGCACAGGCATCATTCAAACTGATTTGACACAATCTCCTGATTTTACATCTCCAGAGTGGGCTCTATATACTAGTAGCACACATCACATTCTCTTAATAATTAGCTTAGAATATACAGACATGTACATGTTATCTGGGTTCACTGAAGACAAAGTCAGCATGCTGATCTGGTCTTTCTTAAGAAACACACGTCTTGCACGTCTTGGTACAAAATGCACATAGCATAACACTTCCACGTCCATGTATGTTCCAAGTACATTATGACATAATCGTGCCACACTGGCACCCACAAAAACATACAGGTCAAAGTATAATATATCAAGTATAATAATATCATGTTACATGAAACATTAATCCCACAATTCCCCCTTTTGATCACCTATCACATGTGATCACAAAAACAAAATTAAAAACAAACACTACTTTCACATAATAATGCATTCAACTTAAAGTTCCCCTAATGAGTAAAATATTAGCTTTAGCTTTAATCACTGCATTATAACACATCCCAGCCCTTAGGCTAACATAAAACATAAATCAACACATGACTCTCGGACAGCAAATAAGAAACAAGGAGCACTTACTGGGACTCAGAATTTGGATTTTATATCTTTTAAAACAAATGATCAATCTTCATAGTTTTGACCAAACTTAGTCAATTGGTTCGGGACATGAGAATTGAGACCTTACGGAGAATAACAAAATTTGTGACGAGGGAGCTTCTTCATTAGGGCAGTGGCCCTGCCCATGTCTTCGATCTCTACCAGCAATCTAAGACATGGCATCACGCAACATCCAATTATGACTAAGATAACAAACATTTTGTAGAGCCAATTTTGACCAAGTGTTTTCAGATGCGCCAGATTTTTTAGCAAATTCCATGGACAAAAACTTAAGGTGGTTCAGAGCTTTAGCAATACTCCCATCAGGAGAGGTATTATTTAGTATATAAGTACAGCATTCTGCTTCAAACTTGATACATATTTATGATTCTTTGGCAAGTAACATATCTAGGGCAATCCTTTGGGTTTGGGTTTAGATTGATAAGACAATGACCTCTTAAATGCATAATTATTGCTTGAGTTAACTCTGTATGACAATTTAATTTGTTTTAAATTTAGTGAATTTGCTACACCTTATAGTGAATGGAATAATTAACATAATTGATGCACAAACACCATGTTTTTGATAGAATGGCATACAAACGTAAATTTGCACATTGCAACCACCAAATATCTGCATGAGTGTTAGTGTGTTCAGTTAAAAGCAAATTCTTCATAATTATCAGAAGATAAAGTCTAATAACAGAAATCGTTAGTAAAACCTTCTATTTCATTTTTATCATTACTTCTTGTGTCTATATGTATAACTGCATCTTTAAGGAAACAAGTAGCTATTCCCATAGTCCAAGATGGTACATACACATTGGTACATCTTTTAAAGCTACTACTGGTAATGTATTAAGTAAGTGATAGCATTCATCAGTTTTATCAAATGATTTTTAGTGAAGAGGTTAAGTATACAGGTCAGGTCTTTTTCATTAGAATATTGTATTTATGTAGTGTTTGAGCAGTATACTGTACCCATTTTAGCCAAGTATTTTCATTAATTTCATGTTTCAGTTTTGTTTGTTTCAATTTGTTTCAATTTTTATTGCTTTGATTAAATCATTTTCTGGAGCAGGTTTATTAGGTTCAAAATTGTTGTTTGGATGTAGCCTTCAAAATGTAACTTTATTTTTCTATTACAGGGTACAGAGAATATATTCCAGAGTCATTAAATGTTGGATTTTTAATAGATAAAATTAAAGGATTACATCATTGAGTAATTGATTTTCACCCTCTACAATGTTTTAGGTTTGCTTGATAAGAAGCATAATTTTCCTATTTTTTGTTAAAGTAATTCCCTGTTGTAAGTCAATTTCAAAAGTATCTTTTTCTTTATTATATTGTCCATTGGTGCTGGTTATAACTCTGGCGATCTCTATAACTTTATCATCGTAAACAGTCTAGCACTTCACATACTGTAGATTGAATAGTATGTTGCAAGTTTGTCCCTTATAACAATATTTTACAAGTTTTGGTGTCCCTCTCTTTACTCTTTCAGTGCCCATTGTCTCTTACCTGTATTATTGGTTTCCCAACTTGGTTTTATCAAGGCTTGTCGTTTTGATTGTTGGCTGTCCAAGGCCATTCTCAATACTTCCATGAATAAGGGGAATGTACCAACACACTAGAACAATAGAAATGAGCATAATTAGCATACCCAAGAATACACATGAAAAATTTTCCAAACATTTTTCAAAAAATATGGCCTATACTCTCCTTTTCCTTCATCTTCTTCTCTTTTCCTTCGTCTTCTTCTCCCCCTTTTCTCCTCCTTCTCTGGAGCCCCAGTGGTAGCAGGTGGTCGGGGTTGCTCCTCAGGGTCACCGTGTCCAGTGATGTCCGGATTTGATCGACTTTCTTCATCCTTCACAAGTTTTCTCTTGACAGTGGCATTTATTCGTTCACAACTCCTTGACTTATGACTTGTGGAATCCCAAATTGTGGAAAAACATCAGCAGTTAGGTGTTTGACTGCTTTCTTCTTTAAGTTCAGTTTGGCATTTCTGCAATTGCAACTTCACAGTAGTTAGTCCCAACTTTTTCTGTTCTTCAGTCTCCTTCTTTGTGTGAGGTGGTGGTAATGTTTGTTTGGGCTCCTCACTGAAGCAAGGGAGAGGCAGCTCAATCTCCAGGCGGCCATTGCTGGCTTTCACATATCTCTGAGCCTCCTCGGACACTTGTTGCACAGTGCTGTGCACAGTCACATTGAACTGGTCGATGACGTAAATAAACATATCTACAACAGACTCAAAGACAGTGTTCAGCTGTTCCATATCCAGGGTGGACACTCAGTCCGCAAGGTCCTTCACAGCGGTCACCACCCATCTGTATGCTGCGTTCAGATTGGCCAAAAGACCATCCAGATAGTCAGACTTGATGGAATCGACAAACCCTTGAGTTTTGTCTGCAACCGCTTTCAGGGTCTCGCTGATCTTGACCAGCATAGTATTCAGGCTCTCCATGTTGTTCACGACGTCCACCAATTGGTCAGAGATGCCTTTGCCAGTTATTTTGACATTGTCGATGATTTGACCAACGGTCATCACATGTCCGATTGGCATGCGCAGCTCCACGGTGCTAAAGGTGTCCACAAAAGCATTGGCGTAGTACTCCGTGCTGTCATAGACAACTTGGATGGTGGTGCGAAGAACATTAGCAATGCTGGTGGTCAGATCCTTCAGAACAACAGGCAGGGTGGTCATCTCCTCAGAGCCAGGAAGACGGAACTGGGTCTACCTGAGCACTTTGATGGCAGCATCCAGAAAAGCTTGGACATTTTTCTGGAACTCAACAATGAAGTTGTGGAAAAAGATGAAGAGCTGGCTGAGCTGGACGTCATAGTTAATGTCAGTGTTGTAGGCCTCATTGATTCTGGCCACAATAGTGTCTCTCCACTCCAGCACATTGCTTATCAGTAGGTTGTTATCAGTGAAGCTTTACAGAGAGGACAGGACAGCGGGGGACTTGAACTCAAACGGCATAGCTTTGGGGGCCTCCATGTTGTAGGCCACCTGAAGAGTCATCCTATCACTGTCTTTGGGAGTGGAACGCAGTACCAGGATGTCAAGATCAGCATCTGTGTTGTCTTTATTCCAGCTTCGTGACCTTTGCTTTTCTTTGATGCTTTACTGCTAGTTATTTCTTCAAGAGTTGGATATATTCCCACAGCAGGTTCTCTCAGAAGTTCTTCCTTTAAGATCACCCCCTTCTCCTTGTAGTAGTAATCACTTCTTGATTATGCCTTGAATGATGGACTGGTTTTCTCGAGCCTTCTTTGGATCTGTTTCTTCGTGAAGTGCCTTATTTTTCCAGAACTCTATTAATTGGTTTAATGTTATTTAATTGGGACATTGTGGTATTTTAGTATTTTGTTAAAATTACCTTCTCAGCTGCTGTATAACAATTTGGATATTGCTTTGATTGTATTCAAGACGTAGAGTCTATGATTTTTATAGAATAAGTCACTATTTAATAAACAGTTTACTTAGATAGCGTGCGAAATCTATCTAGGAGCCAGCATTGCCTTATTATAGTTTTGTTGAACTCTATAACTTCGAGTGTTTTGAATGTTCTGGACACCATTGCCCCGATGAAGGTTAAAATGGTTAAAGATAAGCAGAAAGCGCCATGGAGGAATGATGACTCGGTCAGGGCACAGAAAAGGGAGTGCCGGAGGGCCGAGCGGGAATGGCGCAAGTCAAAGCTCCAGGTTCATTATGAAATTTACAGAGAAAAGATGCACATGTACAACCACAGTTTATGTAGAACAAGGCAAAGGTATTTTTCTGACATTATTGGAAGTTGTAGTAACAACTCTCGTGTCCTGTTTGCAACGGTAAACAGATTAACAAACCCCCCAGCTCCACTGCCGTTAGAACTAATTTCCACATCTAAGTGCAATGAGTTTGCAGTATTCTTTAATGACAAGGTTCAGGGTATTAAAAATGCCATAAATTCCACAACACAAATAACAACCCAGCACCCACCTAGACACTTAGAGCTGACTCACTTTACACCTGTAACTGATAAAACTGTCCAAGAGATTGTCACCAGTCTGAGTTCATCTACATGCTGCCTCGATGTGCTACCCACTAAATTTTTAAAGTCTGTGCTCAACAGTTTGCTGTCACCACTCACTCACATAGTTAATATGTCACTTCAATCTGGAACATTCCCAAGTGCTTTGAAAACTGCGGTTATCAAGCCTCTCCTAAAGAAGAGCAGTCTTGATGCCACAATATTGAACAATTATCGACCAATCTCAAATCTGCCATTTTTAGGCAAAGTCCTTGAAAAAGTTGTTTACCAACAGCTTATTAACTTCCTCGAAATGAACAACTCCTTTGATGTTTTCCAATCAGGTTTTAGACCCCACCACAGCACTGAGACTGCTCTTATCAAGGTGACAAATGACATCCGCCTGAACACTGATGCAGGCAAAGTCTCAGTCTTGATCCTGTTAGATCTGAGTGCTGCTTTTGACACTGTTGATCATGGGATCCTCTTACAGAGACTGGAGGACTGGGTGGGCATCTCTGGTACGGCACTAAACTGGTTCAAGTCCTATTTAGAAAACAGGGAGTACTTTGTTGAAATTGGAAAATGTATATCAGATAAAATGTCCCTGACCTGTGGGGTGCCCCAGGGTTCAATCCTGGGACCCCTGCTGTTCAATCTCTACATGCTGCCGTTAGGCCAGTTAATACGCAGCAATAATGTGTCTTACCACAACTATGCAGATGACACTCAGATCTATGTCTCACTAGCAGCAGGTGAATATGGACCAGTGGATTCACTCTGCCACTGCATCCAACAGATCAGTGTGTGGATGCAAAACAACTTTCTTCTGCTAAACTCAGACAAGACTGAAGTTATCATCTTTGGCCCACAGAAACATAGAGAAAGTGTCAGCAGTCACCTCCAGTCTCTCTCTCTAAAACCTTCAAATCAGGCTAGAAATCTATTTATTTATTTATTAGTTTATTTGAATAGGGACAATGCACATTAATCGACATTTCTGTAAATGCGCCAGTATTAGCTATACAGCTAGTTTCCAACTGCAGTCCCTATGGCAAGATGTAAAATGCCACCACACGTAAAATACAAGATTATAAAAAGTTAGTTTGGTAATTAGTAAAATGTTTTAAAAGTTAGTACAGGTAAGTAGGCAATTAGTAAAACACTGTGATACAGACAGACAAAATCTACAGACAACACAGAACAGATGAGGCTAGCAGGCAGCACATGGCAGCACAATTTCACATTTGATGATCACAGGCTTGATTCAGAAGTAACCATTTTTTCACCATGATTTTAAAAGTCCTGAGTGACTCCACACTTCTGATGTGAGGTGGGACAGTGTTCCAAAACTGGACCGCTCGAACTGAGAAAGCAGATTGGCTAAATGAGCTTTTTCTCAGAGGCACAACTAGATTGTTTGAGGCAGCAGCTCTGGTGTTTCTACCACTCTGTGTAAAAAATTTAGAGAGTGGAGGAGGAGCAAGGCCATGAAGAATTTTGAAGACCAAGTTAGCATCCTGAAATTTTACTAGATTGTCCCAATTTAAAAGTTTATGTTTGCTCAAGACTTTACAATGGTGATGGCGAAAAGGTTTCATATCCAGGACTTTGAGAGCCTGTTTATAGGCTGACTGGATTGGTTTCATTGTTGTCTTGCAGCCCTGAGACCAGGAGGTGACACAGTAGGTCAGGTGAGGCATTATCATTGCATTAAAAAATAAATTTGCAGCTTCTTGGTTTAAATTATGCCTGATATGTCTAAAATTTGCTATATTTAGTTTCACTGTTTGGGTGGCCTTCTTTACATGTTGTTTAAAAGTAAGATTTGAATCTAACACAACACCCAAATATTTATATTGTGTCACGATACTTATTTTCTTACCCGCAACAACAACATCAGGATTTGGGGAAGTTGATGGTCTTTTTGTAAAAAACATGCATTCAGTTTTTTTTACATTGAGATGAAGACATGATCCAGTCAGCCAATTTGAAATATGGGCCATAGATTCAGACAGTTTTTTAGCAGTTTCATCTTTGTTTTTTCCATGTACATAGATCACAGTGTCGTCTGCGTACATTTGTACCTCACATCCAGTGCACACTGTTGGCAAATCATTGATGTAAAGACTGAACAGAATTGGTCCCAGGATAGATCCCTGGGGGACTCCAACATTGTATGCCAGATGAGATGACAGTGTGTTATTAACTTTAACTGCTTGTGTTCTATGTTGTAAGTAAGATTTGACCCAATTTACAGCATCTGGTGAGAAATTAAATTGTGCTAATTTTGAGATGAGAATTCTGTGATTAATTGTGTCAAATGCCTTTTTCAAGTCAAGGAAAATGGCACCGACCACACCCCCTTTGTCCATTTTAGATTTTACACTTTCAATGAGAAAACAGGTAGCTGTGTCGGTGGAATGATTGGTTCTAAAGCCAAACTGCAAGGGGTGCAGTCTGTATGGTGAGTTATTGAGGTGGCACAGAAGTTGGTCTGCGACACACCTCTCAGCTATTTTTGATGCCACGGGCAAAATGCTGATGGGTCTGAAATTTGTGACCTCATTCGCATTTCCCAACTTGAAAATTGGTGTAACAATGGCTGGCTTCCACATCATTGGGCACAAGGATTGTCTGAAAGAAAGATTAATCAATTTGGTAATGGGATCTGTAAGAGACTCTTTGTGTGTTTTAAACAAGGTAGAGTCCAGCCCATAAACATCTTTTGAATTGGAATTCTTCAGTGCACTTATAATTTTATATACAGTTGGTTGAGAGACTTCATTTAAGGAGAACACAGGTTGAGATGTATTCAATTCTATAGCCTTACCCAAGCTTATAGGGGGACTACTTTGAGTCAACATGTCAACAGATTCTACAAAATATTTATTAAAAGCAGTTGCAACTTGCAATGGGTCTTCTGTTAAACATCCTTCTATATGTAGCTGAAATTTATTATTTGTAGTTTTATAATCTTTACCTGTTAGTTTCTTCAGTTGATTCCAAATCATTTTGCAATTTCCTTTTCCTTCACGAATTTTGTCAATGAAAAGGTTTGCTTTGGCATGTCTTAGTTCTTTTACAACTTTATTTCTGAGAGCTGTAAACTTTCGCTTGTCATGGATTTGTTTAGATTTGTGGGCTTTAGGGGTAATAATGGACTCAGACTTGAACTTTAACAGCCACATCAAATCAATAACATCTGCAGCTTTTTACCACCTAAAAAACATTGCAAAAATCAAAGGTATACTGTCAAAGCCAGACTTAGAGAGACTTATCCATGCATTTGTCTCCAGTAGGTTAGACTACTGTAACGGCCTGCTCACTGGCCTCTCCAAACGAGCCTTAACACAGCTGCAGTACATCCAGAATGCTGCTGCTCGGGTCCTGACTAGAACCAGGAAGTATGAGCACATAAGTCCTGTGCTCAGGTCTCTGCACTGGCTTCCTGTAGCTCAAAGAATAGACTTTAAAGCAGCTCTGCTTGTGTATAAGTCTCTCCATGGCCTAAGTCCAAAGTATATCTCCGACATGTTAGTGCCATATGAACCATCTCGCAATTTGAGGACTTCAGGGATCGGCCTCCTGCTGGTGCCCAGAGTCAGGACTAAACATGGGGAATCAGCGTTTAAATTTTATGCAGCTAAAACTTGGAACAGTCTTCCTGAAGATGTGAGACAGGCCTCTACTTTGACAATGTTTAAATCCAGACTCAAAACAGTTCTGTTTAGCTGTGCATATGACTGACAGGTTTTTATTCTGCACTCTTCTCTTTTAATGTTGATTTTATGATGATTATTTGTGATTATTTATGTTTGATTTGTGTGATTTTAATGTCTTTCTTATTCTGTAAAGCACTTTGAATTACCTTGTGTACGAATTGTGCTATACAAATAAACTTGCCTTGCCTTGCCTTGCCTTTAATTGAGATTATTTATTTTATTTGTTTGTTTTTTGTTTTTTTTAATTAATAATCTTAATATTTTCTTAATTTTATTTATTCATTATTATTTATTTTTATACATTTAACAAGCTTAGTATTTTCTTAATAACAGTTTTATTTGACATTTATTAAGCAATTATCTATATCTTCTAATAACATCTAATGATATCAACTGTTTTCTAAATTCTTATTTATTTAGTCAATTTATTTATATGAACAACACTTTATAAGAACTATACCCCATCTGGCCACAACAAGATACAGTCACTAATAAATGCCATCCAATTTTATCCTAATTTAACCATTTGAACTGTCTTCTCTATTTTGTGTTTCAACATCCCAACTCAAGCTAGAAGCTGAAACAGGAGGATTTAAGGTCATGACCTTAGCGTTCCCTGTCAAATGCAAACACAACAATATAGCCATGACCAATACGGATCCTAAAGTTTAAAAGATAGCAATAAATGCAGCCAAAGTGTAAATAACACTTCCCTTCTTCTTTTAGATCTTTTAATATTTTAGTGATATTTGCTAAATTTGACGGACACTGTTTTTTGCTTATATTTCTGCCTTTTTCAATAATTTTTCTCACCATTTCATTTTTTAGTTTTTTAATTATAGCCTCTAATTTTGTTTCATATTTTGTTTCGGAAACTGCTCCAATAATAAGCGTAACTTTTTCCATAAGAGTGACAATTTTGTTTTTTTTATCAATTGGACGTCAAACAGACTATTTTCACTAGTATTAATTCATGTCATACCGAGGTAAATAGGTTGCGGTTTAGTTAAATCTGTTAAGCCAATTCCATCTATTAATGCTTCTGTGTTACAGGGCTTGTATATAATGCCAATCTGAATTATTGACCCTTGATCAATTTTACAATGGCAAGATAATTCATGTCCATTCTGGGTGTAACTCATTTGGACAGGATCGTTTCCTTGAGATCTTATCATGTTGATAAAATTGCTGCTAGCGTTACATATAGTTTTTTTGGGTACCACATTTTATATTAAACTTGATTAAAAGTTTTGTTTTATTTTTAGTGTAAAGTTTAACCACTAACTGTATTTTTTATAAAACTTGCTTTTTTTCCTCTCTTCGTGCTAAGTCATAAACACAGAAATGATTAACTTTTTTTCTAATCACACTTTACCCGATCAAAGTCTAAACTTGCTACTTATTATTAATTCCAGTGTTTTTTTCTCTCTTCGTGCTAAGCCATAAACACGGAAATAATTACTAATTTTATATAGTATAAAATTATAACATAATTATTCACACAACGTCCCAAGAGAACATCACATTAATTTAGCATTAAACCAATTGACAGAAATTCTAAGAAAAAAGGCTTCTGCGTACCATCCTTTTCTGGAACATGTGTTCCTTTTGCGATGTCTTTCTTCGGCGTTCTGCGGAGGAGATCATTCGCCTGTGCCTCCAGGATTCACAGTATCACGTCGGGGGTCACCAAACTGTCAGCTTTTCCCGGAGGCACACCGCAAACAAGAATCCAGTAGGCTCAAGTAGATCCATAAACCAGGTTCTTTATTCTGGCACAGGCATCATTCAAACTGATTCGACACAATCTCCTGATTTTACATCTCCAGAGTGGGCTCTATATACTAGTAGCACACGTCACATTCTCTTAATAATTAGCTTAGAATATACAGACATGTACATGTTATCTGGGTTCACTGAAGACAAAGTCAGCATGCTGATCTGGTCTTTCTTAAGAAACACACGTCTTGCATGTCTTGGTACAAAATGCACATAGCATAACACTTCCACGTCCATGTATGTTCCAAGTACATTATGACATAATCGTGCCACACTGGCACCCACAAAAACATACAGGTCAAAGTATAATATATCAAGTATAATAGTATCATGTTACTTGAAACATTAATCCCACACAATCTACTTTCCTACCCTCACCTATGGTCATGAACTTTGAGTAATGACCGAAAGGACAAGGTCGCGGATACAAGCGGCTGAAATGGGTTTCCTCCGTAGGGTGGCCAGGCGTACCCTTAGGGATAGGGTGAGGAGCTCTGTCACACGGGAGGAGCTCGGAGTAGAGCCGCTGCTCCTACACGTCGAGAGGAACCAGCTGAGGTGGCTCGGGCATCTGCTCAGGATGCCTCCTGGACGCCTCCCTAGGGAGGTGTTCTGGGCATGTCCCACCGGGAGGAGGCCCCGGAGAAGACCCAGGACACGCTGGAGGGACTATGTCTCTCGGCTGGCCTGGGAACGCCTTGGGGTCCCACCGGAGGAGCTGGAGGAAGTGTCCAGAGTGAGGGAAGTCTGGGAGTCCCTGCTTAGACTGCTGCCCCCGTGACCCGGCCCCGGATAAGCGGAAGAAAATGGATGGATGGATGGACATTTTTGTGAAATTGCTAGTTTAACATATGCACTTTAACATTACCCATAACCCTTTGCACAATCCATCTACCATCTTTTCTCACTCCATTATCTGAAAGCAGCTCCACCTGATCAAATCTGACACATACAATATTAGAAAAGGCAAACATGATACTGGCTTATTGATTTTGCCAGTGCTGCGGTCCTGGTTTGGGTCTGAACAATGTGTAGATGAGAGCGATAGGCATCTCCATGACACCAAAGAAGCAGAGACCTGTGGGTAGAATGTCAATGCATGGAAGCACGCTCATGTTCCAGTGTCATACAGCATGAGGACGCCATCTTGAAATGAAATTATAAATGATATGAAAAATAATATGCTAAATTGACTTTTCTTATATTATGTAAAACTGTCTCATGTGAGCTTTCAGCCATGTTAGAATGCTGTTGCCTCCTAGGCTGTCTGCATCCTCAAAGTGCAAAATTATGTGAGGTGCTGAGTGAGTGGCTAGTACTCTTATTATTGGCTGTTGTTAACCCTAAAATAACATAATATTTGACGTATTATTATTGGGAGTTGCTTCATATAGGTACTCTTACATTATAACATATTTGGAAGTTAATAGTTTTGGGGTTTTTTTAAGGAAAGAAACATATAATCTAAGAACACATATTAATATTTGAGAGCGGCAGATACTGACAAAGCCCAAATATTTGTATGAATAAGCTTGCCTGGGATCTAGAACACACACTTCCTCAGTGCTTTATGAAGACATGAGTCTGGTATCCAGTGAATCTCCCCATCTTCAAATGGGCATGATTGACATGGACGGTGTGTCCATATAGGAAATAATAATGAAAATAAATAAATAAATAATAATAATAATTATTATACATTTTATTTGTTTGGCACCTTTCAAGTCTCTCAAGGTCGCCGTACATCAAGACACCAAAATAGTACAATACAAAATGAAACAGTGTAAAATGATTAAAAATACATTTAAAAAAACAAATATAGATTAAAGCAAATATAGATTAAAAGACAGTGCAGTTATGGTCAGAGAGGTCAGGGTGAGAAGGCCTTTCTAAACACATGAGTTTTGAAGTGTGAGAGTGAGTGTGTTGCGGAGGTCATGGGGGAGGGAGTTCCAGAGCTGGGGAGCAGAGCAGCTACAGGCTCTGCTCCCCATAGTGACGAGACGGGCAGGAGGGACAGTGAGGTGCAGGGAAGAGGAGGAGCGGAGGGAGCGGGCAGGTGTGGAGATGTGAATGAGGTCAGACAGGTATATAGGGGCCAGGTTGTGGAGAGCTTTGTATGTGAGCAGTATGATTTTGTAGTGTATACGGTGCGTGATGGGGAGCCAGTGGAGCTGTTGCAGGACAGGTGTGATGTGGTGATGGGAGGGTGTGTATGTGATAGTATGGGTGGCTGAATTTTGGACCAGTTGGAGTTTATGAAGTGATTTTTGTGGGAGTCCGAACAGAAGAGAATTGCAGTAGTCTATACAGGAAGTGACCAGGCTATGGATGAGGATGGCGGTGGTGTGTGGGGTGAGTGAGGGACGGAGGCGGTGGATGTTTCTGAGGTGAAAGTAGGCGGACCGGGTGATGTTGTTGATATGGGAGGTGAAGGAAAGTGTGCTGTCGAGGATGACACCCAGACTCTTTACCTGAGGGGAGGGGCAGATAGAGGAGCCGTCAATGGATATGGAAAAAGGATTTATTTTGCTTAGGGTGGATTTGGTGCTGATGAGTAGGAGTTCTGTTTTATTGCCTTTAAGTTTGAGGAAGTTTGAGGTGAACCAGGTTTGTATTTCTGTGCAGCAGTCTGTCAGGGAGGAGGGTGGAAGTGTAGAGTTGGGTTTACTGGAAATGTAGAGCTGGGTGTCATCCGCGTAACAGTGAAAGTGAATGTGGTGTTTTCTAAAGATGGAACCAAGGGGGAGAAGATAGATTAAAAAGAGCAGAGGACCGAGGACAGAACCCTGAGGAACACCTGACGTGACAGGGAAGGGGTGTGAGGTGAATGACTTAAGCTGAATAAACTGAGAGTGATCTGAGAGGTAGGAGTGGAACCAGGAGAGGGGAGTACCAGAGATAGCAATGGAGGAAAGTCTGTCAAGGAGGATGGAGAGTGAAATGGTGTCAAATGCTGCACTAAGGTCTAGCAGGAGGAGGATGGAGAGTGAACCAGAGTCAGCAGAGAGGAGGAGGTCGTTAGTGATTTTCAGTAGGGCAGTTTCAGTGCTATGTAGGGGACGGAAGCCAGATTGAAATTGTTCGTAGATGTTATTGGAGGAAAGATGGGTGTGGAGGTGGGCAGCAACAGTTTTCTCAAGGAGTTTGGAAATGAAGGGTAGGTTTGAAATTGGGCGAAAGTTATTGAGGTCAGAGGGATCAGAACCGTGATTTTTGAGTATCGGAGTGACGGCAGCAGTTTTGAGGGTGGAGGGAACAGTACCAGAGGTGAGAGAGGAGTGAGTGATATCAGTTATGAGGGGGGACAGTGCAGGGATGGAGGTTTTGATGAGGACAGTAGGGAGAGGGTCTAGTTGACAGGTGGACAGAGGGCAGGGTGAAAGAAGAAAGCAGGTGCATTGGGGAAACGGAAGATGAAACGGGTGGGTTTGAAACAGAGGGGTTGAGTTGCTGGTGGATCAGTTGAATTTTAGTGGTGAAGAAAGCAGCCAGGTTATTGCAGAATTCTGAGGTGAGGTGGAAGTGAATCCGGGGGTTTTGTGATCTGTGAGAGGAGTGAGAATAGTGTTTTTGAGTTACCTTCATGTGAACTGATTAAATTAGAGTAGTATGTGGATCTTGCTGTGGATATGGACTGTTTAAAATGGAGGATGTGTGAGATGAACATGTCTTTGTGTATGATGAGTCCGGTTTTCCTGTACAGTCTCTCCAGTCTGCGGCCTTGTGTTTTGAGGTGTCTGAGGGCAGGGGGGTACCAGGGTGCAGAGTGAGTGAATGAGACGGACCGAGTTTTGAGTGGGACTATGGTGTTGAGTATGTGGTGGTATCACAGGGGGCTGAAAAACATCACAGATTTCTGTAGAATCAGGGAGCGAAGCTCTAAAGTCTGTTAAGCTGAGGAGAGAGAGGGATTTTATTTGTAAATCATAGGTGACCAATGATCTCCTTCGTTTCACATGTGTCACTGAAAAAAAATGATCTGATTAGAAGATCACGTTTGACCAGTTTTGAGACTCAACAGAGGCATGAAGACCAGATTCATATCAGTCTACCGGTATATAAAAAATACATAGATCATTCTGGATTTGCCAGGCAAGAAATAAGGTAAAAACCTAGATCATTTTGCAGCATGTGAGGTTTGGTTCAGCCCTCCATAACCTGAGCTCTGCTCACGGAGCCGACAAAGTGACCACAAGCTCCGCCCCACATGAGTTTATTGCAGGACAGAGTCATAACATAACACAATAGTATATATAGTGTTATGTTATGACTAGTATACAATAGTATATACTCCTAACTTATTTCTAAAACCACATTTAGAGAGCAGTGACTTCTGTGTCTGTCACTTATCCCCAGCTGTTGTTTTATATGGCTATTTTTACAACCCCAATTTACATGTATTATTATACATTTAAATTGAGGTGGTATAGAGACCACACACTGCAGGGCTGAGGGACATAAAGTTAAATTCTGTAACCACGACAGCCCTAGTTTTCACTGTCTGAATAGCTTTATGTACAGGCCATGGCTGTTTTTTTAACTCCCTCAGGGAAATGTGTGTGCTCTTGTTTCTCATCAAAAATATATCAGCTTGTGCTTTGTTCATCTAAACATGCTTGAGTAATCCTATAGATTTGTACAGGTCGTCCTCTGTGACAGTAATCCTGCAGGTTCAGTTTTTTGTTTGTTAAATCACCTTCACCTGATTCATTGAGACCCTTTTATCTTTTACTAACAGTACACCTCAAATTGGATACTAGATGTTGTTGTTTTTAAGCCTCATTTAAACTGCTTCCCTGCTCAGTTCAACAATTCCATCTGCTCACTGTCAGTTTTGTACATGCTTATTGGTAGTTTACAGTTGTCTTTGGTTTGCACAATACATCGCAAAAATATCGATACAACAACACCGCATCGTCATTCCAGTTGTATTATTTTGCATGTGGCTGCCAATCTTGACAGAAAATAAGTTTTATATGGACTTCAGAGCTGTTTTAAAGCCTCCAGAGAGTTGGTGCAGTGTTGACTTGTTGGTCACATGAACAATGAATGTTTTAAACAAATTGTAGCTGAAAAATGTTTCTTGAATTCTCCATTGAAATGAATGGGATTCCCACTTAACCAGTGCCACCACAAAGAAAGCAAAAGTGGGCGGAGCACAGTAAGGTCAGTAGGGCTTTTAACGCCCTGTTCACTTTAAAAGAAACTCCCTTACTTCTGATTTATTATATAGTACTATCTGTTAAATCATAATTACATTTGTTAGGCGTGTTCTATCAAAATGACGACTGGATTCGATCAGTTCAAATCTCAAAAGTTTATTCCCCTGACAGTTACAATCTAATACAGGACCCGGGGTCATATGATCTATCCCTCGTGTGTGCAGCAGGCGGTCTGTCTGCTTTTCCCTGGCCCCGTAACATAAAAATATAACATGAAACATGAATATGCAAATATTATGTTGAGTAGGTCTTAAGGGTAGGTTCCTCCCTTCGGCCTCGCTCATCTCTCCAGGCTGCACCAGTTTATTTTTCCGGCCTTGAGTCTCATCCGACCACCCTGTAAAGGAGCGTCTACAGACCCCAACAGCCTTCCCCAATTCATATCACACAATATTGCTTTTAGCATAGTTTCAGTATTATCACAAGATGCTCCACTCTAGTATAAACATAGTGGCTGTCAGGCGACATGATTCACCTCCTACAATGTTGCCTTAACTCGGTTAAAGGAGTTTCTGCAAGGGACCAACTGTCTCCCATAATTCACGTTTTACCTTTAACCTAATTTCAGTGTTAGTAGATGGTATTCAACTTTTAGTATGGTGCTTGTTAGACAACCTCCAAAAAGATACAACATTCAAAGAATATATAAATTCAGTATAAAAATGGTGATTACATAATAATATTCAAAACTTATATGATTTCAGTATCAAAAGATATATATGTATATGTGATGGCCCTAAGAAACTTTATTCAATCAATATGCATTCCATATTTTTGATATATGTATTTGTAATGCAACTTAAAAGCTTTACTACTTGACATACCCTTCATTTCCCCCTTTTGACCTCTTCTAAGAGGTCACATCCCAGAGCAAGGTAACATCATGTGGCACCTGGTCCCCTCCGTCATCCCTCCTTCTCAACAAAGGATACTGTCCCCTCTGGTCCGGACGAACTGCAGTGCTAATGACCTTAAGACACAGGTCATGAATGCAAGGCACACAACAGCATCTCACCAGTGCAAATATAACAAGCACGGCAACCAATGAAGTAACCAATGAGACAACCAGACCTTTCCATTTACCCAATACATTATTTAGCCACGTATTCATCGGATTTTCCACTCCAGCTGCATCGTGCATGTCCCTAGACAACATGCGCAGTCCTTCTAGAGCCTTAGACACTGACCCATCAGGAGCTGTGTTATTAGGAATAAAGGTGCAACATTGATCATTAAAAATATGACAAACCCCCCCTTTCTCTGCGAGGAGCATGTCTAGGGCCATTCTGTTTTGAAAGGCTACCAATGATGTTGCGTGGAGCTGATCGGCCAAACCTTCTACTGCGTCCCTCGTTACGTTACTAAACTAAGCCTAAGCAAATTATAGTAAATATAATTGATGGCGTCCACATTTTTGTTTGGGGTGACTGGGAAAATTGCAGCAATTAGAGGTATATTTTCAAAGCCGGACGCTATTTGGTCCGCTAAGTTATATTCATCCAGGACCCCTCTAGGAATGCCAATAGCATCAATATAAGTGGGGTTGTTGTGGTCCAGGAGTTCTGGCATCACTGAACGTTTAGCCCTCTGAGGGTGGGGTAGAGTCTTATTAAGGTGTCCCCAGAGGATGATGGGCATAATTAGCCGCACCATAGCACCAATGCCCGTAAATTTTGCCTTCAACTTGTACCTCAATTGCATGTCTCCACACAGCCAATATAGATCTCCCCGTATTCTGGTGTAGGGCACTGGATTTGGCAGCTGCACCACGTGTTCACACCAGTCTTCTGGAAGCTCTCCCCACTGCAAAGATTCATGATCGCCCATGATGATCGTCTAGGTGAATTGGCACAGGGTGGGTCTTCAAAGTCGGTCTGGCCGATGAGCACACAATACAATCTGTAAAGTTGGTCACTTTGTATAGTTAACACTGGGGGAACAACCCCCTTTTTTAACAGGGCATTTGGAGTCTTGCAATAAACAACGGAACATAAATCAAATTGGAATGCAAGGGATGGCCCCTTGGTGTCCTGTATGGTCATTTTGACATACTTATCACATTCTGAGATTGACCGTGGGTCAAGTTTTAGGAGAATCTTTTCCACATTGGTTTGTACATGTTTTTGATTTGCTTCCCAGAGAAGGATGGCGAAGGCAACCAGCACACCCACAATCAATATCACTACAATTCCCCATTTCCCCCTTTTGCTCAGGGGGAGCTCCATGCAATCTAAAATAGCTGTGCGTGTGTGTGAGTGTACTTAACCTTCCACCAGGACGTATTACCAAACCATGTACAGGAAGGAGAGACCAAAGCCTAACACCACACCTGGAGTTTAAAACCGTCGAACGTCACCGGAGCAAACAAAATACACCTATGGAAATATGTAAAAAGAGAACAAACAAAAAAAACAACAAACAAAAAGGGTCCACTGGTCTGGTCTGTGTTAGATGAAATCACTTATGGCCTTTGCCTTCCAACCGGACAGCCCTGTCGGTGTGAGCAGTCACTCTGTATGGGCCAGTCCAGCATGATTCAGACCACTTATGAGACAGAACTTTCAGATAGACCTCAGAGGGTGGAGGCAGAGCAGCCTCCTTGATGGACACCTCCAGCCGTTCTTCCGACACCTGAGAAGAAAAACTAGATAACAGATGCCGCAATTGATTCCAGTATGGCTTGTACTGGAGATTTGGAAGGGGCTCCTCTTCCTGTGGTACCAATGTAGCCCCTGGCCCTGGCATCAAACGTCCAGTGAGCAAGTCATAAGGAAAGAAACCAGTAACTTTGTTAATAGACTATCTCACTGCCAGAAGAGCCAGGGGTAGGGCGTGGAGCCAATTAAGCCCTGAAGTAGAACAGATCTTAGCCAATTTGTCTTTTAGATTGCGATTCATGCGTTCAGCATGTCCTGAACTTTCAGGATGATACACAGAACCAAATTTATGACACAGACCAAGCATTTTTTCAACCTTTTGAAGAGCATGGTTGTGGAAATGTGTACCATTATCAGACCTAATCAGAGCTGGAAAGCCATGAGTAGGAATATAATGATTAATCATGACCTTGATCACAGAAGAGTATCCTCGCGGTTCACAGAATAGGCTTCAGGTCAGATACATTCTAAGCTGTTTTTATCCAATTTAGGTTAGTTTACCATTACCAGTCACCAGGGGGTTCTCAGAGACTCTGGACCTGTTGGGAGAGAACTATAGACTTAAGTTAGTCAGTGCTGTGTAATCAAGACCTTATGAATTTGAAGATTTTTAAGGACACTTGTTTCAGGTTGGAGAGGAGTGTCCATCCTTTTCCTAATTAAGATCTCATGTAAAGAGAAATCAAGAATGCTGGCTGTGGATCACGTCGCCATCAGCGCTAATGGCAAAGCATCCAACCACGTCATTCTAGTAAAGTTCATGTTTTGTTTTCCCATTTGCTCAAGTGATGAGGCCCCCCTCTATAAAATATAGCCATATGTAACAGTCTGTCAGTTGTCAGGTGGTCTATTGTGACACTTATTTGTCCTGTTGGTTACATATTTGGTACATATTTGTCATATCTGTGCCAGTCCAAATACTGAGCTCGCATACAGTCAATAACCTGCCAGTGTCTATCAGTTCTATTGAATGTTCAATTTTTTGTACAGTGCTGGTGGTAGATCCTTCAGTATCTATTGAGAGGCATCAGTGTGTATTAGATGCCATAATTACTGCCTAAACCATAATTGTCCTTTGTTAATGTTGTCCAGTTTGGCTCTATATTATACTAACTGCAACCTCCTTGTCCAGTTTAGCCTTAAGTTATATAACCTGCAACCTCCCCCTTTTTAACAACTTTATTTTATCTGATCAACATTCATATAATTCAAACATTCATTCACAGCAATAATTTATCCTATTTGTAAATACTTAACATTATTTAAAACCAGGTTTTGATTAAGATTTAAATGGGACTTATTTCTTTCAGATTTTTCCTAGTGTTTAATTATCTTTAAATTTAGACACATTCATACTGCTGAACATTTTGTTTTTCATATGTCAGATGTATTGAAATGGCTTTATTGTGACTACCCTATTTAGTTGTTGTTGTTAGCTCAATTGTTTTACGAGCATTAAAAAGCCACTGTTTTATGTTCTGATAATATAATTCAGTTCAAAATACAAAGTTCAAACACATTCAGGAGCATTAACATTTTGATCTAATATAAAGTATCATAGTATATGAACTAAACATTTACACCAAACAATTTAAAGCCTTTCAGACCCCAGCAGTCTCAAATTTCACACATAATAAAGCTACATATTTCTCTCCACATTGGAAATTCTACTGTCTAAAAACTTTGGTTTCTAATTTTGTTAATTGTGGCCATTCTAAATGCCATTTCAAATGCGTTGCATATGCGTTATGTAGCAGCCCCAGTTTGACAGCGCTGATGTACAATGAAAAGAAACAGCCTAAATAATGTTATATTGATATATGATTATTTTCAGGAATGGAGGAAAACTATTTCAAATAAATGAATACACTTCTAAATTTTGAAATTAAGTTAAAAAACAAAATCTTTGACTGTGTGGATCCGAGAACAGGCTCCAGTCATGAGTGCCCAGGTAAACACAGCCCAAACGCAGCAGCAGAGACAGTTCTATGGGGCCTTTAGAGGAGCAGCAGAGCACTTGAAGCTTTTGATTCAGTTCATTCATTTGTCATGTGACCAGTAGTGGAGGAGCCCAGTCCACAGATGAGTTTCAGGGCCATCAGGACTTTCTTTGGTTTTAGTTCAGTTCATGTTTCTCAGTGACGCAGCAGCCATGTTTAGACAGTCTTTAGACAACAGCAGAGCAGAGCCAGTCCAGGTCATGTGACCTTCCAGTTCAGAGCTGGAGCGATGCACCCAGAGAGCCACTGCACTCAGACCACGCCCACCCAGACACAACAGGCCAAAGACCCACCTCAAATCCACTTCAGTCAAAACTAAAATCTATTCAAAGTCTATTCCAACTTGCATGGACAAGTTGTTCATTTTCACCTCCAAAAAAATGTGTAAACAGTTTGCATAAGAAATCTGTATCTATATTACAACATCCTAAAGTTAAAGTGAGGAATTTTCAATAATTATAAAGACATGGTTTGAATTATTTACTTAAATTTCAGCATGATCTAATTAAACAAAAATTCTTCTAATGTTTACTCGAATGCTAAAATAAATCATCACTGTCAGATGAGTTTAAAACATACTGCTCTCTCTTTGCATTGTACAAACATCATCAACTGTGGCACTTTAACCATTGGTCTTGTATCATGTAGGTGCGGTTAAACTCAAGTTTAATTATATTGCTGGGATCATTATTTGGTAAATTGCTTTCATTTTAAACCACTCACAGAGGCACCAATATGGGATAAAGTGTATTTATTCATCATTTATCATCAGTACAATTTTGTTTGACATTTTTGATCATGGGTTCAGATTGTATTTTATAACTATGTCTGTTCATTTGTTCTGTGTCCACATTTCATTCTTTAGCTCGATAGAGATAGTTACAGATTTTCTGAACCGCAGCTTTAATGGCGTCACAAGCAGCACTGATAGTTATTACACAAATCCCTCATATTTTAGACTGAATTATATTATGATATAATCTAATAGTACAACAATATTTTAGTATAATAATATCTTGTCCTAGGATGCCTCCAATCTGCAACTCGTTTGCACCCTTTAAAAACTCTCCCACTCTTTAAACACTGTCTTGCTCAGTTTAAGAACTTTCCCATTACTTTACAAGACCTTCCTGTCACTTTACTATGTCTAATACAAGTCTGTCAGTCCATGTTTCTTTTGTCATAGTAGCGGTACAATTATGTTTGTACATTGTCAATTCTGTCCGTCTCTAAGTCTGATTTACACACCTGTAATTTGGACTATTGGGAATGGAAATGTTAGTATAAATGTAATGTATGGATCCAAACCTTTCACCACACAGAGGTCCCACCAGATTTGACCTTGTCCACCCAACGCAGAGGCCAAGACGTCTGTGCGGGGTGGGGGTTCCAGCGGGACATGTGTGATTTCAGTTTTAAAGACCCGACACTCCTAGACCCCAGGCTTTCACCTTTATTTTCTCCTCCCCCAAATGCAGCCTATGTGGTTTCTGCTCCAGCCAATACTCCATGCGGTAAAGGCTAAAAAAGAGAAGTCAGAGACCCAAGCCACCCACAGTGATTCCAAAAGAAGTTCTGTCCCTGCCAGTTTATCCAAATATTGCTCAGCTGAGTGGGTCCCAGGGCCAAGGCCCCAAGCCCCCACAGTCCAAATGTCTAGTCAGAATGCACACTATCCGTCCATGTTGTACTGTATTATTTCAACTCGGTGACACAAGACCTACACAATTACACTAAAATTCCACCTCAGACTGTTGCACCTGCCTGGTATAACTCACTTAATCACACAAAAAATCTTAGACACAATCAGCTCACCTTGTCGGGGAGCGGCACGATTTACTGGGTTCTCAAAAGACTATACGTCTCCGGGCACAATTTCTCTTATCACATAAACACATACATTTTCAGGTCACCACGCCGGGCAGTCCACGGTGGGTCACAGGACTCTAACCTGAACGCAGCCGTTAACCTTTTGACTAGGGACTCTAACCCCGTCAGCAGGACTCTAACCTGCTTCACTATCAGGACTTTAACCTGATAGAGGTCGTTGACCTTGACTAGGGACTTTAACCCCGTCAGCAGGACTCTAACCTGCTTTAATATCAGGACTTTAACCTGATATAGGTCGTTGACCTTGACTAGGGACTTTAACCCCGTCAGCAGGACTCTAACCTGCTTTACTATCAGGACTTTAACCTGATAGAGGTAGTTGACCTTGACTAGGGACTTTAACCCCGTCAGCAGGACTCTAACCTGCTTTACTATCAGGACTTTAACCTGATAGAGGTCGTTGACCTTGACTAGGGACTTTAACCCCGTCAGCAGGACTCTAACCTGCTTTAATATCAGGACTTTAACCTGATATAGGTCGTTGACCTTGACTAGGGACTTTAACCCCGTCAGCAGGACTCTAACCTGCTTTAATATCAGGACTTTAACCTGATATAGGTCGTTGACCTTGACTAGGGACTTTAACCCCGTCAGCAGGACTCTAACCTGCTTTACTATCAGGACTTTAACCTGATAGAGGTCGTTGACCTTTTGTCCAGGGACTCTAACCCTGGACTCTAACACATAAACACTTTCAGGTCGCTAGATAAACATACCTACGTCTCAAAGATTATACCAGGCAGGGCAAAACTCTCAATTGCATAACAGTCTAAAACACACCAAGTTCACCGAGTTGAGCAACAGATAAGATCTAAATCTCAACATGTCCTCTATCAGATAAAAACCTTCAACACAACACAACACCACATCACACAAGTTCACCACATCATATGACCCCGGGTCTGCTCTTGTTATGATATTAACACTTTTAAAAGAGAAAAATATATATAGATATGCTCACCTTGTCTGGACCGCTCTTATACGATAATAGCGCCTTTAATACATGTTCACCTCCACTGGGCAGCACCTCTCTCCTTAATTTTGATATGTCCAATAGCAGAAATTCGGTTCTTTATCACAACAGGCTTTCTGCTCACCTTTCAGAGTTGACGGGCCCTTGGAGAGAAGTCCCGTCCAAGCGGAGGCGCGCGGAGTCCTACTCCCCCTCGCGCAGTTGTTTACGGCGTCAGTTTTGATCACGTCGGGCTCACCAATTGTTAGGCGTGTTCTATCAAAATGACGACTGGATTCGATCAGTTCAAATCTCAAAAGTTTATTCCCCTGACAGTTACAATCTAATACAGGACCCGGGGTCATATGATCTATCCCTCGTGTGTGCAGCAGGCGGTCTGTCTGCTTTTCCCTGGCCCCGTAACATAAAAATATAACATGAAACATGAATATGCAAATATTATGTTGAGTAGGTCTTAAGGGTAGGTTCCTCCCTTCGGCCTCGCTCATCTCTCCAGGCTGCACCAGTCTATTTTTCCGGCCTTGAGTCTCATCCGACCACCCTGTAAAGGAGCGTCTACACACCCCAACAGCCTTCCCCAATTCATATCACACAATATTGCTTTTAGCATAGTTTCAGTATTATCACAAGATGCTCCACTCTAGTATAAACATAGTGGCTGTCAGGCGACATGATTCACCTCCTACAATGTTGCCTTAACTCGGTTAAAGGAGTTTCTGCAAGGGACCAACTGTCTCCCATAATTCACGTTTTACCTTTAACCTAATTTCAGTGTTAGTAGATGGTATTCAACTTTTAGTATGGTGCTTGTTAGACAACCTCCAAAAAGATACAACATTCAAAGAATATATAAATTCAGTATAAAAATGGTGATTACATAATAATATTCAAAACTTATATGATTTCAGTATCAAAAGATATATATGTATATGTGATGGCCCTAAGAAACTTTATTCAATCAATATGCATTCCATATTTTTGATATATGTATTTGTAATGCAACTTAAAAGCTTTACTACTTGACATACCCTTCACATTATATCAATAACATGATCTTTTCTTGGGATGGGAAAATAGTTTGTTCCCACATCCGCTGCGTTAGCAGCATCTCTGTCAGTGGAACACAGGGTTAGCACAGGAGGAAAGAATGAGCTCTCAGATTCGGCTCACTGCCCCAAATAATGGAACACGACGCTCTGATGAATGTGTGTGATCGGCCAGGCACACACAATGGTAAACCGGAGTGCGGCCAAAAAAAGAAAACAAAATACAGATCAGCGCCGCTCGCCAGCGATGGAGTATTAATTCTCATCTAAAGTGAATTGGAGTGCCCCCGCCCCATAGTGTGTAATAGAGTTGTGGAGGTGAGTGGAGAGGTAATGGACCACGCGATGAAAAAAAAAACATGAGATATGTTTTTTACAGGAAAATATGTACAAGCAGTGTGGATATGACTGCAGCAGTCGTTCTGTTTGTGTAGAGTATGTATGTAGCAGTACATTGGAATGGAGATGTTATTGCTTAGGACTTAGATCTGGTTCTTGTGTTATGTAAAATATGTGCACTGGATATTGATTTTCTATGAGAATTCCAGATATAACATTTGAATACCACATATATATCTCAAAACAAGGCATACACGCATTTTTGTCACGTAATGAGCCAAGTGTGCCAATCGAGGGGTCAATAATTTGAGATAGTACTAATAAATATAAGTGTTGCAACAACGCCACCCCAAGTCTAGTTTGGGGCCTAAGCCTAAATATAAGGCACACAGGTAAGCATATCAAGATGAAAGAGCCAGGTTCCATTCCATTTACATCATGTTTATTTTACATATTAAAAGGAAACAGTGTTTTAATTTCAATACCAATAACTATAATACATATAAAATCCGGTTTCACCATACGTACGCTCACTCAATTCATTAAAAAGTTTACCAAGCCCAAACCCACCGCGCCACTAAAGGCGATCTCACAGTAGACCAACTTGAACTAAGCAAGGCAAAACAAAAGGCAAAGCAAAGGTGGGACAAGACAAAACAGTAAAAAGGGGCAAAGCGTCAAAAAGACAAAGCAACAGAGGCGGCGAGCCCTGTGCCACTGCCGGCCACAGAGGACACCGCTGGTTAAGTAGGGTGAGCACACAATCCCAGGGTTGATGGCTGGGAGTCCACTTTACACAGCTAACTTTCTGGAGTTTGCAATGAGATGCAAGATGTCTCCTATCGTCCTTGGCACAATGCCAGCTACACAAACTAATAGTTAGAGGATGCATGTTTTGAGTTGAAATTACATTTTGGATGTGTTTACCTTTTATTGATGAAAACGCACCACTGGGCGTAATGGACCTGGTACAGCGAGTACAGCCGAGCAGCGGGACTACAAGGGACAGAGGCATAAGAATTTGGGGATTTTATGAATGAAGAGGTCCCACGGGACATTACCTGCTGATGAGGGCACACAGCGATGCGCACTTGGCCCAAGATGCAACGTTACGGCCAAGCAGAGGAACTACATGAAACATGGACTTTAGTTCGAACAATTTTGTGAATGGACAGGAGTAGTGGATATTAATTACCTGTCGCCAAAGACAAGGGCGCATGTGAACGCGCTACAAAGTTCAGCCGAGGGCACACGTGAACGCACTACAAGTTCAGCGTGTGGTGAAAATGAAGCGGTGCCGAGCTGCAGTCAGACGGCAGCACTAAAAGAAGCAATTTAGAAATTTGGATATTTTCCTGAATGAAGAGTAACAGATCGGGACTTTACCTGGCATGGAGGACAGAGCTGCCTACGCAGGGACCCAGAAATGCATGTGGGCAAAGGGGAAGCAATGAGAAAGGGAGTGCTTATATAGTCCACCAGACCGCCAGGTAAGCGCACCTGCAGCGCAGGCGTCAATAGCTGTCTTACCACACAAGAGTGCTATTATGCTAAGTTTGTGAATGGGTGCAACATGAGCAGTGGGTGTGCTTGAGGCGGGCTGCACATTATAGGACTAGGCTTGTCACAATAACTAATGTTGAAGTGCAATATATTGCTGAAGACAATCTAGACAATAAAGAACAATATTGAAACCAAACCTTAAAGCAAAAATATCCCACACAAAATACTGTCAATGTACAATATATAAAATAGTGTAAATGTACAGTATATTTTTTAAAACATGAGCTAAAATAACTAAGTCAGAGAACACAAAACTTAAGTAATTAGGTTGTATCAATAATAAGTCATAGAAGTTATTTAACCTTCTACAGCTCAAATCTTATCATATTGCAAACAAAAAAAATAAAATAAAATAAAATAAATCCCTCTACTGCAAAGAAAAAGTCCCCGCAATAAATATTGACCCCCAAAAAATATTGTTCCATTTGTGATGTATTGTGCAATAAGTCAATGACAGGCCTATACATGACTAGCAGTGGCTTATGAGTGTGTAAATTATATATATATATATATATATATATATATATATATATATATATATATATATATATATATATATATATATATATATATATATATATATATATATATATATATAAAAACTTTTTTTTTTTTTTTACTTGGCTTGGATAGACAGGGATACTGGTTCAGAATTTCTCTACTGATTGACTCGTCTTACTGTACTGTAAACAGGCCATATTCAGTCTGAACTATAGTTACAGTTTCTATGAATTCATTTCAGTTTTACATCCCATCACTTCAGCTTGACTTCACATCTACATGTGTTTATCCTGGTGAGTGCTTTGAGCTCTGTGCTCTCCAGCACACTCATTCCTCTCTGAGATGATTTTGAAGCGCTAGCTCCGTGTGCCGTTTCCATTAGCCTCTGTGTCTTTGGCCCTCGGTGCAGTCTTTTATTTATTAACTGGTTTGTTTCATCACCGCCGCCTTTGTGCTCACACACAACTAAACTCTGCTCCCTAAACTCACTTGTGGATCTAAAATACACAGTACTCTTTACTGTTGTGCAAGCTCCGTGCGGAAACAAGTGTTGCACTGGTTCTGTTAGCTCACACGGTTTAAAAAAAAAAAATCATCAAAGCAACAACATAGAAAATCATCAAAGCAAGAACATAGAATTTGAATCTTTTTTCTAATTGAATGACTCGATTCATCCTTCAGGTCTAATAGAATGAATAGTTTGACTGCTTGACTACTAAAATGATCATTAAAATTATCACTTAACTTCCGGCACTGGCGAGAGCAGCAGCTGGTTTGCATCGCGCTCCTCTATTTTCCAACTTTTTCCTACTCTTTTTACTCTTTACCCTCTTTGTTTGTTTGGCACTTTTTGTAAATAGTGTGGGTTTTTTGTTGTTGTATTTCGCCAAATTTCACCGGCGCAATGTACGTGGGACCGCGACCACCCATTGTTTACTCCACAGAACAGCTGATAGCACTACGCGGGTCTGTCGTGCTCCCGCAGGATCGACATGACATCCCAGCGGAGCTGCTACGGAGAACACGGAGGGGCAGACGAGCGGGACGTAAACTCCGGGAAAAGAAGAGACGCTTCAGACCTGTGCTCCCTTCTGTCATCGCGGGAAACGTGCGGTCTATTTCGAAAAAGACGGACGAACTAGCGGCGCTCACGCGATATCAGCGGGAATACAGAGACAGCAGCATCATGCTTTTCACGGAGATCTGATTAACCCAGCAAATTCCGGATTCAGCTGTTGCTATGGACAACTTTCACCTACTGCGCACAGACAGGACGGCAGAGAGCGGCAAGAGGAAAGGAGGAGGTTTGGCTCTGTTTGTGAATGAGAAGTGGTGCAAACCTGGACACTGTACAGTGAAGACGCAGCTGTGTGACAAAGACATTGAGCTGCTGGCTGTTAGCATGAGGCCATATTATCTGCCCAGGGAGTTCTCACATGTGATTGTGATCGCTGTGTATGTTCCTCCCTCTGCTAATGCTGAGACGGCCTGTGACATGCTGCACTCCTGTACCAGCACACTCCAAACAAAGCACCCACAGGCTCTCTTCCTGATCTCTGGAGACTTCAATCATGCATCTCCTGCACCTGTTCTGCCCACATGCACTCAGTATGTTACCTGCCCCACAAGAGACAATAAAACCTTGGACTTATTTTTCGCCAATGCCAAGGAGTGTTATTCTTCATCCCCACTGTCTTCCCTGGGTAGAGCTGACCACAACATTCTCCATCTTGAGCCTGTGTACCAGCCCATTGTGCACAGACAGCCTGTGGTGTCCCGTGTGGTGAAGAAGTGGACTGCTGAGAGTGAGGATTCTCTGAGAGACTGCTTTGACACCACAGTGTGGACAGAGCTCTGTCACCCACATGGAGAGGACGTCAATGCAATGACTGATTGCATCACGGACTACATAAACTTCTGTTTTGAAAACATCGTTCCCTCCCAGATGGTGCGGTGTTTTCCGAACAACAAGCCATGGATTAACCCTGACATAAAAGCTGCTGAAGGAGAAGAAGAGAGTTTTTAGGTCAGGGACCAAGTAGGAGCTGAAGGCTGTACAGAAGAAGCTGAGGAGGAAAATCAGGACAAGCCAAGCCAGCCATAAGAGAAGGACAGAGCAACAGCTACAGGAGAAGAACGTCCAGGGGGTGTGGAGAAGTCTAAAGACTATCTCAGGCTTCAAAGCACCTCCTGCCCAGACGGAGGGGGACCTGTTGTGGGTGAACGACCTCAATTCTCACTTCCTGAGATTTGATCAATCACCCACCCCTCCCCCCAACCAGCTGCCTACTCTCCCCTCCATCTCTGCCTCTACTCTTCAGCCCACCAATACACATGGACTCACCCATCCTCCCAGCCTGCCACTGTCATTTTCTACAGCCCAGGTGAGACTGGAGCTCAAGATGATCAGACCCAGGAAGGCAGCAGGACCAGACGGCATCAGCTCCAGGCTCCAAGTCCTGTGCAGATGAACTGTGCGGAGTTATGGAGCATGTCTTCAACATAAGCCTAAAGCTGAGGGTGGTACCACAACTATGGAAGACCTCCTACGTGGTACCGGTGCCCAAGACGCCACAGGCCAAGCAGCTCAGCAGCTTCAGGCTGGTGGCTCTAACATCTCACCTGATGAAGACACTTGAGAGACTGGTCCTTGGCCACCTCCGCTCCACCGTGAGTTCAGCGATGGACCCGCTGCAGTTTGCATACCGGCCTGGCATCGGAGTGGAGGACGCTGTCATCTACCTGCTGCACCTCTCACTGTCTCACCTGGAGAACCCCAGCAGCACTGTGAGGATTCTCTTCTTTGACTTCTCCAGTGCTTTTAACACCATCCAGCCACTGCTCCTGAGGGACAAGCTGGAGACTGCCGGGGTGGACTGTGACCTGGCAGACTGGATCCTGGACTATGTCACAAACCGGCCCCAGTTTGTGAGAGCCAAGAACCAAAGCCAAGGCCAAGAGTCTGGACTCGTGACCTGTAGTGTGGTGGCGCCGCAGGGCACTGTCCTTTCTTTTCACCCTTTACACTGCAGACTTCAGACACAACACAGACAGCTGCGTCCTGCAGAAGTTCTCTGATGACTCTGCCATCATTGGACTCATCAAGGATGATGATGATGTGGAGTACAGAGGACTAACGCAGGACTTTGTGGACTGGTGTCAGCAGAACCACCTCATCATCAATGCAGACCAAGGAGATGGTGGTGGACTTCCGCAGACGCCACTCTACTGCCCCCTCAGTGAACATTCAGGGAAGGGAAATTGAGAGGGTGGACTCATACAAGTACCTGGGTGTTCATCTGAACAACAAACTGGAGTGGACTCACAAGACAGACACACTGTACAGGAAGGGCCAGAGCAGGCTCTATCCCCTGAGGAGACTCAGGTCTTTTGGAGTGAGAGGGCCACTCCTGAAGACCTTCTATGACTCTGTGGTGGCATCAGCCATCTTGTACGGTGTGGTCTGCTGGAACAGCAGCATCACAGAGAGGGAGAGGAAGAAGCTGGACAAGGTCATCAAGAAGTCCAGCTCCATCCTGGGCTGTCCTCTGGACTCAGTGCAGGAGGTGGGGGACAGGAGGGTCCTGGCTAAGGTCATTTCTATGCTGGGCCATGAGTCTCACCCCCTGCAGGACGCTCTGTCTGCCCTGGAGAGCAGCTTCAGTGACAGACTGATTCACCCTCGCTGTGTGAAGGAGAGGTTTCGCAGGTCTTTCCTTCCTGCTGCTGTCAGACTGTACAATGATCACTGTTAAAACTGAACATGTGTCATTCAACCATACCTATGTGCAATACTCAAGTCACTTTACGGAGACGTTATATTAGAGTCTATTTTTAGTTTATTTTTAAAATTATTTTAAACTATTTATCTATTATCTTGTTTTATTGCATGTGACGTGCAGAGAGTGATGGCATTCATGTTACTGACTGCCTATGGCCTTGACTGAGCTCTCATTCAGTTGAATGCATAGGGGTGGAGAGAAGGGGAACTCCCATTGTAAACAGCTTATAAAGAGCTCTATGTGCCCTGTAAGTGGATGGTCATTCTACACAGAGCTGGGTCACTTTTCATTCTCTCTTGGCTTGCCTTGGAACAGCCTTCAACACCTAAGTCTTCATTACAGTTATGTAGGACCTCTTCTTCAACTTTTTAGTAAGATATTTTACTTTTTTTCTGTGTCGCATGACAATGATTAAAAGTCTGTATTGTTTATTTTCCAAAAAATATTATCAAAGGAATAATAATAATTGTTAAAAATGGTAAATGATAAATGGTTACATTTCTATATAGTGCTTTACCACCTTCAAGACCCTGAAAGCGCTTTATATCAAGGAAACACTCGCACATTCATACACCAGTGTACACAGACACTGTGGGCGAGGTGTGCCCAAAGACACAGCAACAACATTCATCTGCGGGAATTGGAATACCATTTTCCCACGATTCGATATGTATTTCGATACATGGGCTACGATATTGTTTCAATGTCATTGTTGCTGATATACATATTGCATTTATTGATTATTCTATCCAATCTATAACCAGGGATATTTCATTGATATGGTTGCTAATCAGGTTATTATTTTTGTTATATTGCAATTGGGCATTCCTAGACCTGTCATGATAACATCTTTTGAAGTGTGATGTATCACTGAAGTAAATATAGATAATAAACGATAATAGTGAAACTAGTTTATGCCACTGACAGGAACTTCAATAAATAAACAGTAGAATGAAACACTTAAGTGAATAGTTTGCATCTTTAAGGAGTTATAGAAGTGATTAATTCAACTTAAATCTTACCTTAAATAGCCAAAAAATAACTAAATAACTAAATAAAGAGATTTTAATAAGTAATAAATATTGCCCCCCAGAAAAAATATTGTTCCAGTTTTCATGTATTGAACGATATAGTAATTATCATAACAGGCCGGGTTACTCCCTGTTTGAAAAGCCTCATCTCATTTTGTTCCGCTGACTATTTTTACCCGCCCATTTCCCTCAGTCTTTGACATTTGTCATAAGAGTGCTTGCCAGTTTGTATTCTCACATTTGTTGTACAACTTCAGGTCAGTTTCTTCCAGTGAGATGGAGCCTTTGTTGGACGGGTTTCGCACACAGCTGAACGTATGCTTCTTTAACAGAGAGGTGAGAGCTGGGGTCTCAGCCAGAGCTGTCTGCTTCCCAGAGTGCTTTGTGGTTCACCGACTTCCAAGGATGCACTTTGGCACTGTGCTGGGGGAGTAAATCCGCCTGCCCTCAAATCGCCGGCACAAAAATATGAAATGGTGTCTAAAGTTGGTGCAGAGGATTAGGTTTGTAGGTTGTCAGAGCAGATACAGATTTGAGTTGGGGCTCAGCAGGATTCTCACGAGGTATTTCCGCCATGTAGAAACATGAAAGTGCAAAATGCAGCAAGTCCTAAAAGAAAGTTACCAGGCCTACTCTATGCATTATTCTAATATTTTAAAACAATCTCTCATTTTATGATGGGGTTTTTAGCTTTAAATAATATGCACAGAGTAAGTCAAATTCAGCAATGATTTCTGAATATAAAAAATATCATAGCTGCTGTTGGGGGGCTTCAGGATTTGCTATTTGCTAAAACACTGAAAAAACGTTATTTAAAGGGCCTATATTACAGTATTTTCTGATGTTATAATGTTGTTTCCTTATCCAAAACAGTTGTGTTTTGTTTCATTCATACATGTTTAACACACAAACCTTGCATATTTAGGCCAAGTTCAAACAGAAAACACTCCACCTTGTGACGCCATGTGGTAATACAGGAAGGTGTGTACAGTTTAAAAGCACAGTGGAGCAGCAAGTGTTTTTAAATTCCATACACCTTCCCTAGAATCATTTGGATAATTTCAGCTCTGGAATTACCAATCTCTTCTGAACTAAAACTATATGGTAGCTGTTAATGTGAAAACTACCACTACAAGTGAGCAGAGCATTTTGAGCTATGTAGACAGACTACGGTAATAATAAAAGATTACTCAAACATGTGTTACTGAAACAAAACACACATCTGAGTATGTTTTTGAGAAAGTAACAACATCATAACATGGCTTAAAGCTCACCAGAATCTATTTTGTGTAATATAGGACCTTTAAATGAGGCTAAAACAGGAGTTGCCATCATTGAAGTTGCTGAACATGATGAATATTTGTGAGTTCACTAACTCATAAGAATCCATCATACTAATTAATTTGAGTTAGATACATTAAAACAATCACAAGTTTTGGTTGAAGACGAAGGTGAAGTGCCCATTGGGTTCATGTGGCATCGTCTTTTGTAAAAGCACAGTCTTATTTTGTTTTCTTAAAAGGATGCACATTATGCATTTGTTAATAGGAGAGATTTTTTGTGTTGTTAAGATGACTTCCTGGCTTCACTACTCATCTGCTTCCTCTTACCTTCTCTCTCAGCCTCATGTCACTGCCAACTGCAGTGGATTATCAGAATGATGAAATATGTTCGCTGATGTGATTGGCCGTAATGAGCGAAAGTGCAAACGGTCAGAATTCTGCTGCTTGCCGTGTTATTTTTAGCCTGGCCGGTCCCTTTTCTCCTCCAGCCAAAAGGACAATGGAGGTCAAGGAAAGTGCATGGACCTTTGGCAGTGGCTGGTGCTATGCTCTGCAGTGCAAGGGGGTCTAATGAAGTGGCCAGATGCCCCCTTTGCGGCCCTTTGTCGCTGCATGTTCCGGAGAGGACCAGGGACAGGGGGGCAATGTCACGTTCAACGCAGAGAACACTCCCCTCTCTGAGTCACAAAGTGCATCAAGTTTGTGGGTCGAGTCATTCAGAGGGGAAGTGGGTAGATGTTGACTTGGTAGCCATGTCGGTTAAAGGTGATGATAAACCTTTACCTTTTAGAGCATTTTTAATTGTTGTTAGTTATATTTTGCCACTGGTTTCATGAACCCTGTTTATGAGGTCATCTTTGTTTCTATTTTCCCTGGATTGTTACATCACAGGTAGATATTCTCATGTGCAGTTTTTAGGTCCATAAATCATTGCATCATCAAATTTGTTTCTGTTGTTAAATTGTGCTTATTCCATCCTACAAGTAGATGCATGCTTATACCAAGGGGAGTTCAGTTTATGCAAAATAATGTTTTGTTGGTTTTCTATAGCCATTATTTTAGTTTCTAAAACATGAAATGCAAAAGCAAAAATACTCAAGATCATATGGCCAATAGCAATACAAATAATGCATAATGTGTGTCCTTTAAAGAAGACTGTGCATTTATAATAAACTAACTTAATGTACAACATTATTTTACATTTTAATCATTCTAAACTGCAATACTGATTTAGAACGGCTTAATAGCAGAAATACTTACATGGTATTTTTTTACCCTACATGCTTGTCCCAGAGTCCGAATTTTTTGAATTATCGCAAATAAATATAGAGCATTTTCTTAGCACTCAAGCCTCAATTGCATGACAGTACAGGATTACTCAAACATGGATGACACATGACTCTGAGTAAACTAATTATCTGATTATGATGGAGCACCATTATAACATCATTAAAAGCTCAAAAGTTGATTTTTACAAATTTTCTTAATATCTATTTCTTCTTAAAAACAAAAACAAAGACAAAAAGAAGTTATGCTTTGGTTAAATTACACTAGTTAAATGAAAAAAGTTTGTTGTATCAGCCATATAAAGAATGTGTGAATTTGTAATTTATTGGTTTGTTTTTAAATGTCCATCTGAGCCATGCTGTGAACTGCCAAATGTTCCAGATTTGCCCAAGGCCCATCATTTCTGGATTAATGCTATAATTGCACTCTGATAAGCAGCCTATGGGGCATTTTTCTACTTCTTGACATTATCCAACAAATTTCTCTAGTGGTTTTGGTGCAAAATCATATTGCGTTTTGTTATTATGGCATCTCATTTATAAATACACTTTTCATGCATTTTCATGTCTGTTACATTCTTATTTAAACAAGATTTGTGGCACTTGAGTACTGTATTTTCCAGACTATAAGTCACACTTTTTCTCATAGTTTGGCCAGGAGTGCGACTTATACTCAGATTCGACTTATATTTGAAATTATAAGTTGCATCTTTGTTAATGTCACACTGTCATATTGATACATAAGCCTAGAGTGCCCTTGCGCAGTTGTCAGTCACATGTACAGCCACACAGACAGCCATTTGGTAGCAACGTTTCATCTACTTATAGTTAGTTATCTGATTAGTCATAGTTATTAACTGTTAACTGTTAATATCTTACATTAACAAAACAGACATTTATTCAGTTCGATGTCTGTGTAATACGTTAGCATGCTGTACTGCTATTCAGCCTGTTGTTCTCTATTTTATTGTTATTATTATAACTTGCCTTTAAAGATAAAATGTCTTCTCTTGGTCTCGAATTTTGTGAAATAAATTTCCCCCAAAAAATGCAACTTATAGTCCAGTGCAACTTATATATGTTTTATTCTTCATTATCATGCTTCTTTTTTTTTTTTTGCAGGTGCAATTTATACTCCGAAGCGATGTATAGTCCAGAAAATACGGTAGTAGTTTAATCAAAAACTGCATACCGTGCGAGTGGAGGTGCCACGGCGGTATTCTTTCCATTGAGAGTGTATTTATGCCGGACACTGCAGCTGACCACAGCCTCTTCCCTTAATAAATAAATAGTTATGGCGTGATTACGTGGTCTCATGTGGGTAGCTTAAAGAGATGACACAACAGCACACCAGAGTACCACTCTGAGGGTGAGTGTTACAAAATGCAACAAAACTGCTGACACTGGAGCCGCAGCTGGCCTGGGTCTGAGTGAAGCATCACAGCCCTTTTTATAATCTCTGCTGTTTTTTCAGGTCTTATAACAAAGGGGCATTTTGTTCCTGAGTTCACTTACAGGCTCATTTAGCCTTATTGAACAGTATAGGTGGCCTAAAATGCTTCTTATTAACTGATTATTTCTCTTTCCATCTTCACAGTAGCTCACAGCTCTAATGTTTGAGGTAACAAGAAAATATTGATTGACTCTGCAGCACAAAAGATTTATGACTACTATTTGGAAATGCTTTTGCACTTTTTATCAGTCCAAATATTTTTATTTTTTTACTTTCAGATCACTACTGAGTACTTTTAGAACACTACTGAGCATTTCACCTTGAGTATAACTGAGATGGACTAGACCACAACTAGAACGGGACAAAAATCAGGACTCAATATAGAACCAAATATTAACAAGTGTGAACACATCTTTCTTGTGGACAACTTTTGGCTCTCTCCCATCTCTGATTTGCCAGTATATGACACAATCCATATTTCACAGTAAAACTAGACCTCTTCCTAATAGTCCAGTTACAGCTCTTTTCATCATCTCTGCTATCTTTCCTGTTCTCATAACAAAGGATAATTTTGTTCCTGAGACCTGAGTTCACTTCCAGAGCTCCGCTTACAGAACACTTTGGCAACGTAGTTAGCAGGACTTAGGTGTGATGACTGGTACAAATGTGGAGTGAGGAGCTAACATCCAACATGGCCGGCTGATTAGGGCTCATTTGGGAGTCCGCTGCCCAGTGATGAGTGACTTTCTGGGGCAGAGCGGTGGCATGAATCCGCACCCACACTCTCCGGGATTATGTGTCAATTTGACACCCGGCTGCAGCTCGCCACCGACACCGGACTGCCTGACTACCAGTAATTAGGCCACAGTACCAATTAGATCCGGCAGGAATTCACACTGGGAGACTTCCTTTCATTGTGTGAGGAAAAGTGGGGATTTAAGGTTGAGTTTTTTACTCTCTCGATAACAATGTTTAGTCCATGTTATGGCAACCCATCAAATGTGCTTGAATGTGTTGGTTCAGATTCAAATACTGTAAAAATCAACAGCAAAAGTGTAGAAATGTAGAGTTTATACCACTGTTTTAAAGAACACATTATACAAAATGTACTATTTTAAAAGTTTTAATCTAAAGTCATCTTGTCAGAGCACTAAAAAATGCACAGTTTGCAGTGGACACATTCTGTATTCACACTGTATTTGCAAAGAAATCATTTTATTGACTTTATTGACTTTATTGGCATAGCCTTTTCTTCACCCCATTGGAAATGGAGGCACAGTTTATAGAGTATATTTTCCAAATGCAGACCTTACTTTAAGTTAGAAAATGTGAAATATTTAAAATCACAAACAAATGTGTTCTTTAAATGTTAATTTTGCACAGCATTACATAAATAACTATTGCAATATTAATGATTTAACTGTTACTTTATATATATATATATATATATATATATATATATATATATATATATATATATATATATATATATATATATATATTTCTTCTCTTTTAATGTTGATTTTATGATGATTATTTGTGATTATTTATGTTTGATTTGTGTGATTTTAATGTCTTTCTTATTCTGTAAAGCACTTTGAATTACCTTGTGTACGAATTGTGCTATACAAATAAACTTGCCTTGCCTTGCCTATATATATATATATATATATATATATATATATATATATATATATATATATATATATATATATATATATATATATATATATATATATATATATATATATATATATATATATATATATATTCCACCTCCCGTTTACATGACCAGTTTTGACCATATGCAGAAATAGGAAGTTCTGAATCCTCTTCTTACTGTTGCATATAAGACATAAGGAAAGGACTTAACAGTGGCCATATTACCTTGATATGGTTATTGCTGATCTAGATAAGAGGTGTGCAAACTTTTTGCTACACGGGCCACAATGGGTTCTAAAATTTGACAGAGGGGCCGGGCCAGGATACGCATATATGTACAAATTGTTTTCCAAATGCATTAATTAGATTAATAATTCATTTTCTAAATTTCAGTTAAATAAACACAGCAGAAAAACTTTGAGCAAGGTTTACCCTTACCTATTTTAATATAATTTGATCATGTTCTGCAGGCCAGATTAATAAACCCAAAGGGCCGTATGTGGCCCCCGGGCCGTAGTTTGCCCATGTCTGATCTAGATTCTAAGCTATACAGTATCTTTAAAATAGACTATCACATTGAATGCCCAGTGCCAGATGCATAGTGGTCATCGGTATTGTCTCACAAGGTTCTTGATTTTATTCATGGACCATGGAAAGCTGTTTGGAGCTTGTATGTTCTCACTGTGTCTCTGTATCTTTCTTCTGGGTGCTAGGGTGATTTCCTTTACCTCTAAAAACAACTAATAGGTAGTTTAGTAGGTATATGTAGTAGGTGTTTGGGTCGGATGCCCTCCCTTGCTTCCTAAATGCACCCTCCTCATGTGTACAACTTACTTGGGATCAGGACTGAGCACTCACATTGTAAGTTTTAAAAGGCAACACAAATGAAAAAAATAGATAAAAATATTTTGGCAGTGTTTCTCAAACTTTGCCAGCAAGTGCTCCTAAAAAAAAAAAACTTTTCAGGTACTAGAAACAAGCCTGAATATGCACTGAAGTAAGTCTAAAACCAGACTTAATAAATGTTAAAGCCACTCTAAAACATGACTGGTTGCAAATCTCAACCAGGACAAGCTCAGGCTACTACAGGACTAAAACATTCTTCTCTTAGTGACTTGTAGTCTTGCAATTCAGATCAGCCCCTGAGTACCACCAGAAAAAGCCTGCGCACCATACTTTGAAACCCTCTGCTCTATCACCTTGACACAGCAGATCTCCACCTCTCATTTCTCCCCTCTGCACTAAGATACATTGATTTAACCTGGTGTAATAAGGGCCACACATATGGTAGGACTGCTTGGAGTATTACCCTAACTCTCTGCTTCTCTCTTACCCCTCTCTCCCCTTTCCACTCCTACAGGAAGCCAGGGCCAGTTCCCCATCACGCAGAATGTCACGGTGGTGGAGGGCACAGCAGCCAACATGACCTGCAGAGTGGAGTACAACGACAACACCTCCCTCCAGTGGTCCAACCCGGCACAGCAGACGCTCTTCTTCGGGGACAAGAAAGGTGAGTGTTGACTCAAAAAATCAGATACTAATTGATAATGAAACTAGTATTGAAACTAGATAGCAGGTACTGATACTAAAAAAGTCATATTCACAGGACAGAAATGGACCTTTCCTAAGACAACATAGACTAGTATACACCCATGGACCACTATGGAACCTACATGGATGACTAAGGAATTACACAGATATAAGGCCACATAGGAATATAAAGGAAAGTACTATGATTTAATGTTGAAATATTGATTTTGCTGTGTCTTTAGGGTGCGTGATATATGACATAAGATACATATCACTATTTTAAAGTATATGACAGGTTAGATTACTCATTTCACTAAAACACAGTTAATATCATTATATTGAAGAAGTTTATAGTTTTCTTTCCTGGTTGGACACAGGCAGCAGATGTGACATACATAGAGGTTATTTTAGCAACAATAATGTTAACAAGGACAATATTTACGAGTAGACCAATCAGTATAAATCACAACACCTTTAGTTTGTTAAATCAGTGTTTAATCCATTACAAAAATTCTTGTGCATAATTGTCCCTACATTTTGGATGGAATTTTCTGTGTTGCTAACGTAGGTAGAGATATTCTGTGTTATAACTCAGTGCTACTTATTTTTTAAACCTTTTCCACAAACTGCCACTTAACTCACTTAAACTTATGATAAATATTTAGCACAGATACTATCCCACCAAAGTAATAATTAGAATAACATGAAAATGTGCCTCATGCACAGTTTGGATTCACATATTTGTTAGATGAAGCCATCTTGGATTCATATATTTGTTAGATGAAGCCATCTTAGATTCACATATTTGTTAGATGAAGCCATCTTGGATTCACATATTTGCTCGATGAAGCCATCTTGGATTCACATATTTGTTAGATGAAGCCATCTTGGTTTGGTCAGTAGTTATCATTTTGTTGTGATTATATGTACCTGTTGCTCTTCTGTCTAGCAGATCTGAGTTATATAGCAATTCAACATTGCAGTTCAATCCATTTTTTTTTTTTTAAATAACATTTTTTTCATACATTTTGACTAGGGATAGGATGAGACACAGATCCAATAAGGTGAGATTGGGTCCGCAAAAACAACATAAGACAAGATTTTTGCATCATTTCTATTAAATAAATTGTGGAATGCAATTCACAATTTTGGCATTTAGCTGCACATTTTTGGCAACATTTTTAAAATGTATTTTATGTAATTTCTTGTTGTCATTATACCATTGCATTGAAGAACTACAGCTTCTGAAGTGGTGTAACTTGCAAGACTTGAGCCATTTCATGTCTAACCCAAAATCTTTATATTTGGAAAAGAAATGTCACAAGATCATTTTCCTTGTGTGCGCACAACCATGTGGCAGTTCTGTCTCATGAGATCTTGTGGCACGAGATCTTATCCCATTCCTAATTTTAACAGTGCAAACTTCTGTACACCTAGCCCCCATTTATTGTTGACAGCTATTAGGAGGCCAGTCTCGCTGCATGATCTGCAGGGGGAGCACTATCTACAGGATCCGGTTTAAACATGTTTTTTAACCAACTTTGAGTAATATAACAGTAAATAAGTGTATTTTAGGTGCATACATTTTCATTGTTGTAATGATGTAAGCAAATAAATAATATAAAACATTTATATAGTTAGTCTATGGAGTTTGGAACTGTTTGGCTCCAAATCAGCAGAAATTTTATATGGGTTGCCATAAGAACTTGACTGAGGCTGGCGAAATACTTCATTAGCTAATTTTGTGCTGTTGTTGATGTCAAAGGGATAGTTTGGATTGTTTGGTGAATGAATTACTTGGTAAACAAACATTACTTGGTAATTTCCACAACACATATGTACATTTTGCACAATTATTTAGTGAGACTGTTAATGTGGCATCAAGGTTATAATTAAATCAATATACTCTACCTCCTTACTCACCTACTTTTATAGAAATGCACTTGAAGTTGTTTCACTGCACTTCGAGTTCATTTGACCTGCTAATTGAGTATCATGCTTTCTAAAGTTTTGTCTTATTCTGAAAGAAGACCTATTGTGCTTGCATCCGCTCTATAGTTATAATCTCTGACACCTGTGGATCATTATTCTGTTCTGTTTAGCTGTGCATACGACTGAAAGGTTTTTATTCTGCACTCTCCTCTTTTAATGGTAAATTTATGATGATTATTTGTGATTATTTATGTTTTGATTTGTGTGATTTTAATGTCTTTCTTATTCTGTAAAGCGCTTTGAATTACCTTGTGTACGAATTGTGCTATACAAATAAACTTTCCTTGCCTTGCCATTATGTTATCATTTGCACATTTTAAATCACGATATTCATCTGAAATTACTTAATCAAAAACTGCGGTGCCCAGTGAGAGCTGACATCATGGTAAATGTCATCACAACAAAGAGCTGTGTAGCTGTCGGCACCTGTGATGGATATCTGCAGATCAAGCTAACTGCCGAATTCTACTTGTATCACCGATTTAAGAAAATAAAATTGTAGAACAAACTAAGTAGAGAGCAGCGGGCATATGACTGTGGTGAGGAAAACGGGGGTTGAAAAATGTAAAAACAGCAAAGTGGCACCTTGAAAATAAGCAATTACAGATTGCTCAAACACAAATCACTTCACATACAACTTTGGGTAAGTAAATAGTGAGGGGAAAAATTATAACATGGTTAAAAGCTCTGAAAAGTTGATTTTGCAGAATAGGTCCACAAGTATTCATGACTTTTTTTCTGTGGACGTTGTACAAAATGTTGAAAGTCAATACAACATCAATACAATACTCCCAAATCTAACTCAAAACATTTCTTTAGTTATGGCTTTACACTGATCATGATAATTAAAATATCTGGATCACATTGTTTTCATAAACTTCTTTTGTTTTATTGTCCCAGGGCACTGCTAAAATAAAATGTGCAGCTTCAAACACAATTACTGTACTGGAGCAGCACTGGCAGTCTTGTTTACAACAGTATTGCCTGTGGACTGTCAAACGATTGCTAATTAGCATTTTAGCTGCCCTACATGTGTATCGTTGTTTGTAAATCAGCACAAAGAGGAAGTGAGCTGTTGCAATACTATGTAACTACAATTAGTTCACCGGTCTAATCTAATGTCGACAAGGGGAACAGAGGGGAACATGTTGTGTTGTGTGATGAATGTTTTTGAATGAGTGAACTTAGTGAATTTGGGAAATGTCTTCTCCGAAAGCATCAATACTGAGGCCTGTACTGCAGGATTGAGAGAGCTATTTGTGAACCCACTTTGTAGTACCGCTTATCTAGAGAGGCTCATGTCTAGGTATGAATGAAGTTATGCTAGCTAGCTCACTGTGTCTCAAAACTAACAGTCTCTTGTATTAAAACTGGTAAACATAAAATAAACAACCTATTAAAATTCAATGGCTTGAGATGTCATTAGTTGAGAGGCCAAAGGAAGCAGGCTGTGATTGGTGATATTGACAAAAAATTATATCTCAATTTTTTATTTTTATTTTTTTTTTTATTTATTTATTTATTTATTTATTTTTTTTTTTTTGCATGATCTCGTTCACAATTTTCTGACAATATTTTAACAATGTATCAGGAATGTGCTAAAATTTGCCTGAAAATTAGAAATTGACCAGTATGGTTTTTTTTCATGGTCCATGCCGATTGTTTGAAATCCAGACAAAACGTTGGCTGTTAAGATCTGCCAATGTTTTTGGACTGATTTAGATTATTTTCCCCAAATTCTGTAATTTAAATTTACTACAAACTCACCCACAACCCATTTTTACCCAGATCTAAAACAGAGCTGTGTAGTCATGTTTTGTGCACTTATCTTTCTGCACTACATTTTTCAAATAAACTTTTCTGCATATTCGTTAGACAGCATAGAATTATAACTAATTTTATTATTATTATTTATTTTGTGATATATTGCCCACTCCTACTTGGCATCATGAAATACTGTTGCTTGCTTCTTGACCTAAATGTAAAAAAACATAGCTACTTACTACTTTTTATTATACAATAAATTATAAGCCGGATATTTATTCACTACAAAATAACTCATAAGACCAAAATGAACCTTTCCTAAACAGTTTTAGAATGATTTTGAGTAAGTAGTATAAGACCACAAAGACTAGTATATGCCCGTATATATATATATATATATATATATATATATATATATATATATATATATATATATATATATATATATATATATATATATATATATATATATATATATATAATATGTAGCAAAGCATTGTACAAATTGTGTATATATATATATATATATATATATATATATATATATATATATATATATATATATATATATATATATATATATATATATATATATATATATATATATATATATATCTCCTGGCCCTTCTGTCAAATTTAGAACCCATTGTGGCCCATGTGTCAAAAAGTTTGGATTACACAGACGGTCACATATAAAATACTATTATTTAATGTTGTTTTATTTTGTTTTATTTTTGTTCAGTTTTTTGTGGTATTTTGAAATATTAGTATATATAATTTTAGTAGACAAGATAAATGAATACATTTTTAGGGAAGTTTAGTTATAGTAAATATAATGTAATGCGATAAATTATGTATTATTTTCATTCAACAGTCAGTGGTTGTTGTAACAATCATAGATTCCGATTTAGATTGAAATTTTCTCCAAAGATAGCTTATAAATAATAATAAATCTTACACAAGAAAAGATCAAATTAAATCAATTACGTGATTTTGGTCATATAAAAACGACCGATAAAAACTTCCAAGGATTAAGATGTGGATTCCTGAATGAGACAGATGTAGCGCAAGTTCAATTTCCTCTCATCTTAAAATTCACAAGTGCCACTAGTTCTAATCCAGTCTCTCCAAAACGCAATGTTATTTGTGTAATTGGCATAATCACATAAATGCAGTCAATTTAGATCCTTGTGTGGATATAATGTGTATGAGCTATTAACTTTTATTGGGCTCCCATTGAGATTACATGACAGATGAATGGATTGGGACCAAACTGTTGAAATTCCAAGTGTTCTCCGCGCCCAAATGAAAAGATTGGCAGTGCTATCGTGATGACAACCAGCAGAAACGATGCAACAATTCAAGACCGTTTGTGGAGGAGGGAGGGGGGAGTTATGGGAGTGGCACCTGGGAAGACATGTCTGCCGTGCCAAATACGCAGTTAATTGCTTGGAAGAGGCTCTAAACTGTCCTTCTTCCGATTGTTGTTGTTGCTTTCGAGTTCATGCCAAAGGAAAATGTGAAATTGAGCCGTATGTTAACTTTGGGTCTGGTCTTGCTAACTGTAGATTGGCTTGGAGTGAGACAAGCTGTTGTCTTCCTAATGTCTCAGAGATGTGGTGCCATTGTGTGTCAGAAGAAAATTCAAGTTTAAAAAAGACTTTGAAAACTATGAATTGTATTTTGTCCACTGTGAGGTCAATGAAGTTCTGTGTTATCTAATCTATGCCCCGCTGTCACTGTGTTACTGTAAAGTTGCACAGTTTTGTCTCTCTGCGATATAAGATTGCTAATTTAGGCTCAAAAATGATAGGTGGTAGGTCTCACAGTGAGACGAGGGCAAAAATTCAACATAGATTTGTTACAAATAAAAATACAAATAGAAGCCTCCACTGAACTTGCACTGATATTTTGGAATCTTAGTGGCAGAGTGGGCCCTCCTCTCTCTGAGTCTATAATCAGACTCTGTCAACAGTACTAAGTCAAACATTTAAAGAGCTTAGGCATGAACAAGACCACATATCCCAATTATTTCTCTTTAATTAAACTAACACATGAAACCTGATATGTGCTAGCTCTAACTTTCGTCGAAGCTATGATTGTATGATCCAGCACCCAGTCTGAATCTGAGCCATTATACCATTTTGAAATTTGCTACATCTTGTATTTCACTCAGGCATGACTATATAATATTAATACGCCAAAAACGTATTAACATGTTTTATAAGTTTCGCTTTCATTATTGATGCTCTGAGTCAAAGGTTACCCCCCCTTCAGAGCACTATCACAACACAATCAGTGATCATTCTGAAAATGAAACTACTGCACATCACATCAGGTTTGTCAAGTTGATATGCATAGTTTTGTATCATGTTTTTGTATATTTATGGAGAATTGTCATGTGGGAGCATGAGTGACATAGGCTTGTAGGTGGAGCATTGGACAAATTTTACAGCTAACTGTAAGGACGGTTTGAATAAGGCTCAGGAGAGATTGCTGGATTACGCAAACATGGATGGGTGACATATAAAATCGTTTCAGACACATTTTTGATGAGAAAACCACGTTATAACATTCAAAATTCAAAAAGTCAATTTTGCATAATACCCGGTCTTTAAGACCATCTCCATCTATACAGCTTGGTTACTCATGTACGCGTGGACTTTAAGAATAAAGCTATACACTTCACAGGTGTCCACCCTTCAAAATCTCCCCCTGCAGCCAGCTGTTAGGAATCAGAAACACCTGGATGTAATCAGTGATGCATGATGTCACCAACTACATGAAATTGCAGAGGCCACTGAAGGCAGAAAATACTTAGATGTAGACATTCTTTACCATAAAGTTGCAAACGTCTCTTTTTGATAATTTTAGTGCAAACTAAAGACTAGGAACAGTAGATAATGCTGTTAAAACACCATATACACAATTTAGTAGCAAAATCCTTTAAGTGGCCAAAGAACACAGTTGAAACACAGAATTCCAGATGCTGAGAGAGTATAGTGGATTTTTAGGAGAAATGACAAAGACCCCTTCTGTTCCATCCAAACCTGGCTGCATATTCTTTAAGATAACTTCACCTCAAGTGTACTTACACAGAGAAGGACATTCTCACAGATTTGCTTCCATAGAAAACTTACCATGAAAAAGCTATTAAATTGAACTTTTAAATCTCCCCCCAGCACACAAAATACACCCTCTCAGAATCAAACAATCCCTGTTATATCTATTCACTCTGACAGCTACAGGTTAAAGTAAGACAAAATCTGATCTTTGGCCTCCCTATAATTTGTTCCATTTTAATTCAGGTCAGACAAATAAAAAGATGAAAAAGCCCAGAAGAGCCGCAGCTATTACCGTCAAGGAGAAAAGAAATGTGTGGCGCCTTTCCAGAATTCAAATGACCAAACCTTAAGCGTCCCGCACACATCTGAACATCCAATATGTCTTTTACACTCCTGCCAAGAAATACGCATCAAAACATCTGATCCTCGCCAAAGGAAAAAACGTAGATTAAAGTGGGAACCATTGCCGGAAAATGTTGCTGAAATAAGAGTACTTTAAAAGAATATTACTAAACTAGTAATCTCAGGTCAGTTGTATATTCTACTGACCTGAGACTGAAGGAGAGATTGAGATTGATGAGATTTGCCTCAGTGTTGCCAACAATAACAAAATAAAACATATCTGGCAGTGAACTCTTTTATCCCATTGTATAAAAGACAATCAAACCTCCTTGTCAAAGCCTGATCTCATCTGAGCTCAAAAGCTTACCAGGGTTGGGCCTGGTTAGTACCTGGATGGGACACCGTTTGGAGTACCAGGTGCCACAGTGGAGCACCAGTGGCAAAACTATCGTGTCTTTAGGCAAGGCACTTCATCCATATTGCCTAATATGAATGTAGTAGTAGTGAGTGTGTGAGTGTTGGTAGTAGTTAGAAAACACAGTGGAACACTTCCTATATTTCCACATGACATCACAAGGTGGAACAGAGTGTTTTCTGTTTGAGAAAGGAATTCAGCCTAAGTATGAAGGGTTTGTGTTTTCAATAGGTGTAAATGAAACAAAATCAACTTTATGTATGTTTTTGATAAGCAACATTATAACATAGATCAGAAAATAGCATAATATGGGCCCTATATGGAACCGATTCTTCATATTTAAATGATAATTAATCATATCTATATTTTTCTTAAACTGTCAGCAACTTTAATAATTACTGTGATATAATCGTTAATCACATTTATTTTGGCAATGATAATTGTGACACCAAATTTTAATATTGTCCCATGCCTCAGAGTAGTGATAACAGTAGTAGTGAGGAATGAGTGAATAATGACTTCTGAATGCATTGGTTCTAATGGGAGAAGGCTCAAGTGCTCTGTCCTGCTGTGGTGTTTGATTTGTTGTAACATGCTTCACATACCATCCTCATACTTGGTAAAGGTGAGTGAAGTGTCTTGCCCAAGGACACAACACTGAAATGTTCTGGTGAAAATATTAAAACATACATAGTAAAATATTTACTTAACAGTCTTATATTACTTGTGAGCTTTGTGACTTTGTGAGCTTTAAGCCATGTTATACTGCTGCTATCTCCTCAAAAACATACCTGGATTTGTGTTTTGTTTCATTCACACATGTTTGAGTAACCATGCATTATTAGACTGTCTACATCTCCAAAGCTCAAAATGCTTTGTTCCACCTTATGACGTCATGAAGCGATAGTTTTCAACTTAACAGCTCCTTTTATCTTTTGTTTGGTAGAGAAAGCTGACATGATCCAAATGATTCTAGTGAAGGTGTATGGAGTTTCAAAACATAGTAGAGCACTGTGTAAATGAAACAAAACACAACTCCAGGTATGTTTGTGATGAGGAAACAGATACAGATCAGAAAACAGTGAAATATAGGCCCTTTAAACTGGGGTCCAAAAGGAGGAATTATGTATGTCAAACTCTCTAACTAATTCTTAGCCCTTATACACTTGCTCTTGGATTTACAAAAGATACAATTCTTCATTATTAGCTGCAGACAGTGCAATAGTCCCATTTTGTTACTCATGATTTTTCTCTCTGGGAGAAAAGCAAAGTTTGCTAATTTACAACAGTAAAGCCAGTTTCCCTTTGTTTAAAAATGAGAAAGTATTTGTTGAAAAGTTAGTGCTTTAAATATGTTTTAGTGTTGATATTATCAATATAACTACACCTTAATTAGGCTTAATAAAACATGAACAGAGACTAAACAACATTTGACCTTGTTATGTATTTTTGGGATGTTTGAAGTGTCCATTCTCTCCTTCTGTCTCTGGGCAGAAAGCCAGTCTTGCAACATGGACAATTCCGACCCAGAGAGAATTTCCCCCGGTAAACTCTGGCTCGTTTCTAAATATTTGGCAACGTTGTTTGTTTTCTATGTGATTACACTACATTATTTCAATAAAACAACAAGGAATACTTTTGGTCTATTTAGCAGGAGCTCTATTACTACTTAGTTGTGTTTTAAGAAGTCTAATTTCTTCAAAAGTAAATGTTAACTGGGCCAGTGTAACTTATAGCCCTCAGCTCTGGATATCTCAGCTGCGTTCATTAGAGCTATGCCCATGAAAGGTCAGCGTGAAGCAGGTAAACAGAGGTGGACTATGAGAAAAGGCCAGTGGTGTTCTTTCTCTAGTGAGGACTGTTGGACACACAGTAATTAACCTTCATTTCATTTGATTATGCATCGCACCAGGGTCACTATCTCGCTGTTATGTAACAGTGCATTTCATTGCTTTGACTATAAAGGCAAAGGCATTGACAAGTAAAGGCTTGTGTGGAAGATATGGGTTGATTTGTGGTTCTTTGGAAGGCGTGAATGCCAATAATGAAACTGATTAACAATATTGTAATTTTGTGCAGTAATACAAAGAGGGCCGAACAATTATACAGCTTTTGTTCATCCAATAATGCCAGGCATAATAGGAAAAACGTTTGAAATTGATGAATAGAGTTTGCTTTTTTTTTTTTTTTTTAGATCAAACGTTTTATTCAATTTTGAGAATTTGTTGGAAGGTATGTGATTGTGTACTTTTTAATAATCAGTTCTTCTCTAGATGAACTGTAATTGAAGTGAAATTGCAATTTGAACTGTAGAAATTAGGCAAGGTAAGGCAAGTTTATTTGTATAGCACAATTCATACACAAGGTAATTCAAAGTGCTTTACACAATAAGAAAGACATTGAAATAACAATACAACAAATAAAAACATAAATCATCACAAATAATCATCAAAAAATTAAAAGGAGAAAAGTGTAGAATAAAAACCTTTCAGTCGTATGCACAGCTAAACAGAACTGTTTTGAGCCTGGATTTAAACATTCAGGAAAATTGTTCCAAGTTTTAGCTACATAAAACTGAAATGCTGATTCTCCATCTTTAGTCCTCACTCTGGGCACCAGCAGGAGGCCGGTCCCTGAAGTCCTCAGAGTGTGACATGGTTCATATGGCACTAAGATGTCCGAGATGTACTTTGGTGCTAGGCCATGGAGAGACTTGTACACAAGCAGAGCTGTTTTAAAGTATATTCTCTGACCCACAGGATCCAGTGCATAGACCTGAGCAATCATCTGATTGCAAATCTTTAGTCCACCACAAACATGCTCTGAAATGTATGTGATTCTTGTATTGGTTTTGCATCTTATTTTCATTCTTAAGGTTAAGGAACACTTGTCTCCATAGGAAAACTTAGTTGGAGCAGTGGGTGCATCTTCATGATGTTGAGCAAGGCTTGGTCAGGCCCACCTTAGTCCACCATAGCTGGACATTTTTGCCTACTAAATGTTATTGCTCCTGTGGGTATTTAAATCCATTCTTCAAATTGAATTCCAATTGCAAAAAAAATATCAAATCAAAATGTTTAATTTTATTTTTTCCAAGTGTGTGCAGTTTTTTGACTAGACAGTAGTGGTGCAGTAGACTGAGCATGATGTTAACATACATACCTGAAGGGAGCCAGTTCAAACATCTCAAAGTGAATTTTTTTGTGTCTCTGGGCAACATCAGCCAAGGTTAAAGTAAAGTTTTGTTCCAATAAACAGTTTTCTTCTGCAATGGAGGTGTCCATGTAGATCCAACTCATGCACATATTGTGCTGTTTCAACCTTGATTGTGCAGAGAACTAAGTAGGAAGACTAAAAGGAAGGAAAGGAAAAAAGTAATCTTTTTTTTCAACCTTAATAATTCCCCCATCAAACTTTCAACACTTCCAATGCTTTTCACGCAACTGGTGCCATCGAGATTTATGAGAGCACTTCTTCTTACTGTCAGTGCCCCGGCCTCTTAAGTGGCCCTAAAACCACAATCCGGGCAGAACATCCTTTAAAACAGTGACCTACAATTTGTCCGTGTGTCACTTTCGCCGATAGCTTAATGCATAAAGGAAACACTACACTACCAGTTTCTATATTTTATATACATAAGGAAGACCAGTTATATAATGCAAGATGCATGGAATCATGTAACAAAGAAAATAACAGCTCAACTAAATGTATTTTTTTATTTTAGATTCTCCAAAGTAGCCACCATCTGCTTTGTAGACAAACCCTTGGCCTTCTCTTAATGAGTTTCTTGATCAAATATGTGAAGAAAAGATATATGGAATCATGTAGAAAAGAAAAAAGTATACACGCTTTGCTTTCTCGACAGCACTACGAACTCTTGGAATTCTCTGTGATCTTTATGATGAAGTCACCCAAAATGATTTTCACTACACAGGTGTGCCATGTCAGGATCAAGTATACCAAGAGTGTAAAGCAATGATCAAACCAAAGTGTGGCAATTTAGATCAAATCAAAATCAGGTTTTAAGTTTATTTTTTGTTAGCTCCATTCCACATGTGCTCATTCATAGTTTTGAGGTCTTAGGAATCTACAATGAAGAAATAAAAATGAAAAGGTGTGTCTCAACTTTTGACTATATCTCATCTCTCTGGATGTAAGGATCCATATGGTTTGGCCTCCATCGCCCATTTGTCTCATCCTCTCTGTGTGACCAGCTGGTTCTTTGGCACCCTTGTTCTCATCCATTATGCATGCAGAGGCTGGCATTCTCAAGCTGGAAGATACAGCAGATGTGGCAGATTCAATAGCACCTATTACAAGGCAGATGCTTAGTCATCGTACATTAAGGCAATACTTTGCAGTGACATCACACTGGAGGTGTTCTACATGCATTTCTGTTGGCAGAATGTTCAGCAGTTACCATGGTGACACACTAGCAAATAGACAAAAAGTTTTAAGAAGTCCGAAAACTCAAGAAAAAATACAAAATTGATTTTCAGGAGCCTGTAATGTATAGCCTGTAATGGTCCTGTTTATCTGTTTGGTTTTCAACAAAAATGTGAGAGTGATTAATTGAAAAACCCTTGACTAATGCTAGCTAGCTTATGACTGTAACTTTATGTGTGAGAGTTGTTTAAGCAACCACATCATCTCACTTATTGTAGTTCCAACCAAGTCAGTTATTTATGGGCAAACTATGTTAAAATAAAGCTCAGATCAAAGTCTAAATTGAGTAACAGAGCTTCAGACAGAGCAGTGTCTACAGCTAGCTTCATACCCCCAGGGAGAATGTTGATGACATCAGCTGCAAAGTCTCAATTACAGAAGGCAGGAAGAAAGGGGAAAGGGATTTGGACAGGATATCAAAGTGATTTTAACCCTTGTATACTGTATGTGTAATCCCTCAGTCATCCAGGTCTGATCCATAGCAAAAGACGAAGTTTAAATCTGTCAACTGAACAAATCGCTGTAGGAGTGAAGACATATTGCTGCTCATCCAAGCCACTTCTTCAGTTATGGTCTGATTGCTGGTGACCACTATCTTATAAGGGAGAGGCCAACCGCACTGGAACTGTAAACATCTACTGTCTCCAGTTTCAGCTGAAACTACCCTATTCAACCCTTATCGACCCTGCTATTGCTCTCTTTGTTCTGGGTCTGAGGATGGATTTATAGATGAGGGAGAGATTATGTCTCAGGCCCTCATTCCTGTTTAAGGAAGGATTCTCTATCCTAACAAAAATAGTTTCTTTAACTCCCCTCTCAAACCATTTCTTTTCTCTTCACTAAGATCTGAACTTCACTATCTTCAAAGAAGCAAACTGGGGGTCCAGAGGAACTCTCACACCGGTGGTGGTTCTTCCTGTTATTGAGTAGCTGTTTAGTTTCTCCACTGTAACGTTCACTGCACTCTTCACTACACTAAATGGAGTAGACTACATTACTTTCTTTATGGCTCGGGTGGACCAGTTTTTGTCTTAAAGTGTTTGTGGGTTTGAAAAGACAGGAATCTCATACTGCCGGAAAATTCTCTTAAGTTTTTTAGACACACCCATTGTGTAAGGAATGGTAATACCTTTCCTTCTCAGTTCAGATTCCCTGTTGTCCCATTTTTTTGTTTACCTCTTTTAGATCTATTGAAGGCCCACTTTGGATATGCACAAGCAGAGAGGGCTTTCTCAACATATTGTTCCTCCTTCACTTTCCCCTCCGTGTTGTAGTGTACGGATAACTCCGAGTTTGTGCTGCAGTGGATGATGTGAATCAAACAGCAGGTATTGGTCAGTCTGTGTAGGCTTCCAGACGACTTCTACCTGGTCCTCTCCTATTGTTACTGCACAATCTAAGAAGGCCAGTTCGAGCAGCGAAACGTCTTCACTCTTACAACGATTTGTCCAGTTGACAAATTTAAACTTCATCTTTTACCCTCGTATACTGTCACAACGACTGACCAAACATTCAAGGGGGACCAAAGATTCAGACTCGCTTGAACAGTTTAAACAAAGTTTATTTACAGATAGTGGAATGCAAATGAAGGTTGACAGAGTTAGTTAGTTAGTTTATTCAGACACACACAGAAAATAAATAAAACATTGTCACAGTCACATACACATATATAGAATTTGTTCATTGTGTCTGAAAGGCATAGGCTGAAGCAAAGCTTATTTATGCCTGCCTAATTCCACATCTAAAGAAAATATACAGTATACAACAAAAGAAATACATTTGTTTTTATATTCTTACAGTTACCTCTGGATTTATATTTGTATATATAATAATCATTGGTAGCCCTTTTTTATCCTGATCATAGATGCTATTTTTAATCATCAAAATATTATTATTATTACTATTTAGTTTTCCTATTACATAATTCATATTATGTAGTAGACAAAGTTTATACTATGTTCTTTAATGTTCAGTTCAGTTGTCATAGTAACAGTTATACTATTGCTCTATATTTTTCTAGAATTTTTAATTTATACATTTTCTTAAATACTTTGATTGATGTGCAGCTTTTTAATTCATTGTCCAAATGATTCCATAAGTTAACCCCTGTAACTGAGATGCACATAGATTTTTTTGTAGTTCTTGCCATAGTTGTTTGGAAGATGCCAATTCCCCTTAGATTATAGCGACTCTCTCTAGGTCTAAACAGCTCCTGGATACAGTGTGGAAGCATGTGGTTATGGGCCTTATACATAACAACTGCTGTATTAAATTCAACCAGATCGTTTAGTTTTAATGTTTTTAGTTTAATAAAGAGTGGGTTGGTGAATGCATAATATTCTGCCTGATTGACAGTCCTAATCACTTTCTTTTGAAGTAAAAATAGAGGATTCATGTTGGATTTATAATTGTTCCCCCATATTTCCACACAATAATTAAGGTATGGAAGGAAAAGAGAACAATATAATATAAACAGTGATTTTTGATTTAAAATAGTTTTCATTTTATACATTACAGCAATAGTTTTTGATATTTTTGTTTTTACATTATTTATATGTACTTTCCAGCTTATTTTACTATCGATGGTGATACCTAAAAATTTTGTTTCATACACTCTTTTTATTTCTATATCATTAATTTTTATTTTAATTTGTTTGGAAATTTGTCTATTCCCAAAGAGTATATATTTGGTTTTACTTAAGTTAAGTGATAGTTTGTTAATATCAAACCATTTCTTAATTATTTTGAGCTCATTTTCCACTGTATCCAGAAGTTGATCTAAGTCTCTTCCTGAGCAGTACAGACTGGTATCATCTGCAAACAAAATACACTTTAGGTTTTTCAGTATGTCACATACATCATTTATATACATAATGAACAATTTTGGTCCCAAAATGGAACCTTGTGGAACTCCGTGTGTAATCGTCTTTTTATCTGAGTTAAAATTGTTCATATGCACATACTGATGTCGGTTACTAAGATAACTGTTTAACCAGGTGAGTGCAGTGCCTCTGACACCATACCTTTCCATTTTTTTCAAGAGTATTTTATGGTCAATGGTGTCAAAGGCCTTGCTTAAGTCTATGAAAACTCCAACTGTGTATTGTTTGTTGTCCATTGCTGTTGCTATCTCTTCCACTAGTGCCATGACTGCCATCGAAGTGGACCTGTTTGATCGAAACCCATACTGATGGTTACTTAATAAGTTATTTTTCTCAATAAAACTATCAAGCCTTACTGCAAACAGTTTTTCTAATATTTTTGAAAATTGCGAGAGTAATGAGATGGGTCTATAATTAGTGAACAGGTGTCGGTCACCATTTTTAAATATTGGAATTACCTTGGCTGTTTTCATTTTACTTGGGAAGATGCCGGTTGTAAAGGATTGATTACAGATGTAAGTAAAAGGTTTAACTATACAGTGTATGATGTCTTTAATCAATAACATATTTATATCAGAGCAGTCAGTAGATTTCTTATTTTTAAATGTTCTTACTATTTGTATAATTTCATCTTCTTGTACATTCCTTACAAACATAGAATTTGTATTTCGTTGAATAATCTCCTCATTTAACCCTTCCTTTTCTCTGGGCTCTATAATTTCATTTGCAAGGGTGGGCCCTACATTTACAAAAAAGTTATTAAATTCATTTGTCAGTTCTTTGATTTTATCCATTACTATACCGTCCTTGACAAAATGGTTTGGGTATTGGGCTTTTTCAGTCCCCTTTCTAATTATTCTGTTTAGTATTTTCCAAGTCTCTTGGATATTAGATCTATGCTGTTCCAATTTTTTATGATAGTAATCCCTTTTATTTAATCTTATAATATTCGTTAATTTATTTTTGTATGTTTTATATCTATGTTCGGTTTCTTTTGTTCTATATTTTATAAATAATTTATATAAATGATTTTTCTTTTTACATGCATTTTCTATGCCCTTAGTGATCCAAGGTTTTTTTTGTTTATTGATATTATTAAGTAAGATTTTTCTTTGTGGACAATGCTTATCATCGAGTTTGAGTAACACTGATATGAAAACATTATACGCCCCATCAGGGTCACTAGTGGCATAGACCTCTTCCCACAGCTGTGACGACAGGTCCGCTTCGAGGGCAGCCATGGCTTCAGGTGTTCTGCATCTAATTAATTTATAATCTACGGTTCTAATTTTATCTATTTTAAGAAGTTGATGGAAAATACCAAAAACAGGAAGATGGTCACTAATGTCGTTGATAAGTAATCCAGCTGTTATTTGGCTACCCATTATATTTATAAAAATATTATCTATTAATGTAGCTGTATCAACTGTAATCCTACTTGGCTTAGTGATAACTGGGAATAGATTGTTGCTGTACATTGTTGTAATGAAATCTGTTGTCTTGGTGTTTAAGTGGGGGTTTAAAAGATTGATATTAAAATCGCCACATACTATGTGCACCTTATTTATATTACTAAATAAACATTACACAGAAAAAAAAATTTCATTTTGTCCACAAAAAGTCAATTCAGCAGATCCACAAGTCCAGAAAAAAAAAAGGATCCAGGTTTGTCCATTTTCCCCCGCCCAAAAATAATATATGTCCTGGTCAAAAAACATTATATTTATCTAGGTCTTTCATCTTCCTTACCGTTATGACTTTAGCTTGCTCCGGAGTATTTCCATTCAGCTGGATTAGGACCTTGCAGTTCCTAGTCCACGTCGCCTTGATCTTGTGGTTTTTCTTCATTTTGCGGGCTTCCCGAGCGATCTCGGCGTTTTTCTTGGTTAGATGCTCATTCAAAAAGATGTTAGATCCCTTTAGTTTCTTCCCTTGCTTCAGCAATTCAATTTTAAACTTTCGGTTAACAAAACGTAGTATGACCGCCGGTTTTGACTTGTCCTCTCTGGGAAGGGTATGACAAGCAGAAATATTGCTTGCATCGAGATTAATGTCTTTATCTGCAAAAAAACTGCAGCACCTGTTTTTCCAGCGTTTGCAGCTCCTCTGTTGTGGCGTCCTCGCCAGCGGTTCTGCCTCTCTGCACAACTTTGGCGTAGGAACGCGGTTTAACATCTAATCCAGAAATAATGACATCCTCCATTCGTGTGTACTGTTCCAAACTATCAATCCGTTTCTCCAGTTGTTCTATGACTTTGTCCTTTGCTGTTATCAAGTCTTTAAGTTGTTTTACTTCATCAAAAAGTCCCGTTAGCTTTGTTAGCTGTTTGGTGACTTTAGTTAACTCCGCCGACATGAAGTTAAGCGAATTTCGGATTCCCGCGAGGTCCTCCTCTGCCCCCGTTTCTCTCTTTGGGGCCATCTTCACTTACTTCTGGCTTTTCTCCTGTAGTCGTATTACTACAGGGGGACAGAGCAGACAGTTGAGAGCGTGGTTGTATGAAGTAGTCTTCGAGAGGGTCATGGGTAGTGGGATCAGAGACGAGGAAGTCCGTACCAGTCGAGGTGAACTGGGTGAGATGTTCGTACTGATCATAGAGAGCTGGATCGGATGTAGAGGCGCTGTGCAGGTTCGCGGAGCAGGATCTGGTGAAGAACAAAAGATATCCAACTATAAAAGTATAAAAGTCATAAATGCAAAACAAGACTGAGCCAAGCAGAGAAGTACAACTGAGGATACACGCACAATCTGGTGCTGAGTGTCCTTGGTCCCTTTGGCCGTGTCCCAATTCGCCAAATGCACCTTTTGAAGGGTCCCTTCGAAGTACTCTTCAAAGTGTAGTTTGAAGGTTCCGGTCGAGAATCTGCCCTCCTCAGTGTAGCCGCCATCTTGCTGAAGTGGGACAGGCCCACACCACGGACCACACTTCCACCACTGTCTTTGAGCGTACGATACGTACATTACGTACGTTATTTTTAATGATTTATTATTTAATAGAAGAAAAGTCAAGATGTCGTCGTCACAGCCATTTCTTTCTGTTTAGATTGAATATCAATAGGGAAATATAACGTTTGAGGTGATTTTTTTACTCAATTGTAGCTACTTCATAACTTTAACAAAATATACCTTGTGAAAACGTAATAACAGAGAGGTAACAATATAATTTTTACATTCATAGTCTATAAACCAGAGAACACTGATTATTTGTACATATAGTGGGATATTGCAGTTTAATGGTTCGGTATTTTGGCCAGTGGCTACACCACTTTAATAACAGTAGAGGGCACTGTTTCCCTTCTATGTCGTGCCAGTTCTTTTCATCTGATTATTATAAGGTATTTTCTAGCAGTGCAGCGCTACATCAAGCTTGTGTCTTGATTTAGTAACACGAAGGTAAATGACACGTGCCCACGAGGGGCGCAGACCTGTGGAATGTACGGAACTCATGAAGATTTTGTGCACGTCTCAGGACTCTCTTCTGTCCTTTCTGGAGAGTCCGTTGCTTCATTGTTCACATTACCTGTGTGGATCATTAAACCCTTCTGACTTTATGTTTCAGTCTCTTGGTCTTTGACACTTACAATAGAAACGAACATTCTTACATTATTCTTATTGCAGTAATAATTTCTAATGATAATAATGTCTCTTATTGTCTAGCAATAACTCCACATTCCTTTATTCCATGTAACTCCTTTTTAATCATCAAACACACTGTACAGATCTTTATTCAGATTTAACAGTTTCATGTCGCTCTGTTGTAGATGAACCAGTACTAACATTTGAACGTGTATTGGCCAAAGGGACTCCATTTTCTTCTCTTTTTTGCGTAGCCGCGGTGCATGATGGGATATAGAAGTGCGTGAAGTGTGCACGGATGCACGCTTCGATTACGTCCGATCTCCATGGAAACGGTGGAAAGGGAAGGGCAGGTTTGTCGGCCGCATTCAGTAGGGTGTGTTGAAATGGGACAGCCCTTGTCGCGCCGGAAATTACATAACTGCCCTTCGATGCACACTTCGAATGGTGATTCTAAGGCCAGTTTAGCGAATTGGGACACGGCCTTTGTCCTCCCCAGGTGCAGCTTGACTACGGATGGGTTGCAGGTGTGCATGGGAGGAGCCCGAATCTCCGCCCAGCTCCAGGCTCCTACACAGAAGGGAGGGGGAAAAACAGCACCAAAACACAAGGCAGACTGGAATCTTGACATATATTCAGAAATGCACTACCAGTCAAAAGTTTGGACACATCTTCTGGCCTTGTCAGTTTGTTTTTGTTTTGTTGTCTACACTTCAGATTTTTTAAAATATTTTATATTCAAATTCCTCACAGTAGCCACCCTTTGCTTTGACATACATGCAAACCTTTGGTCTTCTCTCAGTCAACTTCAGGCTCAAGTAATGTCAAGAGTGCAACACAGTGGTCAAACTAAAGTGTGGTTAATAAAAAAAAAAAAAAAGTTTTGATTTGTTTTTTTTTTTAAGTTTATTTTATGTTTACTACACTCCATGCATGTTCATGCATAGCTCTGATGCCTTCAGTGAGGATCTACAAAGTAAAACATAAACATTAATGGAAAGAGTCCAAACTTCTGACTGGTAGTGTAAATTAGCAATACAATTATCTATTAATAAAACATTTGCTCCTGGCAAAAGTTAAGGTAAAATTTCAGATTGGAAAAGTAAAAAAACATATATACAGAGAGACATCAATCTAGCCCAGGCATGCCCAACCTGTGGCCCGGGGGCCAAATGTGGCTCTCAAGCTTCCAGGTGAATTGGCCCATATAACTTTGAACAGTACTTTTTACTGTACTTTTCTAAAAATCTACTTTAACAAACCCATATCAAATATTTAATGTGTCCCATTGAGGATGTAAGCATGAATAAAGGACTAGTGGTTCAGTCTAACTTGTAATAATAACACAGTATTCACTGTACTGTTGACCAGTTTATGGCTGTCAGTCGACCCTCAGCTTTGTTTGTGTTTTTATATGTGGCCCTTAATGAGAAAAGTTTGGACACCCCTGGTCGTGTCACTACTCCCGTTTAGTTTTTTTCTTCATAAGCAGCCATATTTGTTTTGATATGGACAGACCATGCATGTCTCTGATTAGCTAATCCATCCACCAATCACGTCATCTGAACTCGCAGAGATTCACCAATGACCAGACACCAATGACCAGTCACATGGTGATTAAAAATATTTGGCAAGTGTGTATTCTGAATACCAAGCAAGTAAAACGTTATATATATTATGTTATATTTACATTTGCCACTAGGAACACTTGTGTGTTATTAGCATGCTAGTCGTTCTTAACCCCAAATGCTGCTCCAGCCTCTGAAAGTACTGAAATAATTAGATTGCTAGGAATGCTTTAGAATGAGGAATAATTTGGTCCACTGCAAATGTGTCAGCTAGTTGCGTTTCACATTTTTAGAATGGAAAAAAATCAGACAAAGGGTCATTAATACTGAAGAGTATATTCACATTCAAACATGCCTCTTTACAAAGACAGTTGAAGCACCTTGCTATAACAAATCCTAATGACACTCTTGTAGGCTGACACCACCATCTTTGTCAGACACTGCCGATATGAATAATGCAATTAGAGTGCGCCATTAGAAATAACAAATGAGTGGTGTGATCTGAACGGGTGTAGCCTCTTCTGCACACAGCTCATACCAACAAGCAGCGTCAGATCACACCTTGCATTCCACCGCACGCACTCTGCATCATTCATGCCATTTTAATCCGGTCATTTGCTTGGAATCATAAAGGTCACCAGGCAAAATTGATCTTAATTGGAGTGTAGTAATCAAAATGCTGTTACTTGCTAAATGAATGCGCTAATGTGAGCATTAAAACAGTCATTAGCGACACAGAACGGAGGATAATTACCAAGGACGCAATTACAGGAGCTGGTGCGGATGGTACGTTTAAAGCACCATCTGAGGAGAGCAGCAGGTTTTGTCAGCAGGAGATGCACTCATCCACCCGGGACAGGGCTAAAACGGAATTAAAAGGAGACAGAGAGGTTTTTTGAACATCATGTTTTTGCACTCTAGAATAACTTGAGTGGTTGTATTGGGATAAATAACAAAATTTACCATGCAGACAAAGCATGCTGAGTCAAGGAAAGGGAGGTGGCCCACCAAGATCTCAAACATGAGGGAATGACGCAAACACAATTCCTTGTTTTAAAACTCAAGAAAGTTCGAAAATAGATTACAAAAAATGTTTTTTATTGGAGAATTGGAATTTGCATTTCTAGATTTTCAACACAAATGGACAGAAGTCTTAACTATAAACACTAAACAAATAACAGAATCCCATACAATTTTTCTTCTTTCTTTTCTTTTCTTTTTTTTTTTTTTTTTTTTTGTAAATGACTAAACAGGGTTAGCGTTTTCCAGTTAATAAAATGAGATATGTTACAGAAGAAATTGTTTCTAATTGCAGTGTTTGCAATTTGCTAATTGTGTGATTGTTCTTGTAGCCTTTTTGCAGTCTTAAAACATGAAAAACCATGAACAGCTGTTATTAAGTTATTCCCCCCTTCCTAATTGTTCACCACAATGAGTCTATAAGTATGTTTCACAAGTTTCAGAGGGCAGAGTGGAGTTTTGCTGTCATGTTAATGCTAAAAAAAACAAATAAAAAACTTGCTAACAGCAACTAGCATGCTTACAGCACACCAGCATTACTTCCTGATTTGCAAAACAATAAAAAATGCTTTATAACTGGATGTAGGCAGCACACAGCGCTCTCATTTTGACCCTATCTTGCTTTTACTATGCATCTGTACGGGGGCAAAATGTATTTTATTTCATTAGTTGAAAAAAATAGGTATAGTCCCTTCAAAATACTACAATTTAGTGAGTCATCTAAATTCTGTTGTATACTGTATGAGCTCCAAAGGCATGACTTGTATTCTTTTTCACACAATCTATAGACTGAAGGCATTTTCAAAGACTCTGCAGTGCACACATTGCTTTTATATGGAATACAAAACCAACACAGGCATGAAAGCACTGCTTCTATTCTCATGCTCTTCTTAAAGCCCTCTAATACTGAAGTTGTGCGTGTGGACATTTCACACTCCATAAGTTACAAGTTTGTTCTTACAGCGGCGGTGTTTACTTTTGGCTGACTCTCTTTACTGGGCGTGGGTATGGTCGGTCGCGCCTAATGTCCTGCTTGTGGGTCTAATGGGCTTTTAAGTGTATTCCGTTACCTCCGGCTTCAATGAGATGTGAACGCACCACCACGGCCCTGGGCTCCCATTGTTTATGTGAACAGCTGCTTCAGTGAGGAGCTCCACTCTTATGTATAATGTATAAGGTCTTAAAGTAATGAGGATAATGCTTCAGAAGTCCTCCAGAGGCCGCAGCTCACCGCAGACCATGCATGTAAAGACCCCTTTCTCAATGTCAGAGCTTTTCACAACAGGAAAAATGTGGAGAGGGTCTTTCAACTGGAACACTGAAGCAATGTTCATTTTTTTCAATTTAAAGCACAAGTAGCTTCGAATCTATAAGATTTGAAAAAGTAAGAAGTAAACAACAAAAACAAAACGTTCTTAAGAAATACAGCTTGAAAAAATACACATTGCAGCCAGAAATAGCTTGAAACAGGTCTTGATCAACTAACTTGTTACATCTTTTTCATGTAGGTTTTGACACGGTAGTAAGGATTGTGAAATGGCGGTGAAGAGTGAAGACAGACATTCAGTAAATTGTCAGGAGTCAAGAATGGATTTCACAGCACTAAAGGTGGCACAGAGCCAGAGCATGTGTTTTGTGATGAAACTGTTTCTGTTGTGCAGGGAACTACACTCACCTAAAGGATTATTAGGAACACCTGTTCAATTTATCCTTAATGCAATTATCTAATCAACCAATCACATAGCACATGCTTCAATGCATTTAGGGGTGTGGTCCTTGTCAAGACAATCTCCTGAACTCCAAACTGAATGTCAGAATGGGAAAGAAAGGTGATTTAAGCAATTTTGAGCGTGGCATGGTTGTTGGTGCCAGACGGGCCGGTCTGAGTATTTCACAATCTGCTTAGTTACTGGGATTTTCACGCACAACCATTTCTAGGGTTTACAAAGAATGGTGTGGAAAGGGAAAAACATCCGGTATGTGGCAGTCCTGTGGGCGAAAATGCCTTGTTGATGCTAGAGGTCAGAGGAGAATGGACCGAGTGATTCAAGCTGATAGAAGAGCAACGTTGACTGAAATAACCACTCGTTACAACTGAGGAACGCAGCAAAGCATTTGTGAAGCCACAACACGCACAACCTTGAGGCGGATGGGCTACAACAGCAGAAGACCCCACTGGGTACCACTCATCTCCACTACAAATAGGAAAAAGAGGCTACAATTTGCATGAGCTCACCAAAATTGGACAGTTGAAGACTGGAAAAATGTTGCCTGGTCTGATGAGTCTCGATTTCTGTTGAGACATTCAGATGGTAGAGTCAGAATTTGCCGTAAACAGAATGAGAACATGGATCCATCCACTGTTCCCTCTAAACTGCGCGCGTGCGCAATTGCGCACTGCTGACACGGTCTCCGCGCACAGAAAATCTGTGCTGCGCACAAAAAAATCGAACCAGAGTTGAAAATAAAATAAACACACAACAATTCATTCTGCGCTATTTTTCAATGTGAGTCAGTGAGTGTGACCGGGGACGAGCTGCTCCAGCCAATTATGTGATTCACAGACGTATTTGCGCAGCTTATCAACGTCATTGACAGGCGTCCTCATGTCCCGCTCCCAGTGTTTTAGCCTGATGTGACCGATGTGTGGAGTGAAGACTCGCTGATGATTCTAAGTGCTTTTTAACCCCTTAATATTCCAACGGCCCGCCCTCAGGCACAGATCCGAGTGTAAAATTACGCGTGCGTAATTTTTACGTACTATTTTGCGGCAGTTTTGCATTTTAAACATGACGAAACGGACAAAACAAAGGAAGTACGCGACCGAGGACACTGTGGATGTTTGTACAAGTTAAACTAGAGGCATGTCGCACCCGGAGCGGTTCGTGGAACCGAGTGAAGATCTCATGGTGGACTCAGGAGCAGAAGACCTTATGTTTTGATGGACTGGATGCTGTTCCTGATTGGTAAGCGTGGTTTATTCTGCTATTGACTTAACTGTGGGTCAAATGTGTATTATGTGTAATCATTAGCATTAGCTGATGCCAATCTGCGCCTGACCACCACCAATCATCACACCCCCTCGATCCTCCAACCTCTGTCACAGAATGAGTGTCACACTGTCATGTACAGTGTATTTTTAGTTTCCAATGTGTGTTTGTTTACATTTTGAAATGTGTGTGTGTTGGTTCACTGTTTGCAGTGTGTGGTTTGTAAATATATATTTATTTTGACCCATACCACTTGTTTTTAATATATTTTATATACAAATACACATTATATATTGTTATGTTGTTTTGATATGATATATAAATGCACAGTAATAGAGCAGCTGGGTGTGCAGATACAGATTCCTCTCAGTGTATATTGGTCATTGAATACTGTCACTAGTTTATGAGTTGTAAAAATCAAGCAAAAGCTTCACACAATGGCTTATACTCATAATACAAGTCAGAGCTTTATTATAAAAATGTTAAGTGTGTTTTCAACATTTTAGTTTACAGTTTACAGTTGGCTTGGTTTGGTTGGAAGCTCATGTTTTGCCATAGTTAAAATGAAATATTTATACTTCCAATAACATTAACATACTACACAGGTCATGAGCAAGATTTTTGTCATTTTCATTGTATAAGTGGGCTAAATCACTTAATTTAAAAGTCTTATAACAGAAATGTAAATGCGGTAATTTGATTCTTTTAATAAACCATTTAACTTGGATGGATGCGATGCAGTATGACCAGAGTGCGCACGTCTGATGTTGCTCACAGTGGTCCATGGGACCGCTCAGGGAGTTTGTGTGTTTGCTCAGACTCGTGAAAAATTAGAGGGAACATTGGATCCATCATGCCTTGTTACCACTGTGCAGGCTGGTGGTGGTGATGTAATGGTGTGGGGGATGTTTTCTTGGCACACTTTAGGTCCCTTAGTGCCAATTGGGCACCGTTTAAATGCCACGGGCTACCTGAACATTGTTTCTGACCATGTCCATCCCTTCATGACCACCATGTACCCATCCTCTGATGGCTATTTCCAGCAGGACAATGCACCATGTCATATAGCTCGAATCATTTCAAATTGGTTTCTTGAACATGACAATGAGTTCACTGTACTAAAATGGCCCCCACAGTCACCAGATCTCAACCCGATAGAGCATCTTTGGGATGTGGTGGAACGGGAGCTTCGTGCCCTGGATGTGCATCCCACAAATCTCCATCAACTGCAAGATGCTCCTATCAATATGGGCCAACATTTCTAAAGAATGCTTTCAGCACCTTGTTGAATCAATGCCAAAGAATTAAGGCAGTTCTGAAGGCAAAAGGGGGTCAAACACTGTATTAGTATGGTGTTCCTAATAATCCCTTAGGTGAGTGTATACATCTTAACAAACTCAAAAATACTCCTCTTAATACTTTTCATTCACATGTCGTTCTAGTTAAAAAGTCTAAGAGCAATGACTCTTGGAAATAAGGGGCAGTTATATCCTAACCCGCAAGAGATGCACTAATCTGACTCTGCCAATATATACCAGTACCTCTGCACTGAAAACTTTTACTTTGTTAAAACATAACTAGCATATAACAAAAATAAATCCAAATGGGTTATCCTTCAAGTAACTAAAGAACAGCTTTGTCTGAAACATTGTGAGATGTTCTGGGCGAACAACTTATTACATATTATTTTACATTTATAGATTTTCTTGATTGCATGATTAAGTGCCTCCTTTGTAACTGTACTCTGTACTTTGGATACCACCAAATCAAAGAACTGTCCCGCAATAGTTACTTGAAATTTGAATTTATCTGTAATAAATCTATTTAGTTGTTTTTTTTGTTTTTTTAATCAAGTTTGTATACACAAACTATATTTACAGGTAACTCTACATTAAAACAAGCTGTGTCAGTTGTTATGCACACAGTAGTATAAGTATACAACATTTTTTGTAAAGCCCATAGCTTCTATAGTGCTGTCAAAACACAAATGCATCCATATATTGAGCTGCTCTGATGAAATGTGGGCTCTGTTCCAACTCTAATGGATGGCTGTAAAAATGTCGGTCTGTGTGTGGACTGTCGCAGCATGGATGTCCCACTCTTTGAGTATGGACAGGTATCTCTCAGATGTAACTGAGCACAAAAGCCCCCAGCAAAGACAGCAGATGTGTGACAGCCTTTGGAGCCATGCTAGCACAGCTATTGAGACATGTGTGTGATGCTACTTTCATATTAGTGTGTAATATTTGTGCCTGGTATGTGTGTAAACCGGAAGGCAACAACTTAATATGAAAACGTGCTTGTTTATTCTGTCTACACTAATGAATAAGAATACCATCACAATACTGACTTCAGGGTATATTTTTATTTACATACATAAAAGGAAATTCCAAGACTGACTCAAGATATTGTCGAACTTTAAAACCTCTGATAACTGTAACTTTTCAGACTGATTATGTATTGACAGCTGATATTTCCATATGTTCGTGCTTGTTAAAAAAGGTTTGAACACTCCTGATGCAGATTGTTGTACTGTTATCGAGCTGTTCAGTTTGGTATACTGCATTGTGAACACATGAACAAGAGAATGCTAGGTCTGTAAGTCTGTAAGCAGATGTCTAAATGTCCTCTACTTGTGAAAAGATGAGAGCATTCACGTCACTTCCTGTCTGTCACGCAGTCAGCCACGCTGTTGTCTCGTGGCCAAAAAGTGTTACTATCTGGAATATATTACTTGCTATGGCTTGGATTTATGGGCACCGAAAAGACACAGCTAGCTTTGTGTGATACGGCCGTGATTATTGTGTGGACTTTGTGTGACGGCTATTTTGGCGCAGCAAGCGTCTCAAGCTTGCGCTAAAAACAACTAGCTGTTTACCGGCAACTAACAACTGCCAGCCAGCGGCCACATATCCAGCGCGTCGCTGGCCCACTGGGTCTATCAGCAGGATGCCTCCGAAAAAGAGCCCAACGGCGGAAGAATTTGAAGACTTAAAAAGTTCGATCGATTCCCTAAGTAAAAATGTCATCACTGTTAGAGACCAACAGGGGAAACTGATGGAGTTGATTGAGGAGGTAAAGAAACTACGTATACAGAACGAGGAAAAGGACAGGCGGATTTTGGAGCTGGAGAAGCGAGTGGACGATTTGGAGCAATATACTCGCGTGAATGACGTGGTAATCACCGGAATAAAGATCAAGCCTCGCTCGTATGCCCGCGCGGTGGCCACAGATGGCGAGGAGCCCAGTGAGCAGGAGACGCACTCGGCGGAGCAACAGGTGGCATCCTACCTCCATGGCAGGGGGATAGAGATGGACCTGGAAGACATCGAGGCCTGCCATCCACTGCCCACTGGAAATGGGAGATCACCAGCCGTCATTATGCGGTTCGTCAACCGAAAAAACAAGCTCGCCCTTCTGAAACAAGGACGGAAATTAAAAGGAACGAACGTCTTCATGAACGACCACCTGACGAGGAGAAATGCTGAAATTGCCAAGAAGGCACGACTGCTAAGAAGAGAGCACAAAATACAACACACTTGGGTAAGGAACTGCAAGATCTTTATTAAACTTAATGGGACTCCGGAGGAAGCAAAAGTCTTAATGGTGAGGAGTAAAGAAGAACTTGATAAATACTGACATGAACGCAAGGTAACTCACTACACATCCTATGCTCACTACACCAAGTAGATTTCACACTCAGTTGTAACTGAAAGCAATGGCATGGACACATCGCAAGAACTCCTTCAATTGGATCTGGACACTTTTGTAAATGAAGAAGACACAATTGATCCAGCTGCAGATATAGACCCAGATGCACATTTTCTCTCTTCTGTGTTTAATAAATGTAGTTATATTGATCAAGAACAGTTTGAAAACAATGTGGAAATAGAGGGCAAATTATCAATCATACATGTTAACAGCAGAAGTATGTATGCAAATTTTCCCTCTATCAGAGAATATTTGCAACATTTTAATTATCCCTTTAGTATTATAGCAATAACTGAAACATGGTTCAATATTGATAAAGGCATAGACTTTGATCTTGAAGAGTACAAACTTGTGTACAAAAATAGGGAAAATAAAACTGGGGGTGGGGTTGCTCTCTATATTCATAACTCACTCAGATATGTGGAATTAACCAACATGACACTTGCATTAGATGGAATCATGGAATGCTTAACTGTTGAACTGCTAAATGGAAAAAAGAAAAACATTCTGGTGAGCGTTGTTTATCGAGCACCCGGCTCAAATATTGACATTTTTAATGAATGGATAGAGAAACTTTTTTCCACTGCCAATCAAAAAACATTATTCATCTGTGGCGATTACAACATAGACTTATTAAATCCAACCAGACAGAAAAGTATAGAGGACTTCACAAATACTATGTTCTCCATGTCCCTCTACCCAACAATAACTAGACCAAGCAGAATAACTTCGCACAGTGCTACAGTCATTGATAATATCTTTACAAATGTCATGGATAATCAAATAACCAGTGGCATCTTTATCTGTGATATTACTGACCATTTACCTGTTTTTGCTGTTTACGATTATGATATAAAAAAAATGAGACGTGAGAGTAAATTAGTCTGTAAAAGAATTATAACCGAAGAAGCAACAAATGAATTGAATAATAGTTTATTGCTCCAAGATTGGAGCTCAGTCTTCAATGAAACAGATGTTGATAAAGCATATACTATTTTTTTGGATATATTCATGGTTTTGTATAAGAAACATTGTCCTGTTAAGGAATTTAAAACAAAAAGCAAAAACGCAGACAACCCTTGGTTGACAAAAGGAATAATGAATGCTTGTAAAAAGAAAAATAATTTGTATAGGAAATTTGTCAATTCTAAAACAAAAGAAGATGAAGAGAGATATAAGAAATATAAAAACAAATTAACAGACATAATTAGAACGAGTAAGAAGTTATATTATAGAAAACAGTTATATGAAAATAGAAGTAATATGAAAGGAATGTGGAAGACATTGAATAGTCTAATTAAACAAGAAGCTAGAAAGTCTGTATATCCGGATTACTTTAACAATACAAATGGTGAAATTCATAACATGAGTGATGTAACCAATAGCTTTAATCATTTCTTTATTAACGTGGGTTCACAGCTGGCTGCAAAAATTCATGATAATAAAGCTTGTCAATGTAGGATAAGTATTGATCAAAATCCACATTCTATGTTTTTATCTGCAACAAATGTTCAGGAAGTGACAAGCATTGTTCTCAAGTGTAAAGGTAAGACATCCAGAGATTGTCATGATATTGATATGGCATTAATAAAAAAGGTAATAGATAACATAGCAAAACCTCTGACGCATATCTGCAACTTATCATTTCAGTCAGGTCAGTTCCCCCAAAAAATGAAAACCGCAAAAGTAATTCCAATATTCAAAAGTGACAACAAACACTGCTTTACGAATTACAGACCAATCTCTTTACTACCACAGTTTTCAAAAATTCTTGAAAAACTGTTTAATTCACGTCTCGAAACATTTTTAGATAAGCATCAAATTATCAACGAGAGACAATACGGGTTTAGAGCAAAAAGAACAACTTCAATGGCAATCATTGATGCAACAGAGGAAATCACAAATGCATTGGACCAAAAACAATATGCTATTGGTATCTTCATAGACCTGAAAAAAGCTTTCGATACCATCAATCATGATATTTTACTAAAAAAGCTTGAACGATATGGGATCAGAGGACTAGCCGGTAACTGGTTACGAACGTATCTCACAAAGAGAGAACAATTTGTACAGATGGGAGTGCACACTTCTGATATGCTTGGTATTGCTTGTGGAGTTCCCCAGGGCTCCGTTTTGGGGCCAAAACTGTTTAATATATACATAAATGATATCTTTAATGTATCCCCGTCATTAAAACTTATCTTATTTGCGGATGATACTAACATATTTTACAGTAGTCCAAATTACAATGAACTCATTTGTACTGTAAACAAGGAACTTGATAAAATAAAAAAGTGGATGGATTGCAACAAATTATCGCTTAATTTAAAGAAGACAAAAGTTATGCTTTTTGGAAATTTAAAAATTAATACAGAGCTACCAATCCTGATTGATGATGTTCAAATTGAAAGTGTAAATGAGATAAAATTTTTGGGTGTTATAATAGACAATAAATTATCATGGAAAGCCCATATTAGACAAATAAAAAGCAAAATCTCAAAAAGCCTCGCAATAATAAATAAAGCAAAAAACTACCTTGATCAAAATGCCCTACGTACTTTATACTGTTCCTTAGTACTCCCATACCTCACTTATTGTGTTGAAGTGTGGGGGAATACTTACCAATCTACACTTAATCCACTAGTTGTATTACAGAAACGTGCTTTGCGAATCATCCATAAAGTCGGATACTTGGAGCACACACATGCTTTGTTCATATATTCAAAGCTCCTAAAAATTCCTGATCTTGTAAAATATGTTACATTAACTATACTATTTAAAGCTTCCATAAACGTGTTACCGAGTAAGCTGCAAGTTCTGTTTACAGCCAAAGAGAGAACATACAATCTTAGAGAATATGAGAAATTCAAATTGCCTAAAGTTAGAACTACTCGAAAAAGTTTCTGTGTATCGGTATGTGGTGTTAAACTTTGGAACAGTCTGGATATACACATCAAGCAATGCCATAGTATCAGTACGTTCAAGCATCGATATAAAAATATGATCTGGTCGCAGTATCTAGAGGAAGAGTCTTAATATAATTTCAGTAATCTTGTAATGCTGGCTTGTATCTGCCATTTCTTTACCATTGTTGGTATCTGTTGTCCATTACCATTGTTGGTATTGTTGTCCATTACCATTGTTGTATTTTGCTGTCCATTACTATTGTCGTATTTATTGTCCATTACTATTGCTGTATTGCTGTTCATTACCATTGTTGGTATTTACTGTCCGTTACCATTGTTGGTATTAATAACTTTCCTTACCATTGTTGGCACCTTATCCAATATGATGTAACACATAAGTTGCATGAGTCTAACTCATAGTCCCCAATGCAATCATGTAATACAATCATGAAAAGGAAGTAAAGTATGCTAAAATTAAGAAATAATAGCAGAGGGGGTGGGATTAAATAAGTTTTCTTCTTCCCACTCCTTTTTGGGCAATCGGAGATACTCTTTTTTTTGTGTGTGTTTAGCTGTCTGTTTTTGTTTATTTTTCCTTGTCTCTTGTATCATGTTGATTGACATCGATTGTGGCTGCCTAGGCTATGCAAGAGAAAAGATGTCTATTTGCCCAAGACAAATAATAAAAAAAAAAAAAAAAAGAGTGAAGAAGGCTGAGGTCACTTAGAATTTAGACATTTTCAAACAAATGATGTGTTTCATTGTGGCTTTCGTGAAATGACACATTTGAAGCATGGCTAGTGTCAACATGTTTACAGCTAGTGTTGTTCTGATACCATTTTTTTACTGCTCCAATATGATACAGTACTTGGCCTCAGTGTATATGCTGATAAAGTTAAAATAACCATATCTAAACAAAATCTACAAGTTGTTAAAAAGACATTTTGAAGACTAAAGCAGTGCAGAGTCAATTAATGTTTAAAGCAACTACAGAGCCTCTAAAGTCTGCATTTAACCTGCTCTGTGCATTAGTATTAGCATTAGCCATAGATGTCAACAGCGGCAGCTCATTCAGAAAAAATACACATAAAAATACTGATACCTGAAAAATTTGGTTTCTGAGCTTTTGCCGATACCAGTATTGTTATCAGAACAACCCTAATTACAACTGTTTGATTATTTGTTGCAAAACTAACATTGGTTGCAGTTTAAGTATATCTGTGTTTTGAGGATGATTAAAAGCTGATAGAATAATGGCCTGTTTACCCCATTTTAAACTGCAAGTGAAAAACATGTTTCAGATTGAATTATGAGCCTGTCCACTGAGTCCCCTCTCTCACAATCAAGTTGATGTATGACAGAGAGAGAGCTGTCTGGGATATATATCACAATATTCTCTGAGTGGCAGTCGCTTCTATATGGTTCTCATCCAACAATGTCCTTTATTGTTTAAAATGATCGGTCCCTGGTCATCGCTTCCTTATAGCTGAAAATACAAAAAAAAGGCTTCTAAAAATGTATTGAGCATTTGATCCAGTATATTTATTCATTTATTTATTATTATTATTTTTTCCTGAACCATTAGAAAACTGAAAGGCACTTATGTGCTAGTATGTGAGCTAAAATGCCCCCTATTGTACAATCTAGGCCACTGGTCTGATTAATGAATGTACAAAAATACTCTCATTATGGAGCACTTGAAGAGGGGATGCCACAGGGCTGAGCTGACACCTCCTCTTCTCCACGTGTCCCTGAAGCTCTCCAAACATCTCCAATTTGAGAAGTATCTGCTTGAATGAAGGGGATGAATGGCCATGTGTCTGCTCAGTCAGTGTCATTACATACAGGATGAATAATGGTTAAATTTGCACTAGTCTTGAGTGTCAATGGGCATTTCAAATATACATTGTCAATACGAACAATTATTAAGGTTGTTAATGTATTTTTCATTGTTCTTATGCGTAGGCCTGTTCTGATGAGTACTATATCGACTTATTGTTCAATACATAACTCATAGATACAAACTACTTAAGTGTTGCATTTGGTTATTTATTGCAGCTCTTTTTTTTTTTTTTTTTTTTTAACAATATTGCATATTAAGAATATTTTTTTGCAAATAATTCTGCTTTAAGGTTTGGTTTCAGTATTATTGTTTATCGTCTAGATTTACTTCAATAAAATATCGCACTTCAAAATTTGTTATTGTAACAGGTCTACTCATAGGGACATTTATCCCCTGCATTTGACCCATCCTTTAGTGTTGTTGGGGCAACCTGTCAGGAGCAAGGGGTGGTGGCGCACAATCTTTGTCTGTCACATGACCCCGATATGGCCCTGGTATAAAACATATAGAATCTTACAAAATCAGATGTCCTCTTAAAAAAGCATACCTGTACTTTCACAGGCATTTATCCTGGTTTAGTCCTGGTGTTTAGATTTGTTTTAGTGCTGTTTTAGTCTTGGTCTGGTCCTGTTTTAGTCCTGATCTATTCCTGTTTTAGTCCTGGTCTAGTCCTGCTCTACCTGTGGATTTGCTGTAGTTTAGTTGAAAGGGAAATGATCCAGATAACTGCTTTGTAATACACAAAAGATTATATTCCACAAGAAAAAAGTTAGGCACTTTTTGGGTAGCTTTTTTGGTAAGTCTCCAATTGAACAGGTGTAAATGCTCAAAAGGAACAGTATGGTTTGGGTCATGATGAACCAAACACAAAATTTTGTTGCAAGATCCAGCGAAAAGACAGAAAATACATATCTTCATTGACATTTTTATTTTAGATTTTGTCTGATACCTCAAATGCCCCGGTACCACCCGACTCAATCAGCTCTCTTAAATAAATGCCCACCACTGTGGTAATGTGTGAAAATGAAGTGCTGCCAGTCAGCACGGGCCTTTAGCTTGTTCCTCACATGAGTGGAGCAGCCTAAACCACTTATCACGGCACATAGCTCCAGTCGGCTGAGCAGCAGACATGTGTTAACCAGCGCTTTCATCCTGGGCCTTCTGACGGTCCGCGCAGAGACCCAAGTTTTTTCCAGCTAGCCATTAGCGCTGGAGGAGAGCCCACAGTTTATCAGGGGCTGTTAAATATGCGGCCTCATTTGCAACATGTTTTTTGTCACTGAACACAATGTTAGAATTAGAATGACAAAGGACTGCAGTAGCTTGTCTGTAGTTAATCATTTTTTACTTATATTATACCAGTAATGTTTGTAAATACTAGAATTTTGGTTGAGGGGGAGACAGATGACCACAGCCATCACCTTATGTATTCAGAAATGAATTGCTTTATTTGTGTTACTGTCCACATTTTATTAAGGCGACAGTGGCTCAGTTGGTTGAGTGTGTGTCCACTGATCATAAGGGTGAGGGTTTGAATCCCTCTGAAGATAATTATCGGTGATTGAGGGAACAGATTAATTTACCACTGATAATTATCAGTTGTTGAAGGATCAGATCCTTTGACCCACAGGTTTGCGGAGTGATTCCATTTCCCACAGTTGAATGCTGTCATTGTGTCCTTGGGAAAGAGACGTAACCTATCTGGCCCCCAGTGTCTGGGCACACTGGTGTATGAATCTGTGTGTCAATGGTTGAGTGGTATCTTGATGTAAAGCACTTTGTGCCTTTAAAGGTGGAAAAGAGCATTTAGATTTAGAATATAGTTGTATTGCAAATAGCATAACATATACCAGCTGTAGCCAATATTTTGCGGTGCTGGATGAGATGAGGACATCATTCTTGCTATCCTGTTTGCTATCTTACTTCTATGGGGTATTAACTAGTAACACATAACATATTTAGATCACCATGTTACCTTTTCTGGTTTTGAAAATGCTAAATTTGCAGAAAACAACGTACTGACATGTTTTATAAGTTTGTCTTTTGTTGATGCTCTAAGCCTACCCTCCCTTTGCTCTCCGTGTTAAGTCTTCCCCCTTCAGACCTCTATCACAACACAATCAGCCTGCATCCCGCTAATCAAACTGCTCTTCTTTTCTTTTCTTCTTTATTTGTCAGGGATCATATACAAATGCATTAATGTTACCAAAGAAAAGATGATTTACTAGATTTAGTTACTGCCACTTTCCAGCTGCAATCCCTGGGCAGATGAACACACATTAAAAATACACATTTCATTACAGCACACCACATCATTTTTGTCAAGTGCTGTGTACAGTTTTGTATCGTGTTTTTGTATATTTATGCAGAATTGTCGTATGAGAATATGGGTGACGTAGGCTTGTGGGCGGAGCATTAAACAGAATCTTAAAGCTAACGGCAAGGAGGGTTCGGTTAGGGGCCGGGAGAGATTGGTAAATTACTCAAACATGTATGAATGACATCTAAAATCTTGCATGTTTTTGATGAGGGAAAAATGTTATAGATAGAAAGATTTAAAATAATGCATAATACCCCCCTCTTTAATAAGATTCAACACAGCAAATGTTATGCAATACACAATAGGTAAAATTGCTACTGCTGAAACCTAGAGTGAGGCTAAAGAGGCTAAAAAGCTAGAAGGAGATGAAACATGAGGAGTGGAAGCACAACTTATAGCTAGAGCTTGAATAGCCAGAAAGAAGTTAGTTTAAATATTATTAAAAGCCACATTAAGCAGCCAGGTGCATTGTTACCACAAATCTTTCTTTTGTATTGCCTTGCCATAGTATAGATCATTTAAAGATTGATGTTAGACCAATGACCAGTTCTTCCATTCAACCAAGGGCTGTAAGTGCCCCTGTCTGCCTCCACCCCTCCCTCCATGTATGTGCTGCTATCTGCGAGGCTACAGGGCACTTGCCAAGGTCAGGCTGGAGATGTATGCCAGTCCTGAGCAGAATGAACAACACACAGAGACACACATGGTTCAGGCTAACGCAACCTTTTATCCCATTGATTTTCTCGGGACCTGGAAAAACGCTTTGTCAGCCCATGGCTTTTAGGGCTGATTGTGACGAATCTGCCCCTCGATCTGGGTCCCTCGGCCAGGGGAGCTTTGTGGGCCACTACAAGATGAATGGATAACAGTTGTCCACACATAAGAGCTGATGAGGACAGTGAAGAGCAGAGCTAGAGCAGAGTTACATATGGACCTGACTAGTTTACATGTAAATCAAGTAACTTTTTGTATTTGCTGATGTAACCCAGGTGTAAAATCCACTTATCTGTAGTAAACTGTAAATTCCCATTTTCCGTATGTCAGTAAACACTCCGTATAACTTTAGTTCCCTCACGTGACCACCTCCGCCAATCACGCGCTAATAACGCTTAATACAATGCAGCTGCGCTCCTCTCCGGTCAGAGCTGGGAGGAAGCGCAACAGGACAGCTGCACAGGAGCCACTACCATTATTACAGACGCTGAGTAAATACCGCGGGTTCTGATGCAAACAAGGGGATTTGGCCAGGTGTGCTCGGGTTGGGCACTATATTTGATGGCGAGCTAGCCCTACCAAGAACCGCAAACATCACATCCAACTCTACAGCCCTCTGCGGTCTGGTAGAAGGCTGTTGCAGCCTGTCCCTCCCACAGACTTAAACACATTCACTTCCATAACCTCAAACCCCCCCTTATCAATACACGGATTAAAAAGGGACATTTTATGGACAATTAAGCCCACATGAGTGGCAAACTCATTTTTGTTCTGTTGTGTGCCTCCATTTTGGGAGTTGATACCGAGTGCTGCATTATGTGTTGTATTGTGTAAACCAAGTTGTGAAAGTGCACTTACTTTGCCTTCCTCTAAAGGTAAAATACTGAGACTGATGTTGAAATTCTGCAGATTTTGTAAATATTGTGTGTTTGTGTGTTTTATGTTTTTTTCTTGCAATACATGGCACCAGCCACCAAAAGTACATCTCTGTTTCAGTCTGGTTTATTACACTGCTCTCCCACCTCCCAGTGAGCCGATACCTAATTCTTCTGATTTAGCCCAACTCAGTACCCAAAGTCCAAAATATTAATTCACCCCCTTTCTGAGCCACATGCGCTACATGCGTGCTACACTATTGTTCACATTATTTTGAACATTAGCTGGGAGCAGGCTCACTTTTCAGCACATTATACCTGTAAATTGTCATACTGTGTAACATTCCAGGCAAGACTCCAGAGACCCTCCATCAGAAAACTTGCATATTATACTGTTAAGGCTACTTCTTAAAATTTGGGAACAAATGCATCAGTCGATTGCAGTTTGTTTGAAAATGGCTTGATATCTTTCTCTACTTTCCAGTGGCAAATCTGTTAGCTCTATTGTCCTTTTGTCTGGGACAGGATCTGTTCTTTTATATAGTGATAAAACATTTGACCATTTGGTGCTGCCCTAAATACATACATTTCACATCAGTAACACAACAGTAGTATCTATCTTTTACCAGTTCTTACTCTGACTAGTTTTTAAACCCAGTATTTTATTTCATAGCTTTTCATTAATTCAACGTATAGGCTACTAATTCATTATGTTATAACTTAAAGAAAATATAAATTCTTAATATTATTTGATCAAATGAACAACTTTCAATACATGCAACTAATCATCATTGAAATATGATTTATTTCTTGTGTGAGTATGAATTATATATATGGATAAAAGTTATTTATTTAGCCTTTATTGTAGAGGCAATTTAAGGACAATACGATGGCTTAAATAAGCAGTGGGTTTTGGTACACCCATATCATGTTCTGGTGCACCCAAATGAATCTTAGGTCATTTTCACACCTAATAGTCCACTAGACTCGGTTCGATTCGGGACCAAAATTGAAACATTGTTAACATTTTCAACTGGAGCGGTTTGCTTTCACACTGCTTTTTGTCAAACGAACCAAACCTTTTGAGAAGCTTGTCTAATCCTTCACATGTGGTGGCGCTGTACCAAAAACCATGGAAGGAAACGAGACAAAAAACCATGAAGAAGAAACGCCGCTCGTCTATTGGTCAATACAACGCAACTTCTTTTCCGCAGGGAAATGTAAACAAAATGGCGTGGCGTCAGGTTTTAGTGATGCTCTATTTTTGGCAACGGTACCAGGAAAACACCATTCAACAATGGGCGCAGCATGAGCGTGAGATGAGACAGAAGGCTACGGAAAATTTCTTTTCCACACGAAACGGATCCGTACATGGCGCCGAGCAAAGAGAAGGAGCGCATACAACATCATAGCACTGGTGTCATGCTTTTACAGACGCCGAGCAAGCACATGCACAGACCATATTTCTATGAGGGCTTTTACCTCCTCTTCACTCCACGTCTGACCACGAGCCATTTCTCCGCTCCACTAGCTTTGCACCCGTGTTTGTTTTGGTTTTATTTACCCAGAATGCTCTGCATGTAATCCGCTTCCTGTCTTTGGAGCGGCCTGTGGTCCGCTTGGCGTTCACATATGCATTCGAACCATACCAGAGTTCACTTCAACCGGACCGAGACCTAGGTTTTTTGCGGACCAGTGTTCGCTTTTTTGGACCGTATCAGAGTTCGATTGCGCATTCACACCTGACCAAACGAACCGGACTTTGTGGCCAAAAGAACTAGAGTTCAATTAAAGCGTACTAACCAGTGCTAGTGTGAATACGACCTTTGGTCCCGAATTGAACCGAGTCTACTGGACTATTAGGTGTGAAAACGACCTTAGGCGTGCTGGTACACCCAACTCAAATGGTTAGCCTGGAGCCCTGCTATGGATGGTAGGGGGGAGAATTTTTTGTAAGTTGAAAGTTTGTAAATTGATAAAATGCTTTAACATAAGTTTTATCATACTGTCTTTATCTCCATCTCTTCTCTGTATCTACTTATTGCTTGTTGTTGCTGCTGTGTGCATACTTTAAAAAGGTATTAGAATCACAACTGAACCTTGGTTGCCAGAGCCTTAACCTGCAGATGATAGACTCTTTCTCAGTATATGGACAGGCCTCATGTGAAACCTCAGAACCTCCATTCACTCATTGAGCTACAGAGGCTGAACTAGCACTGTTTTATGATTGGTTGGGCTTTAGGTAATGAGGATTCAGATCAGAGAGAGTCATTTTAGTTTTAAACCAATTGGATGTCAACACTGAAACTGGTAACCCAAATGAGAGACTTATGTGAGGCTCATTCTGCTTTGTGATTGGATAATTGTGTCAAACCAAAACACTAAATCAACTTATATCTGGGGACACAGACACTTACAGTTCTTTTAAAGCCATAATACAGAACATTTCTAGTTTATTGCATTTTCCAGTATATTAGGCAAATACACGATGCTGTAATATATGCAGAATTGTACCGTCATGAGTGTAGTACTCAGTGTGTGAGAGTGAATGAAATAATAATGAAGTACAAAAAGCAGAAAGATGAGAACATATCAAAGTATTTTAAATTCATGGCAACCACATTGTGGATGAATACTTTTTCAAGGAATAATATTGGATTATAATGATGCATCACCTGCTTTTACAATATACTCTTTGGTAGAAAACACATTTACTAATTAAAAAAAAAGAAAAAAAGATGGGTCCCTCGCTGGGTGCAATGTGAAGTCTTTTTTTTTTTTTTTTGGTAAGCCTTTTAGCATGTTACAACACTGTGCCCTTATCGAAAACTTGCCTGAAAAAGTTTTATCCATGCATGTTTGTAATATAGTGATCTCACTTGGGCCTTATTCAAAACCCTACTTACAGCTAACTGTAAGATTCTGACGAATGCTCCGCCCACAAGCATATGCCCATGTTCCTACACAAGAATTCTCCATAAATTTACAAAAACATGATACAAAACTGGAAACAGCAACTTAGCAAACGTGATGTGATGTGCAGTAGTTTCATTGGCGAGATGCAATCCGATGTGCTGTGGCAGTGAAGGGGGAGTGATTAGTGCAGGGAGCAAAGGGAGGGGGACTCAGAGCATCAAAAATGAAAGTGAAACTTCAAAAACATTCAAAACTATATTTCCCCCAAAAAACGAATAGTTTTTTTTTTCATAATAGACATTTTCAAAACAATAAAAGGTAACATGTTGATCTAAATATGCTATGCGTTAGCAGTTCATACTCCATAGAAGTAAAATACCTCCTCTTTAAATGTATATGTATGCTTGTCCACAGTCACTTTATTACATTACCTACATAATATATTACAACTCTGTGGCCGTTCAAACTATTCATTTCCATTGTGATTCATCTTTCATCCAAAATTGCATCCCCGCTCAGAAGCATGTGTTCTGTACTGCTTGACGTAAATGACTCTATAATGAACCCAGCAGTCCGACAATGAATCATGATTTTATGTTTCCCACTTGTCTCTGCTTTTCTTCCTCCTTCCATTCATCTACTTTTACTCCCAGATTACACGCGATAATGATCATTGAATTACATGGTGTATTTGTGGAGTGGTGTGACCTACCTCGAAGTGCATCTCATTAATTCCACATTCACTGTTTAACGTTAGAATCTAATGGGAACAATGTATGTGATGTGCGCTTTCTGCGGCGCTACATTTTTTATCTTGTATCACTCCGCTCCATGCACATGTACTTTGGCCTTGTTTATTCAGTTTTAATCACAAGCCTGTCCTCCATCTGCTCCGGAGTTCAAACCGCTTTATAGAAAAGATGGCTACCTCTAGAATATTTGTAATATTATCAAAGTCTTGCTCAGAGCTTTGTGGTTCCACTTAACTGCAAGTTGAATTTAAAGTACATGTTATAATTTGGTATATTTTTTAGATTATGATAAGTCTGTATTTGCCAGAAAGGTCAACAATAAAAGTACTATAACAAACAAACTTTTTAACCATCTTTTTTTTCTTTTCTTTTTTTTGTCATCAAATTTTTATTGTTTACATAATAACAACAACAGAACAACAAAAACGCGACCCCCCCCCCCCAAAAAAAAAAAAAAAAAACAACAACAAAAAAAACAAAAAAAAACAAAAACATCTTAATATCCTGGTTACTTGGCCAGCCAGAACCAGACACTAAAAACTTTACTTTTATGTGTGAATCTGAAACTGTATCCTAGTTTATTGATTTTTATATTTTTAATAGATTTTTTCTGACCAAGGTTTAGTTTGAACTGCTCACTAGCATCTCAGAGTGGTCACCTGATGTTGCTGTGACGTGTCCTGTCAGCTGATTTAAACAGTTTTTTTGGGACCATCTTCATAACATTGAAGGCAGGTCGAAAGCGCCACATGCAGTCCGTCTTCTTCAGGACAGTAGCCCAGGTGTGTGAGTATAAAGGCCCCTCTCATCTCGGTTTAAGAAGAGAGAGAACCACATTATGGACTGGGACTGACGCACACGTCATTGAGGACAACAAACATTGTTGCTGGATTAAGAAGGCAATCAAAATACAAAAGTGTGCTGTGGATCCTCACAAGTTCAGACGGGTTTTTTTTACACTCTGGTCTGAATCCAGACCTTTCTGGATTCAAACAGAACATAGAAGGGACTGCTTGTGTCACACAGGTGAAAAACTGAACTCACGTGTAACACAAGAAAACACAGCCAAACTCCTTGTCTTGGTGAATACATCAGGTTTATTGGAAATACAGTGTCTTCTAGATGAACAAACAAAATGAACAAATCACAATCCAGCAACTCAAACTCAACACAGGGAGAACATAAAGGCTACACCTCTGATTAGCAATGAACGTCAGGTGTGGGGAAAACAGGGAGGCAGCAAACAAAGGACTGGAAAAGGCTGGGACATGAAGCTGGACTGGGGATAAGCAAAACAGGCAGAAAACAGGTCAGGGAACTATCCTGGGGGTGGGTGATATGTCAAAGTCATAAAAAATGTTGGAGCATAGATCACAATTTTGATGTGATCACATTTTTTTATACTTATTAACCTTTATTATTATTACAATGCAAAACTCTGCTGATTTTAGTTCATAATTGTAAGAGGACTTCATCAAAATAGCAAATCATCAAAGGGATCAAATCACAGTTCGATTGTTATCCTCACCCCTTTTTTTCATTCATCCTTGTTAGAGTGATGCTACAAATTCAATTAATTTGTCTATTTTTTCTTAGTATGGCTTTAAATGCATTTCTAAAATCTAATCTTTTATACCATTATCCTAAACTTGCACATCAATGTTTTAATCAGCTTGATTGGATTCTAACTTGATTGAGTAGTAACTGGATATAGATCTATAGATTTCTTAGTCTCTGGGAAACACAGAGATTTCTTGAAATATACTTTGGCCTTATGCCCTTTCATATTCTTGCCTGATTGTTGCTAGTTCTGTGAAGAAACTTTTCCCGGTGTGAAATGGATCCAGTGTCATTGGAAGCCCCATTTGCTAACAGTGTTAAAGCGAGCGTAAATCAATACCTGCATGTAAGTGATTTCCAGCATAAATATCGTAATCATGGACTAAGCGCTTGTGCTCCGGTGCCCTCGTTGATGCCCTCTCTCCTCACCCACACAGACACACATCAGAATGCAATGAACACAAAACTATAGGCAACATGTGGTAGTACCAGTCTGAATAGAAATTGGTTGTGCAATAAAATATAAAATTTACAGTTTTTAGGTTTGCTTAAACAAAGAGAAATGTGTTTAGCATACCTGTCTTAAACCTGTCTATGGATGTTACGGACTAGTCCTGTGTTGGCCTTGCCTCAATTTGCGCAGATACACCCACCTAACTAAACCAAGTAATACATGCACTTTAAGGGGCATCATTAGGATTAAACTGGAACTAATGTCAGAACTAAAATCAAAACTAGAGTAGGACCACTAGGACTAAGTTGAGCTCAAATCAGGACCAAACCAGGACAAGTGTGAAAGAAAAAAATAATAATAATAAGGAAAAAGTAATTGACTTTGGATGAACTTTTGGTACTTGGAGACCCAAAAAGAGGTTTTGGATTTGCAAATGATCACTTCCCAGAATTGGCTTGTGGTGACAGTGGAGAGGAAGGGAAGATCTCCTCCTGTGTTGGAGGTGGAGTAGAAGAATGAAAATAACTATCTGAGATGGTGCAAAATGTATATTAACATGTCTCACCTGATGTATATGAATGTTTTGAAGTTGAGAAAGTTACTGTATATGGTAGGGGTAGGGGTTTTCTAAAATCTGACAATATGCATTGTGTAAGAGATACAGTGCGCAAGTCATTTCATTCAGATTATAAAATTTTATTTCTGTAACGTTAGGCAACTCCGTCAAAATGTCTTTTTTTTTTTTTTTTTTTGACCCTTACCTTTCGCCACCGCTGCTGTCATCAGGTAATCATGCCAGTTTATTGCCAAAGACCAGTCTCTCTCTCTGTGTCTGTGTGTGCTGTGCAGTCTGCTCCCCTCCCCTCTCTCTAATCCAGCCGCAGCTCCTTACCTGTGTGTTTTTGCCAGTTGATTACTCCAGAATTATCGGTCCTATCAGCAAAAAATAAACACTGTAGTGATCCTGACATCATGCTCTCTAGATCTCAAACCCAAATGTCTGTTTTCAATAAGATGGAAGAAATATTTCTTATATCGCCCAGCCCTACTTTTCAGTTTTTTGAGTTGAAATAACATGAATTAAAAAAAAAAATATATATATATATATATATATATATATATATATATATATATATATATATATATATTTTCCTTATTGTGGTGAATCATGATGAATCAAATGGTAGGCTCTGCAGGAACCGAATTGTAAGATTTGTGAATCGTTACACCCCTAGTATATGGCTGATAGGTGATCGGAACTTGTGTGCATTAGATTTTACTTATAAATTTTTTTAAAATTCTCTCATTGGAAGGCAAGCTTTGATGAAGTGCTTATTTCAACTTAAATAAAGCCCAATGGAAATCTGGCTGTTAGATTGTAATTATGTGTAAATGTAATTGTAATTATGTGTAAATGAGATTCCATCAGTATAAGCACTAGTTCTTGAAGCACAAGTGTCTGACTGATGTCAGATACCTTGCATTGCATGTTGTTACAAGACTAGCTCATACAAGGCTTAAAATGGAACTAAACACTAAATCCCTTTTTTGTCTACTAAACTGTGTATATGGTGTTTTTTGTTTGTGTATTTTTTGGAAACTTTAGTGCAAACTGCACTTCAGTTTCTATTTGAAATGTGTTTGTGGAGGGAGTTTAGGTGTTTAATCCCAAAAAGATACACTGCCTGGCCCAAAAAAAAGTCGAATCCTGGCATTGTCATCTTGGAATATGCCCGTGCCATCAGGGAAGAAAAAATCCATTGATGGAATAACCTGGTCATTCAGTATATTCATGTAGTCAGGTGACCTCATTTTTGAGCACATACTGTTACTGAACCTAGATCTGACCAACTGCAGGAGACTCGTACCTATTTGCTTAGTTACATCCAGGTAGCTACTTTTTTTTGACCAGGAGTGAGGGGGGTGGAGGAGAAGAGTCTGCAGGACTAGAAGAGGAGAGTGTGGGGTATGGAGGATCAGGGTCTGGAGGACTAAAGGGGAGAAGGAGGGGAGAAGGAGGGGGGAGGAGGGGACGTTTGTGATCTCAAAGGACTCTTAAAATGCAGTGGCAGGTTTAACCATAGTTTGGATTCTAAATTTGTCAAAAAAAACAAGTGTGTGCTACAAAGTTGCAATAATAATCTAGTTTGTCCTAAAATGTAAAAAGATGTACCAGATGAATCCCACCAAAATGCCATTTCACATTTCAGTAGCAAAAAGTTGAGTTAGTGTTAATCCAACTAAGTATCTAGTGATTGATTCAAACCTTAATATCATGCCCTTCAGTTTCGCCTTTGTCTCTAAGTATGTCTTGCTTTCTGTGTGGTTGCAGCTCTTCGGGATAACCGGATTGAGCTGGTGCAGGCATCCTCTCAGGAGCTGACCATCCGAATCAATGATGTCAGCCTGTCGGACGAAGGCCTGTACACCTGCTCTCTGTTCACCATGCCTGTCAAGACCACCAAGGCCTACCTCACCGTGCTAGGTCAGGACACACACAAATTAAACTGACCACAGTTGAATTATGGTGATAATGTTCCTTCCTCATCAAAAACTGAAAGGCATTTACAGTTGTAGAGTGGATTTTTTAACAGTAAAGCTAATAACAACTAGCAAGCTAACATGCAATGAGCGTAGTGTCTAGGCAGTGGCCGCATGCCACCCCTAAAATCCGATAGACCACCCAAGGTGCCACCCCACTCAGGGGCGAAACTTTTATTAGAGTGGCAAGGCGGCAACAAACGACTTCATGCAGTTTGATTGAGATATGGAATTACTTGGACCTGGCCTGTGGCATAGGCAGTATCATGGGGCAGTATATGCAAATAGTAATGACACACAGAGATACACATGGACAAAATTGTTGGTACTGTCAGTTTTCCTGGACGGCGAACTAGAAGCAGGAGTCGAGAAGGCCGGGCAGTTTCAAATCAGTCTCTTTATTCAGCAGATGCAGGCATCAATCGAATGAAACACCAACTGTCTCCTGTTTTACATCTCTACTGTGGCTCCTTATATACTAGTTAACACACGTCATAATTCCTCAATAATTAGCTAGAAATGTACAGCACGCAGATTGTTATCTGGGTTCAATGAAGACAAAGTGCACAAAAACAAGCATTTTTAGCTGATCTTTCAAAGTATCATCATATATGGAGGTTCAGGGTACATATACAATCTCATGCCACGTTGGCGCACACGTAAACAGGAGTACAAAGTATGATTTACCATATTACATGGAATAATAATCTCACAATTTCCCCTTTTGATCACATTTACACACATGTGATCATCAAAACAAAATCAAAAAACAAAAAGCTACTTTCACATAATAATACATTCAACTTAAAGTTCCCATATGTGAGTAAAATTTTAGCTTTAGCTTTAACCACCCTGATTATAACACAACCCAGCCCTTAGGCTAACATAGCACATAAATCAATACATGACTCTCGGACAGCAAATAAGAAACAAGGAGCACTTACTAGGATTCAGAATTTGTTTTCTTGTATACTTTTTTAGCAATCTACATAATTTTGACCAAACTTAGTCAATTGATTCGGGACCTGAGAGTTGGGACCCTACAGAGAGTAATAGAATTTGTGACGAGGGGTCTTTTTTCGTTAGGGCAGTTGCAATCAATCGTTCTACTAGAGATCGGAGACATGGGATAACACAGCATCCAATTATGATCAAGATAGCAATTACAGTCAATATTGTAGTAATGACAGATATTATGGTCGTAGTCCAAGGACCAAACATCCCGTATAACCAATTTGACCAAGTGTTTTCAGATACGCCAGAATTCTTAGCAAATTCCATGGACAAGGACTTAAGTTTGTTCAAAGCTTTTGCAATACTTCCATCGGGTGAGGTATTATTTGGTATATAAGTACAGCATTCTGCTCCAAACATGCTGCATACTGATGATTCTTTGGCAAGTAACATATCTAGAGCAATCCGATTTTGCCAGGCCATAAGTGACGTAGGGCCCAATTGCTCTACGATGCCTTCTATTGCCTCAATTGTGTAATTTATAAATCTTTGTTGATTATAGTAGAGATAATTTATCCAAGCCGTATTTTTAGTAGCAGTTACTCCAGCAAATAAAACTGAAGTAAATCCAGCCGCAACTACATCTTGTGCTTTGAACTCATTTGGAACCCCCATGGGTATACCGATAGAACTGAGGTAGATATCTTCATTAAATGATCCTTGGAGTTTGGGTTTAGATTGAGGAGACAACGACCTTTTGAATACATGATTATTTCCTGAGTTAACTCTGTATGACAATTGAGTTTGTTTTAAATTTAGTGAATTTGCTGGACCTATGGTAAATGGAATAATTAACATAATTGGTGCACAAACACCTGACCATGTTTTTGATAGAATGGCATACAAACGTAAATTTGCACATAACCACCAAATATCTGCACGAGCAGTATTATGGCCGTTCAGAAAAGCAAATTCTCTATAATTATCAGAAGATAAAGTCTAATAACAGAAATCGTTAGTAAAACTTTCCATTTCATTTTTATCATTACTTCTTGTGTCTATATGTATAACTGCATCTTTAAGGACACAAGTAGCCATTCCCATAGTCCAAGATGGTACATCTTTTAAAGCTACTACTGGTAATTTATTATGTAAGTGATAGCATTCAGTTTTATCAAATGAATTTTTAGTGAAGAGGTTAAGTATACAGGTCAGGTCTTTTTCATTAGAATATGGTATTGATGTAGTATATTTGAGCAGTATACTGTACCCATTTTAGCCAAGTATTTTCATTCATTACATATTTCAGTTTGTTTGTTTCAATTTTATTTCTCTGGTTAAATCATTTTCTGGAACAGGTTTATTAGGTTTCAAAATTGTTGTTTGGATGTAGCCTTCAAAATTTAACTTTAGTTTTCTATTGCAGGGTACAGTATCAAATCTGGAACACTGGAATCCCATGGAATATTCCAGAGTCATAAAATGTAGGATTTTTGATAGATAATATTAAAGGATTGCATCGTTGAGTAATTGATTTGCGCCCTCTACAATGTTTTAGGTTCGTTTGATAAGAAGCATGATTTTTCCTAACTTTTGTTAAAGTAATTCTCTGTTGTAAGCCAATTTCAAAAGTATCTTTTTCTTTATTATATTGTCCACTGGTACTTGTTATAACTCTGGCGATCTCTATAACCTTATCATTTTGAGCATTTACCTTGGTCAGACATGTATCTTTGCAGACAATTTGTACATTTAAGGCATGGTCTATAGCAGGTGCGTCTTGCATACAGTCTAGTACTTCGCACACATCAAAAAGTACGTTGCACGTTTGTCCTTCATAACAATATTTTAGAAGTTTTGGTGTCCCTCTCTTTACTCTTTTCAGTGCCCATTGTCTCTTACCTGTATTGTTTGTTGTCAGCTCGGTTGTTGTTTTGATTGTTGGCTGTCCGAGGCCATTCTCAACACTTCCATGAATAAGGGGAACGTACCAACACACTAGAACAATAGAAATTAGCATAATTAGTGTGATCCAGAATAGACAATGAAAATTTTCCAAAAGTTTTTTCAAAATATATGGCTTAAAAAATGGCCTATACTCTCCTTCTCCCGCTTCTTCTTCTCCCCCTTTCTTCCTCCTCTTCTGGAGCCCCAGTGTCAGAAGGTGGTCGGGGTTGTTCATCAGGGTCGCTGTTTCCAGCGATGTCTGGATTTGGTCGGCTTTCTTCATTCTGCATGGTAGATGTGGTGGCAATGTCAGTTTGGATTTGGGTTAGACTTCGTTCACTTGGGTCTACTGGTGACTTAAAGCAGTGTGATAAATGGTACCACACTTTAGATGTTTCTTTTTGAACTTGTACTGATCTTCCAGTGGACTGTAGAACTTGATATGGACCAGTTTGATATGGTTGAGTCCAGTTGTGTCGTTTGTGTACCTTCACATACACAAAAGATCCCGGGGTTATGTTCATCTCTGGATCAATTACATCTTCAAGATCATGTGTTCTTTGTCTACATTTATGTAGTTGCATCACTATTTCTTGGAGCTGCTGAACATATGAGTGATGTTGTTTGTCCCATTCTATAAATGGTGTATCTTCAGTGAATGAGCCTTCTGGTTTATGCATTTCTCTGCCTGTTAATAGAAGATGAGGAGAATATGACGTGGTTTTGTTCACGCTATTTCTGATGTCCATCAAAACAAAAGGTAAGGCAGTGACCCAATCAAGTTTGGTGGTTTTCCAAACCTTTGCAAGTTTTCTTTTGACAGTGGCATTCATCCTTTCACATACCCCTTGACTGGCCGCATGATAGACAGTACCAAAACGTTGGGTGATATTAAGAGCCTTTAGCACATCACGGACTATTTTAGCAGTAAAATGTGTCCCGTTATCTGACCTTATGACGTGTGGAATGCCAAATCGTGGGAAGACATCAGTAGTTAGGTGCTTAACTACTTCCTTGGCAGCTTCCGTCTTGCAGGGGAACGCTTCAACCCATCTTGTATACTCACAGACTATGACCAGTAGATAGCGATATCCTCGAACTCTCATTTCTGGACCCATGTCTGTAAAGTCCATGACAATTCTTTCAAAAGGCTTATTGGGAAGAGTATAAGTTCCTGGCGGTGGTTTACAAGCTTTCTTTGGATTCATGGTTTGACAAATGTGACAATCATCTATCCAATATTGCATGATAGACTTCATGTTTGGGTGCCACCACAAATCGATATGTTTTAGGATGGCTTCGTAGCTACGATGAGTAGGGGTGTGGTATTCGTCGTAGAGCATTTGCAGCAGTGAGATAGGAGCCACAATTCTTCCTTCATGATTTCTCCAGATTCCTGAAGGATCTTTAATGGCCCCACGTTGTTTCCAAGCACCATGTTCGTATGCTCCAGCTGCTTCTTGAATTTCTCTTATGTATGTTGCATCGATCAGGTTTGCATCAGGTAACTTCTCAATCTTTTCTTCAGTGCAAACAAGCATGTTTCTTGGATTATAATTTGCAGCTTTCTTTGCAGCTTGATCTGCGGCTTGATTGCCCAGGGAAATGGAGTCTGTTCCCTTGGTGTGAGCTTTGCATTTCATGATAGCAAGTCTTGATGGCAATTGGACAGCATCTATCAGTTGCTTGATCAGTTGTTCATGCTTAATTGGAAGGCCGGTCCCAAGTTTGAAACCATTTCTGATCCAACCAGCTAAAGACAATGTGACAGTCTTGTAAGCATAAATTGAGTCTGTATAGATGTTTACTGCTTTGCCTTCTGAAAGTTGTAGTGCTCGTAACATTGCTGTTATTTCAGCTACTTGTGCAGAACCTTTTGCTATCTGCTGGGCTTCCATCAGACGATATTGGTTAGAGGGCAGTTGTTCCACCACTGCATACGAGGACACAATATGACCTTCTTTTGCTCTGTATGCACATCCGTCACAGAAAATGGTCATCTCTGGGTCTGAAAGAGGTGTAGTATGCAAATCTGCTCTCACATACAGTTCAGTTCTGACTTTTTCTTCACACACATGTGAAAGTCCTTCAGTCTCCATATTTACTGCCATATTGGTATTTCCTCCTTCAAAAGTAATATGGGACTGTTTCAAAGTCTTTGAAATATGATTGGATCTTCGTGCAGTAGTTATGAACAAACGAGAGTTGAGATAAGCAAGTATCCCATGTTGAGTGTGCACCACCAGTGGATGATTTTGTACAATATGTGAAGTCTTCTCAATTGTCTTTGCCAGAGCAGCCAGATAACGAGCACAACCAGGTTGAGTTTGTTCATGGGGATCCAACTTACAAGAGTAGTGTTTCAGCACTCTTCGGCTCTGATGATGCTTTTGATAGAGAACAGCTTGGACAAATTATTGTTTCTCTGTCACATCTAGATGGAAGGGAATGTCATAATTTGGAGCACATAGGCTGCATGCTGCACAAATAGCTTGTTTTGTCTTGATAAATGCTTCTTCAGACTCCGTCGTCCACTGTAAATTGGCTGAGAGGTTATGCATACCATGGGGCTTAATGAGTTCTCGGAGGGGCGTTGTGAGTTCGGTATAGCCAGGGACGTACTCCCGAGAGTAATTGCAGAGTCCCAGGAAACTGAGCATTTGACGTACCGTAGTTGGTTTTGGAGTACTCAGGATAGCATCTTTGTTGTTGGCAGACACTCCTTGCGCACCGTTCGACACCTCTCGTCCGAGAAAATGCACAGTTTGTCTTGCAACTTGTATCTTTTGCTTTTTTACCTTGTACCCCTTTTTCGACAGATGTGTGAGCAGTTGTACTGTTGCTTCTAGGACCTCTTTTGCCGTTTTTCCAGCGATGAGGATGTCATCCACATAAGTGATCAGAGTGCATGTCTCTGGAAACTTCAAATCTGCCAGGTCTTGTCTTAGGAAGTGGCTGAAATAACCGGGACTGTGTTTCCATCCCATGGGCATTCTTCGGTAGGAATAGACTTTGTCTCCGTGTCTGAAAGCAAAATACCTCTGGGAGGAGGCCTCCAAGTTGATTGTGAAGAATGCATTTGCCAAGTCTAAGACAGTGTAATACTTATGCTCTGGTGACAGATTATTCAAGGCGATGTAGGGGTCTGGCACTGGATATGATTCTCCAGCTGTAACTTCATTGATTGGACGGAAGTCTTGAACCATCCTCCAGTTCTGCAAGTCCGATTTCTTCACTGGAAAGAGAGGTGTGTTGTATTCTGATTCAGTTTCATATATCACTCCAGACTCCAGCAATCCATTAATAGTTTCTTGAATCCCCATTACTTGGTCTTCTTTGAGTGGATATTGGGGATGGTATATCGGCTTGCTTGTGGTGAGTTGCACTTTAACAGCATGTTTCGTCTGACCCACATCATTCGGGTGCATCATCCATATGTGTGATGGTACTTGGGCAAGATACCTCTCTGTATCCGGATGATTCTCGAAAATTCGTTGTCTGGATTGCTTGGATGCTCTTGTGTTATCTTCAGAGCCCTGAGGTAGCACAATTCTGAATATTTTGTGTTGTGAGTTGTAGAACACACCTCCGATTTCGGTGGCTTCATACTGAAGACTTGAAGCCAGCTTGACCATTGGACCAAGTTGTCTTGGTGAATGATGTTTGGATATGGCCAGCGATACGTGTGGTGTGCTTTCTTCACTCCCCCTGGAATACGGTTTCAGTTCTTCTGGGAGGGAGACTGCGAGTGCCATACCTTGAGGGCCCAAGTAGAGATATGAGTAGTTCACTCGAAAAGTCTGTCCATCCACCTTTTGCCATAATTCGTCATAGGTCTCATCATCAAGTGTGGAGTAGTATAGAGTGACATGCAAGGGGTCAAAAGGTTCACTGAGTGGATATAGTGATCTTGCCCATGTTTTGTAGTTTTGCCATAATGCTGATGCAGTGTTACCTTTTTCTGGATCTGTGAGTATTTCTGTCCAATAGATTGTGACTTGTGACTTTGAGTCTTGAGCAGTATCTGGAGAAAGGTACAAGATCTCAGTGGTTTTACACATAGTTGCATCTCTCAGTATCTTGAGGGTTTCACATCGGTCCAGTATTTTGTGACCTTCGGGGCAAAACACCACTGACAATGATAATTTGCACATCAAGTCTCTTCCACATATGGAGATACTGCAGTCAGGCAAGTATAAGAATTCTTGTTTCACTGTCTGTTCATTCATTGTTACTGCCAATGGTTCAGTAAAAGTTCTTACTTCTGGTTCTCCCACACAGCCGGTTATGGACATAGTCTTCGATGAGAGTGGAAATTTCTGTCGAATGCAGGATACTGTGGCTCCTGAATCCACCAAAAATTTAATCTTTTGTCCATTTACCTTCAAGACCACCATTGGTTCGCTCTTCCATGGTTTTAGCGAATGGTCTGGCTGTAGGCCCCTTCACTAGTCATAGTGTTCATCCAAGGATCCATGAACATCTCTTCCTCCTTGATAGTAAGCTCCGACGTTCATGAGTCTTCCATTTGGAGGTGGGGGCATTGGACCGGCTGTCTGCTGTGGCATCATTGGTGGCTGCTGTTGTCGGTTGTATCTCTGCATTGGTTGCCTGTATTGTTGAAAATTGTGTGGCTCTTGCCTTTGTCCTTGAGATGCTAAGGGACAACTTCTTCTCCAGTGTCCTATTCCATGACATAGGTGGCACTGATCACGTCTTGGATTGTTCATGTAGCCAGTACCTTTGTTTCTTCTGGGGTCTCCAAAACCTCCTTGGTTCCTTGATTGAGGACCGTTGTAAATCATCACTGGCACATTTGGTATTGACATAGGCTGACCTGTTTGGGAGTTGGGTGTCACTGCTGTTGCTTGTGGTTGCTGTGTGTTCATCACCATCTTGATTGCAGTTGTTAGTTGTTTTGTGACAGATAACATGTCTTCTTCAGCAGGGTCTGACTGTATACTCATCACATTTGTGTTCTTATCTTTCTTCTTCTCTTTAACTTCAGTTTGGTATTTCTGCAATTGCAACTTCACAGTAGCCAGTTCCAACTCCTTCTTCTGGTCCTCAAACGCCTTCCTGTTTCTCTGCCACTTGTTTATTTCATGATTGCAATGTGCATCAAAGTCGTCTTCAGTCTTACGGTACAGCCCCATCACATTTTGCAAAGCCTCTTGAACCTGGTTAGGCATCCCCTTGACCAGAACAGACCTGAACATGACTGACATTCCAGTTCCTGGCTCAATTGGTTCTCCAGTGACATCATGATATAGACTTGTGGCACGTTGCTTGAAGCTGTAATAATCTTCAGTATCTCTCATCTGCATGGATAACAACTCTTCTGTCACAATGCATGGATATCGTGTCCTGAGTTCTTCTTCCAGGATGTCTCGGAAGATGTGAATGGCATTGTTATTCTGTAGCCGCATTCTCAATCTTCTTTCTATGGCTTTTCTGATGTTATCAGCGACTGTTTCATCGGCAGCTTTGATTAGGGCAGCTTGCATGTCTCCCCAACATAGTTTATCTCCAGCCGTCTGCTTCAGGAGAGCTCTCATCCATGGCAGGCCTCCTTTGGTCAGCTTTGGTAGGGTGAGCATCAGGGCACTCCAGTCCTTTAATGTGAATGGCTGGTAGACCACTTGTCGGCCATCCGTCCTTATTGGAAAGACAGTTGCAGGTTCTCTTTGTTGGATGGGATTGATGGTACCGTTGATGTATGCCTCTTCGTATCGAGTCTCTTCAACAGTTCCGCTGAACGATCCATCAACTGAAAAGGGTTCATCATTTTGTTTCATTGAGACTTCAGCCATAGCACCTCTAGTTTCATCTTCTTCAGTCCTTGAGAGCAAACTTCCGCTTGTCTTCGTTGTCATCTCTTGGTCAGGCATCATTTCTTGTCTTTGCATGCGTCTCTCGTCATCACTTCGCTTCAGCTTTTTCTCAGTTTCAATAATATGAGCCAGTGCAGCTACTTGGTTTTGGACAGAGTCAATTTTTTCTTCTATTTCTCTTGAGCATGCTTCAACAGATGTTAATGCCAACTCTCCTCCAACTACCTTGTGAGTTATCTTCGGGGTCAAGCATGCAGCCAGGTCTGATGTCATCATGGAAGCAGAAGATTTCCTCAGCACTGGGTTTTTGCTGGTGGTACCTGAATATGGTGGGGGCAGAGCAGCTTTTCTGGACATCTCATACCAGCATTCTTCATCATGTGGGGATGGACTGGTTGCATACCGTAAAGTACTGTCGAGACGTGGAACATCATCATCTGTGTTGTCTTCATCCCATCTTTGTGATCTTTGATTTTTCTTTAGTACTTTACTGCCAGTCACTTCTTCTTCTTCATCAGAATTTTCAGGTTCTTCCCAGGACTTTCTGTGCTTAGAGCGTGTGGCATATTTGTGTGATGTTTTATTTTCTTCAAGGGTTGGATATACGCCTGCTGCAGGTTCGTTCGGTTTCTCTCTCAGCAGTTCTTCCTTCAGGGACACTTCCTTCTCCTTCGGCTTAAGAACCAGGATAGAAGACAATTCTTTCGTTTCTTTTATCACCGTCATCTCCTTTGCCCATTTATGCATCTTCTTCGCCATTCTCATCTCATTCTCGTACTTCTGTATTTTTATTTGGCTCTTCATCTCATTTTTGTGCTTTTGTATCTTCAATTGGTTCACCTTTCTTACTAAAGCACTTCGGGTTGGGTCCAATTGGCACTGTTTGATCTTCTCCTTGTAGTAGTTTTTGATGTTCTTCCATTGTTCTTCTGTGGGGGCAATGGCATCTTTTCCACCATGGATCATTCCTTTTTTGACATATTTTTTAATAATGACTTGAATGATGGACTGGGTTTCTTGGGCCTTCTTTGGATCTGCCTCCTCCTGCAGGGCTTTATTTTTCCAGAATTCTACCAATTGGTCTAGCGTGATGAACTGGGACATTGTGATATATATTGTATTATAGTATTTTGTTAAATTACCCTCTCAGCTACTGAATAACAATTTGGATATTGTTTTAAATTTGTTGTCAAGTCTATGATTTTGGCAGAATGAGTCACTTATTTAATGAACAGTTTGTCTTTCACTATCTACCTGTGGACTCTAAAGGGGTTTTGATCTCGAAGGGGGCGTCTTCGTTCCCTCTTCCTGTCTTTAATTTAGTTTCTAAAAAAAAGAAAGAACTTAACTTAGAATGAGTTACTATTTAATGAACAATTTGTCTTTCACTATCTACCTGTGGACTCTAAGGGGGTTTTTGATCTCGGAGGGGGGCGTCTTCGTTCTCACTTCCTGCCTTTAATTTGGTTTCTAAAAGAGAGAAAAAACTTAACTTAGAAGACTTAAAAAGAGCTCGAAATTCACCCAAAAGCCAGCATTATCCTATTTTAGTACTTGATTAAGATCATTTATTTTATTTATTCTTTTGTTTATTTATTGCTTCCTTTTTTTTTTTTTTTTTTTTTTTTTTTTTTTCAATTTTCAATTTTAATTTTTATTATTTATTTATTTATTTTTATTTATTTTTTTTATTCCAATTTCAATTCAAATTTTTTAATTTTAATTTGTATTAGTTATTTATTTATTTATTTTTAAATTAAAGAAGTATTATTTTATTTTTTAAGTTTTAAAATTATTCTTTATTATAAATATATTCTTTATTATTATTATTATTTAAATTTAACAATCCTGCTAATTATTATTATAATTTAATTCTGTTTATTTCTATTAGTATTATTTAAAAAACTGTTTTAGATAACACCTTTCAACAACTACACTTCACTCAGCCCCAACAGGGCATGAACAAAGATTCAATCAATAATGACTAGACCTGACCAATAGCGACCTAGGCCCAACAATCACTCAATCTCCATCCTAAATAAACATCCAACCAACAACTAACTGACCTGCGCCACGTGCAGCTACCCACACCTAGTCAATGATCAACCAACCACCAGCGCATGCACCTGCAAACGCACACCCAAGTATCAACCCAAATTGACACTCAAACATGCGTCCACAAATACACACACAAATGGCTAGCCAAGGACCAACCAAGCACAAAACTAGCATGAACAACTACACACAACACAAGCCAATAAATTCCAAATCAAGTGCTCACTTAAGGCCACAACCAAACAGTCACTAAGCCCGAATCACCACCAATTAAGTACCTGCACTTCACTAAGGCCAAATAGGGCGCAGCCATTACAAAGTGCCACCCAGTTTTACTTCACATCCACCTAATAATGCAAAAATGTAAACTACAAAATGCCCAACAAATGTGCAACAACAGCTTCACTTCATATCCATTAAGCCTTGCGTTTTCCTTCCAATAGAGTTATATTACAAATACTTTAAACTTTTCCCCAATTTGCATTTCCCAGCTCTCAAAATAAAATCTTAAAGTAACAATTTTTTTTTTTTTTTTTTTTTTTTTTTTAATTTGGGGTCTATCTTCAATCTGTCTTCACACTAATGAGTTAATTACCAGATTAGTTAGGTAATTAAATAATACATTTTTGTTTTGGTTAGTAGACCCTACTTTAATGGATAATGTACAATTTTGGAACTCAAAATCTCCTGCAACTCTTAATTTCCACCACTGCATTGTGTTCGTTGGTTGTACAGTGATACAAATTAAGTTGAGCCACGTTATAGGAGAAACCTGGAGACAACTTGAACTTCAAAATACTTGATTTGATTTAATTTAATTTAATTTAATTTAATTTAATTTAATTTAATTTAATTTAATTTAATTTAATTTAATTTAATTTAATTTAATTTAATTTAATTTAATTTAATTTAATTTAATTTAATTTAATTTTTATTTTTATTTCTTTATTTATTTATTTTATGAAATTTGTCAAAATGAATAAGTGACTCAGTTTTGATGAAGAAATGAGTTCTGCTGTAACAAAGTTGTTTTTGTAGTCATAAATTATCCCAGGACAACACAAGGCTCAACCTTTCACAATGAGAAGCAAAACCGTCATCCCACAACCATCAAGCATCCAATAAATGCAAAGCAATATCCTTATTTCAAATACATTAAGCAATTATCCATAAACAACTAACACATGTAAAACCATAGCTTCATTCCACATGCATTAAACAATTATCCACAAATAACCCAATAAATGCAAAATAATAGCTCTGTTCTCATAAATCAAACAATTATCCACCAATATCTAGTAAATGCAAAACATTAGCTCTATTTCACTTAAATAAAACAATGATTCACATAACTAGTAAATGCAAAATATTGGCTTTCTTCCATTTAAGTCAAACAATTATCCACCAATAATCCAATAAAGGCAAAACATTAACATTATTCCACATAAATCAATTATCCAAAAATAACTAGTAAATACAAAACAATAGCTTTATTCTACTTAAATCAAACAATTATTCATGAATAATTCAATAAATGCAAAACATTAGCATCATTTCACATAAATCAATTATCCACAAATAACTAGTAAGTACAAATCAATAGCTTTATCCTACTTAGATCAAACAATTATTCACAAATAATTCAATAAATGCAAAACATTAGCATCACCTGACATCAATTAAACAATTATCCATACAATTGCCCAATAAATGCAAAATCAATCCTTTACCACATTAATTAAACAATTATCTATCACCTGACATCAATTAAACAATTATCCATACAATTGCCCAATAAATGCAAAATCAATCCTTTACCACATTAATTAAACAATTATCTATACCTTCTATTAACTTCCAATCATAGCAACAGTTTTTTAATTCTCCCGATTAGTCAATTTATTTATGTGAATATCATTTTAAAAGAACCATAACCCATCTGGCCACTACAAGATACAGCCACTAACAAATATCATCCAATAATATATCAGTTAACCATTTAAACTGTCTATTTTGTATCACAATCATCCCAACTTAAGATGGAAGCTGAATCAGGGAGATTTAATGCCATAATTTTAGTGGTCCGTGGCGAACACAAGCATAACAATAAAGCCATAATCAACACAATAGCCAGAGTTAGAAAAACAGCAACAAATGCAGCCACAATATAAATAACATTTCCTTTCAAGATATTTTTTAAGGCATCATACTCTTCTTTTAGGTCTTTTAGCATTTTAGCGACATTTGCTGAGTTTGACGGACACAAGTTTTTGGTTATAATTCTAGCTTCGTCTATAATCTCTTTTACCATTTCATTCTTTAATTTCTTAATCATAGTCTCTATTTTTGTTTCTTGTGTGGATTTTGATTCAGAAACTGCTCCAATTGTAAGCGTAACCTTTTTCATAAGAGTGCCAATTTGACTTTTTATCATTTGGACATCAAACAGACTATTTTCACTAGCATTTTGGTATGTCACATTAAGATGCTTGCTATTTTTGACCGTTGTATTTACATTTCTTATTGTATTATTTTCACAAATATTGTCAATATTACGTAGTTCCTTACTACCAAAAGGATATGAGATGCAAACACAGCCAATATTAGAACGAATGGGCTGATTGTACCATGTACACTGTATTTTGGTCTGGGTTACATTATCTTTTTGCTTGGGGATATTGCTAATGGAATCACAAACTTTCGAGTGGACACCGTGTTCCGGCGAATAAGTTGCTATTTCTTGCTCCTTCCTAGTTAAGTCTACCAAGTTAATTCCATCTATTAATGCTTCTGTTTCACAGGGAATATAAATGATGCCAATCTGAATTATTGCCCCTTTATCAACTTTGCAGTAACAAGTAATTTCATGTTCATTCTGAGTAAAATTCATTTGAACAGGTTCGTTTGCTTGAGCTCTTATTATGCTAATAAATATTGTTGCCAGCATTACATATAGTTTTTTTGGGTACCACATTTTTATATAAACTTGATTAAACAGTTTTGTTTTCTTTTTTAGTGTAAAGTTTTAACCACTAAATATTTTTTATAAAACTTGCTTTTTTTCTCTCTTCGTGCTAAGCCATAAACACGGAAATGATTAACTTTGTTTCTAATCACACTTTACCTGATCAAAGTCTAAACTTGCTACTTATTGTTAATTCCTAGTGCTTTTTTTCTCTCTTCGTGCTAAGCCATAAACACGGAAATGATTAAATTTGTTTCTAATTACACTTTACCTGATCTAAGTGTAAACTTGCTATTTATTATTAATTCCTAGTGCTTTTTTTCTCTCTTCGTGCTAAGCCATAAACACGGAAATACTTACTAATTTAAAGTTATAACAATTAATTGCACAGAATGTCCCAAGAGCACATCACATTAATTTAGCATTAAACCAATTGACAGAAATTCTATGAAAAAGGCCTCTGTCGTACCGTCTTTTGGAGCGCTCGTTTTTGCGATGTCTTTCTCAGGCGTTCTGTGGAGGAGAAGGTTCGCCCTTGCGACCAGGACTTAGCATCACGTCAGGGGTCACCAAAACTGTCAGTTTTCCTGGACGGCGAACTAGAAGCAGGAGTCGAGAAGGCCGGGCAGTTTCAAATCAGTCTCTTTATTCAGCAGATGCAGGCATCAATCGAATGAAACACCAACTGTCTCCTGTTTTACATCTCTACTGTGGCTCCTTATATACTAGTTAACACACGTCATAATTCCTCAATAATTAGCTAGAAATGTACAGCACGCAGATTGTTATCTGGGTTCAATGAAGACAAAGTGCACAAAAACAAGCATTTTTAGCTGATCTTTCAAAGTATCATCATATATGGAGGTTCAGGGTACATATACAATCTCATGCCACGTTGGCGCACACGTAAACAGGAGTACAAAGTATGATTTACCATATTACATGGAATAATAATCTCACAGTACCCTTCGGTTAATGAAAGAAAAACTCACGATGGTTCCAGAAATAACTTAAATCTGACAAAAGTAATAATAAATATAAAAATTCTATGAAATCTTGTAATCAGTCAGTGGGCCTATATATAGGGCTACAGGTAGTCACTGTGCTGTTTGGTGACAAGGTGTATACCACACTCATGGACCAGAAGGAAAGAGCTGTCTCAGGAGATTAGAAAGAAAATTATAGACTAGCATGTTAAAGGTAAAGGCTATAAGAAAGCCCAGCACAGGATGTTCTTCCTGCGGCAGCTGAGGAAAGGCAAGCTGCCGGTCCAGATGATGGTGCAGTTTTACACGGCCATCATTGAGTCCATCCTCCTCCATCACTGTGTGGTTCGCTGGGACCACTGCCAGGGACAGACAGACTGCAGCACATTGTGCGCTCTGCTGAGAAGGTGATTGGCTGCAGCCTTCCATCTCTACAGGACCTGTACGTCTCCAGGACTCGGGGCGAGCAGGCCGTATAGCAGCTGACACTTCTCACCCTGGACATGGACTATTTGAGCCACTTCCCTCTGGCAGGAGTCTATGGTCCATTGGGACCAGAACCTCTCATCATAAGAACAGTTTCTTCCCCTCTGCCGTTTTTCTCACACTTGACACGTTATAATACCGGTCACTTTAATAAGCCACATTTGCACTGTTGTTCTGATGCTGCTGTTGTATATATTTTTTACCTCTAAGTATTTTTATTTTATTTTTTAAGCATATCTTTTTAACTTTCTGCATGCCCTTATTTGTATTTGTTTTATGTTGCACTTTATCACCGAAGTAAGTTCCTAGTTTGTGAACTGTGTTCACAGACAATGGCAATAAATCTCTTCTGATTCTGATTCTATAAGACCATCTCCAAGCAGCTTGATGTTCCTGTGACTACAATTGCACATGTTATTCTGAAATTTAAGATCCATGGGACTGTAGCCAAACTCCCTGAACGTGGGCGCAGGAAGAAAATTGATGACAAATCGAAGACGAATAATACGAATGGTAACAAAAGAGCCCAGAAAAAACTTCTGAAGAGCTTAAAGGTGAGCTTCAAGCTCAAGGAACATCAGTGTCAGATCACACCATCCGTCATTGTTTGAGCCAAAGTGGACTTAATAGGAGATGACCAAGGAGGACACCATTGTTTGAAATAAATCATTAAAAAAGCCAGATTGGAATTTGCCAAACTACATGTTGACAAGCCACAAAGCTTCTGGGAAAATGTCCTATGGACAGATGAGGAAAAAATTTAACTTTTTGCCAAGGCACATCAGCCCGAAAAATGAAGCATATCAAGAAAGAACTACTGTGAAATATGGAGGAGGCTCTGTTATGTTCTGGAGCTGCTTTGCTGTATCTGGCACAGGATGTCTAGAATCTGTGCAGGGTACAATGAAATCTCAAAAATGTCAAGGGATTCTAGAGAGAAATGTGCTGGCCACTGTCAGAAAGCTTGGTCTCAGTCGCAGGTCATGGGTCTTGCAACAGGACGATCACCCAAAACACACAGCTAAAAACACCCAAGAATGGCTAAGAGGTAAACATTGGACTATTCTAAAGTGGCCTTCTATGAGCCCTGACCCTATTGAGCATCTTGGGAAGGAGCTGAAACATGCCATCTGAAAAAGGCATCCTTCAAATGTGAGACAACTGGAGCAGTTTCCTCTTGAGGAGTAGACCAGAATACCTGCTGAGAGGTGCAGAAGTCTCATTGCCAGTTAGAGGAATCATTTGATTACAGTGAATCCCTCAAAAGGTTGTGCAACAAAATATTAACTTAAGTGTACCATCATTTTTTCCAGGCCTGTTTCATGAGTTTATTATTTTTTTAATACTTCTGTTGAAGCATGGTTGAAAAGCAATGTTTGACTTTCATTGGTTAAATTTCATAGAATTTTTTATTTATTAGTACTTTTGTCAGATTTAAGTTAATTCTGTGACCATTATGAGTTGTTGTTTGTTTTTTGTTTTTTTTCATTAACCACTTAGCGTTCCGCCTTTACGTTACAACTTTACAGCAATGTATGTGTATTTCTGCGTCACCCACACAAACAATCTACACATCAAATGAAAGCTACGGCATTCATCTTTCTGAATATGTAAACCATTTACACCTCTAATCACCACAGTGCTGACAGGAAAGCCGTTTTTACAGAGAAGTCAGAAATGTGGATTTGCACTGCACTTACCATTTAGCGCTCTGGTTCTGTCCAACATCAACATATTCACACAAAGTTGGTCTCATTCGTTCGGTAAAGGTCCAGAGAATATAATCCAGTCAAGAATTTATGTCCACAAAGGAAGTTAGAGTCTCCATGTCCAATCTGCTGCAGGAAAGTGAAATCTGTTCCGTCACTTCTCTGCATTTCTTTTGTCAGTTTCAGGCATAATACACTTCTGACAGCGCCAACTTTATTCCTCAGCGCAAAACAAACTTGTTAGCTTGTGATTGACACCAAGGTTGGCCAATAAGGTGGGGGCTGTGGGTTACTGGCGTCGCGGACAGTGAATGAGAGATACAGATGACTGAAAGAGTACGCCCCACTCTCCCCCTTGTAGAATCAAGCTGTTACATTACACATGTTTAGTGATGTTTTCCTCTTAAAGCCCATGAACTGCGGAACACGCTGATGCGTGACATGCAGTGGTTTACTGTAAACAGACGGAGTTTGCATGTGTAAAAACACGAGACTGGATATAAAGATCCGCGCGTAAAATTACGCAGCAGTTTTATGTTTTAAACATGACGAAACGGAAAAAACAAAGGAAGTGCGCGACCAAGGACACTGTGGATGTTTGTACAAGTTAAACTAGAGGCATCTCGGACCCGGAGCGGTTCGTGGAACCAAGTGAAGATCTCATGGTGGACTCAGGAGTAGAGGGACCTTATGTTTTGATGGACTGGATGCTGTTCCTGGTCGGTAAGCGTGGTTTATTCTGCTATTCACTTAATTGTGGGTCAAATGTGTATCATGTGTAATCATTAGCATTAGCTAATGCCAATCTGCGCCCCCCGACCACCACCAATCATCTTAGGTGAAGTGTCTTGCCTAAGGACACAATAACAGAAATTGGTCCGAGTGGGACTTGATCCTCCAACCTTCGGGTTGCGGGACCAAAGCTCTAACCACTGAGCCACTGTTGCAGAGCATGACTGTCACTGTACAATCATGTACAGTGTGTTCTTAGTTTCCAGTGTGTGTTTGTTTACATTTTGAAGTGTGTGTGTGTTTGTTGATTGTTTGCAGTGTGTGGTTTGTAAATATATATTTATTTTGACCCATAGCACTTGTTTTGACTGTATTTTATATACAAATATAAATTTTATATTGTGTTTTGATATGACATATAAATGTACAGTAATAGAGCAGCTGGGTGTGCAGATACAGATTCCTCTCAGTGTGAGTTGTCAGTAGAGCCCTCACTGATGTCTGTGGGTTGAAACATTCAAAAGTTATTGCACTTTTTTGAAACGTTCTCCAAATGTCTTCATTTGGATAGGTTTGGAGAGGCCTGGACTTACTCATGATAAAATGATTGTAAAACTCTCATTTTTATAGGTATTGACCTCAAATTTGAAATGTAAGTGGTCAACAATCTTGTCAGTTGAGGTATGGTGTATTTTTGTCCCCAGCTCCCTACTGGAGCTTTCTACACCTTCATTTTCACATTTTTTTTTTGGCGAGGATGAGAAAAAATGTTTTTTATGTGTGTTCCAAAGTGTATAAATGCTCAGCAGACAAACTTACAGTGATTCTGACGCCTGTGGGTAAAACTATAGGGTGTTACCTTTACAAAGACCCCACACTAGTGCAGTTACTGCTGAGGGTTCAATAATGGTGATTATTTTAATTTGGAGAGGTCAGAACAAAGGCAATTTCACCAAAATCACCCGGAATGCTAAGGGGTTTTAACCGATGGGTACCAACAATTTTGTCTACGTGTGTAGAAGGGGTGCCAGCCTCTGTGTGTCCTGCTCAATGACTTCAGTCAAAACAAGGCAAGTTTGTTTGTATAGCACAATTCATACACAAAGTAATTCAAAGTGCTTTACAGAATAAGGACACTGAAGTCACACAAATCAAAACATAAATAATCATCATAAAAATAACAGTAAAACAGAAGAGTGCAGAATAAAAACCTTTCGGTTGTATGCACAGCTAAACAGAACTGTTTTGAGCCTGGATTTAAACATTGCCAAAGTAGAGGCCTGTCTCACATCTTCAGGAAGACTGTTCCAGGTTTCAGCTGCATAAAATTGAAACTCTGATTCCCCATTTTTAGTCCTCACTCTGGGCAGTAGCAGGAGGCCTGTCCCTGAAGTCCTCAGAGTGCAAGATGGTTCATATGGCACTAACATATCGGAGATGTACTTTGGTGCTGGGCCATGGAGAGACTTGTACACAAGCAGAGCTGTTTTAAAGTCTATTCTTTGAGCTACAGGAAACCAGTGCATAGACCTGAGTACAGGACTTATGTGCTCGTACTTCCTGGTTCTGGTCAGGACCTGAGCAGCAGTGTTCTGGATGTACTGCAGCTGTCTTAATGCACGTTTGGAGAGGCCAGTGAGCAGGCCATTACAGTAGTCTAACCTACTGGAGACATATGCATGGATAAGTCTGGCTTTGACAGTATACCTTTGATTTTTGCAATGTTTTTTTAGGTGGTAAAAATCTGCAGATGTTACTGATTTAATGTGGTTGCTAAAGTTCAAGTCTAAATCCATTACCCCTAGATTTCTAGCCTGATTTGAAGGTTTTAGAGAGAGAGACTGGAGGTGACTGCTGACACTTTCTCTGTTTCTGTTGGCCAAAGATGATGACTTTAGCCTTGTCTTAGCTTAGCTGGAGAAAGTTGTTTTGTATCCACACACTGATCTGTTGGACACAGTGGCAGAGGGAATCCACTGGTCCATATTCACCTGCTGTCAGTGAGACATAGATCTACCACAACTATGCAGATGAGTGTCATCTGCATATTTGTGGTAAGACACATTATTGCTGTGTATTCACTGGTCTAACAGCAGCATGTAGAGATTGAACAACAGGGGTCCCAGGATTGACCCTTGGGACACCTCAGAGGTCAGGGACATTTTATCTGAGACACATTTTCCACTTTGAACAAAGTACTCTGTTTTCTACATAGGACTTGAACCAGTTTAGTGCCGTACCAGAGATGAACACCCAGTCCTCTAGTCTCTGTAAGAGGATTCTATGATCCACAGTGTCAAAAGCAGCACTCAGATCTAACCGGATCAAGACTGAGACTTTGCATCAGTGTTCAGGCGGATGTCATTTGTCACCTTGTGGTGAGGTCTAAAACTTGACTGGAAAACATCAAAGGAGTTGTTCATTTGGAGAAAGTTAAAAAGCTGTTGGTGAGCAATTTTTTTCAAGGACTTTGCCTAGAAACGACAGAGAGTGGTCGGTAATTGTTGAATATCGTGGCATCAAGACTGCTCTTCTTTAAAAGAGGCTTGATAACCGCAGTTTTCAAACCTCTTGGGAATGTTCCAGATTGAAGTGACATGTAAGCGAGTGGTGACAGTAAACTGTTGAGGCCAGACATCAGAAATTTAGTGGGCAACACATCAAGACAAAATGCAACTGAATGAGCCCAAGCATTAAATAACAAATATGAAATAACAAATTTGCTCAGTTTGCTATTAGTTATACATTATTAATAATGATAAATGATAATCATCTATGTGAAGACACTGATCACATAAATAATTTCTCACAATTATCAACAATGAGCAAGGTGGGAAACAGATTTCAATTTTCAACGCTTTAACTTTTTTAATCTTAGTAATTGTTAAATTTTCAGATTATCACTTACATCACTACAAGTCATAGGAAAAGTGTCCCATTTCCACAGGCCACTGACCAACCTTTTTAACAAAACATGAACTATGTTGCACCATTTCAAAAAGTGATCAATTATATAACATTAGAAAGAAAAAACTACTTACATATTTTTAAATATTGGTATTTTTAAATCTATATAAATGCAAGGGTGATTGTTTTTATTTATTTATTTTTTTTTAAAGCAACAGAATAAAATTAAATTTTAGATCCAGCTCATCAGTGAGTTGTGCTATTTTTAGAACCAGTCTGCGGGCAACTCTTGTAGGCCTCGGGGGCGACCTGATGCACCGTGTTGGTGACCCCTGGTGTATAGGGTGAAATTACTGACCTCTGGAAACAGTTTTGACTCTGCAATGGTGTTCTACATCCCACAAGCTTTTAGTCAGTCTTTAGTTTTTGCCTCTTGCTCGGAATTACGAGCACAAACAGCTGATGAGCTAGACCTATAGATGTATAACGCATTACGCTCCACATTTCACTTGAATTATTATTAGAAGCAACACAAAACAGAGAGGCCACAGAGGGCTGGGGCTCCACTGGGAACCACTGACAGGATTTGGACACAAGTCACACCCAGAATGTGTACAACACAGACTAACTGTGCCACAAGTGCTTTTATAATAAATAATGCCCCCCCTTTAAATATTGGAGAGAAGCATCCTATAATCATAATTAATGCCTACTAGACACAAATTAACTTAAAACTTAAAAAAAATATTTGTTTATTGATTTGTAATTTATCCAAGATTACAGGAAATTACTTCTGTTTTGCTCAGAAATTTCCTGGGGGGACCCAGCTACAATTAAGAACCTTATCCAGGGCATGTATATCAAATTTATTGCAGTAAATGTTTTCAGGTAGGTAATTACCATTAATTTTACCTCAAAGCCGTGAGTTTTTGGTGCCACCCTTGCCATACTTGGTGTCCCACATGTGCCACCCCTGTACAAAAAAACAAAAAACTGCCTAGACAAGCCACTTCCAGTTTATCTACAATATATCTGTACTAGGGCAAAGCAAGTTTTGCTCAAATACATGAACCAAAATCAGGTACAAGCTGTTTAACTTCATCAGTGTATTGTGTGAATAATACTACATATTTAAGATGGCTTCTCTTCATAACTCAAAACAGTTGTACTTTGGGTGTGTAAGTGGTAATCCAGTGTCCTATTGTACTATAAGAATAAGTATGGACACAGCAGTTTGCACTAGAGTCACTGTTGCCCCACTGTGGCACCTGGTATTCCCATCTGTCTCCCATCCAAGTACTAATCAGGCTCAACTCTGCTTAGCATAGACAAGGTTGGATAGTCAAATAACCACATATCCCTCCACCACAGGGGTGCCACGGCGACCGGAGATCACCGGCTTCACCAGACCCGCCCTGGAGGGAGAGTTAGTCACACTGACCTGCACCACATGGGGCAGCAAACCCGCTGCCAACATCCGCTGGTTCCGTAACGACAAGGAGGTTCAAGGTATGGATTGACTGACCAAGATTTTGTATAGTTGTATTTACAGTGATGCAAAACAGGAAATAAAATTGCTATGAAGTTTCTGCTAGGCCTTATATACGGTATTTTCCGGACTATACATCTTTTTTTTTATAGTTTGGCCAGGGGTGCGATTTATACACAGATGCGACTTATATGTGAAATTATTCAAATATATAATTTCACATTGACAACTGCCGAGGGCACTCTGGGCTTGTGTACCAGTATGACAGCCACCCGTAAGTGGAAGCGTTGACAGAGTTGTTCAGAAGCGGCACCAAGGATGAAGAATTCAATCGAGTGAGATTGAGAGTAAACTTGTTAGGCCATTTTTTATGCTTTAGTTATCTGATGTTGATGTTAATATCTTTATGTTAACATACTAGATACGTGTTCAATTCGTTGTCTATGCTTCTTATAGCTGAATAAATATAAATGTGTTACGTTAGCGTGCTGTACTGCTATTTAGTCTGTTATTCTGTTTTATTGTTATTAATATATCTTGCCTTTTAAAGATAAAATGTCTGTTCTTGGGCTTGGATTTTGTAAAATAAATTTCCCCAAAAAAGCAACTTATAGTCCAGTGCGACTTATGTTTTTTTTTTTTTCTTCATTATTATGCATTTTTTCGCTGGTGCAACTTATACTCCGTAGTGGTGTATGGTCCGGAAAATACAGTAATCCTTTTCTGCAAGTCTTTTGTAGATTCAGTCTTTTATGGGACTATTTTATGCTTTGTGGTAGAATTATGAACCTTTTTTCAATTGCAAACTTGCTATGGGATTTGTTAGTGTCAGTTTTTGTCAGCATGTGGTGCTGATGAAGGTGCTGGGATTGTTGGTATTGCTGTGGTGGTAAATTCCATTGTGAAGGTGAAAATAAAATGTGACTTATTGGGGTGTGTGGAAGGGTTTATTAGCGCTAGAGACAAGTTGGGCCATCGCTAACTATTTCAGTTTGACTTCAGCTGTGCTCACCGGTGCTGTAGCGGAATAAGGAGTAAATAAATACATATATTTATTATTATTTATTCAACTAGGGGTGTTTTTTTTATTGCTCACAAGGTGCACGGTGTAAAGCTGATGATAAAAAATTAAAATTTAACTAGGTTCAATTGTATTAAATGATTGAAGAAAAGCTATGAACACAAATAGACGTAACTTTGGGCACATAAGTCAAAGTTATCATATTGTGTAGGCCTCTGCCTGTGTGTGCAGCAGAAAACAGCAGTTCTTTTGCTCAGATGCTAAACAATCATTTCCATTTTAGAATTGTAGGAATAAGAGGCACAGTTTCTTTCTGGTAAATCATGTGCTCACAAATAGCACATGCAATTTATCATCTGCCCAAAAGTCATCAGAATGTTCAAAATGATTAAGTGATTAACAGATCTAAATTCTAAAGATTTTAAGACTTTACAGTGGTCCCTCACAATATCGCGGTTCACCTTTCGTGGTCTATCTGTTTCACAGATTTTTTTTTTTTTTTTTTTTTTTGCAATTTTGCATGCTTTATTTTTTACAGCGTATGAACATGCATTGTGTTCTGCGTCCTGCTTGGCTAAGGGACTGCTTGGCTAAGGGAAGCAACCTCCCCGTGCTGTGTCTCTTGTACAGTACTGAACGCGTTCAGCCAAATTTGTATAACCTTTGATTTGTTTGACGTACATTATTTTATTTATTAACATTTATTTGGATTATTAGTATTTTGTTTATTATTTTGTACTTATTTTATTAACAATGAATATTATTATATTATGTTGGATACATTATTTACTTTCTTCATAATAATATTGGCTCTTAGTTATTGTTGCGGTACAGCGCATTTGAGCAGCACACCGATAAAAATGTAACAAGAGTGAATGCACCCAGGGCACACATGAGATGAGTGGGCGGAGGAGGGCCAGGCGAGGAGGAGGAGGGCCAGGCGAGGAGGAGGAAGACCAGGCGAGGAGGAGGAGAGCCAGGCGAGGAGGAGAGGGAGGTGGGTGGAGGAGGCCCAGGAGGGCCAGGCGGGGAGGAGGAGAGGGTCCAGCTGTCATCGGGGCATCTGAAAGAGTTACACTCCACAGGGGGAGTGGGACAGGGGACAACATGTGAATAGCATTGCTGATGAGAAAATGGGAGGAAGCAGAGGATAGTGCTCAGGTTGCCATACTTCCTCCAGCTAGTTATCTCCTACTGCAGCCTATCTTATCCCAGGTTTTAATGTCACTCCCTAACTTCACTAAGTACCTCACTAAGTAACCTGGTCATAAGCTATACCAAAGAGGAAGGATTTAAGCGTGGTCTTAAATGCAGAGACTGTGGGGGCCTGTTTAACATCAGCAGGGAGTTGATTCCATAGCACAGGAGCTTGGTAACTGAATGCTCTCCCTCCCACTGTTCTTTTGGACACTCTAGGAACCACTAATAGTCCTGCATTCTGAGAGTGGAGTGCTCTGTTTGGCTGGTACGGGACAATAGCATCTTGCAGATAGGATGGGGCCATACCATTTAGGGTTTTGTATGTCAGGAGGAGGACTTTGAACTTGATTCTAAGCTTGACAGGAAGCCAGTGCAGATATTTTAATACAGGCCTGATGTGGTCTCTTCTTTTAGTTCCTGTTAGGACTCTGGCCGCTGCATTTTGGACCAACTGGAGGCTCCTTATAGTACTTTTGGGGCAGGCGGCGAGCAGAGAATTACAGTAATCAAGTCTGGAAGTAACAAATGCATGGATGAGTTTTTCAGCATCGTTTTTAGTTAAAATATTTCTAATTTTAGTTATATTTCGCAGGTGAAAGTATGCGGTTTTACAAGCTAGGTTTATATGGGCTGTGAATGAGAGATTTTGATCAAATAGGACTCCAAGATTTTTTACAGTAGGGCTAGAAGCTATACTCATATTGTGGAGTGAGATTATCTGGTCCGACAGAGAATCTCTTTGACCTTTGGGACCAACGACAATGACCTCTGTTTTTTCAGGATTTAAGAGCAGGTAATTCAAGGTCATCCAGGTATTGATGTCCTTCACACAGGCACTGAGTTTATCTATTTGATCAGTCTGATTTGGTTTCATTGATAAGTACAGCTGAGTGTCATCAGCATAGCAGTGAAAATTAATGCCATGTTTTCTGATAATGTTACCCAATGGCAACATATACAGAGTAAATAGGATTGGACCAAGCACAGATCCTTGTGGAACACCACAGGCTACTTTAGAACAGGGAGAGGTGCTCTGGTTTATACTAACAAACTGGTACCTATCTGATAGATAGGATTTAAACCATTTGAGGGCAGTCCCTCTGATTCCAATGTCCCATTCTAACCTCTGCAGTAGAATATTGTGATCAATGGTGTCAAACGTTGCACTGAGGTCCAGTAGGACCAGGACTGAAGCCAGCCCGTTATCAGCAGCTAGTAATAAGTCATTTGTTACTTTAAGCAGTGCAGTTTCTGTGCTGTGGTGAGCTGTGAATCCAGATTGAAATTTTTCAAATATATTATTGTCCTGCAGGTGGCGGCAGAGCTGTTTCACCACCACCAATTTTTGAGAGGAAGGGAAGATTAGAGATAGGTCTATAGTTGGCTAGTTCATCAGGATTTAGGTTAGGTTTTTTCAAAAGGGGTTTAATCACAGCATACTTAAAGGACTGAGAAACGTAGCCATTTTCTAACGACATATTTATTATGTTATGGATGGAATCTATTATTAGGGGGAGGGCTTTTTTGAGGAGTCTGATTGGAATAGGGTCGAGCAAACAGGTTGATGGTTTGGACGACATGATGGCTGAGGTAATCTCCACCTCATCAACAGGAGTAAATTTATCTAATATTATTAGAGGATCTATGTGGGATATTGGTATTACAGACTGGATTTGCTCAGAGCTGGTTTTAGGCGTAGCTTTGTTGATTTTGTCTCTAATGGTTGTAATTTTGTAATTGAAGAATTGAAGAAAGTCATCACAACTAATGTTCGAGGGGATAAGAGACTCATTAGCAGTGTGGGAGTTTGTCAGCCTGGCTACAGTGCTGAACAGAAATCTGGGTTTATTTTTGTTTACTTCTATTAGATTTGAATAGTATCTGGTTCGGGCTTTCCGTAGAGCGGCCTTATAAGTGAGCAGGCAGAGCTTCCATGCCTTCAGAGACTGCTCAGAGCGCGAGTGGCTCCAAAGCTTCTCTGTGCGTCTTACATGTTGTTTGAGTGTCCTGAGCTGTAACGCATACCATGGAGCCGGAGGTCAACCAATTGATCAGTGAGAATTGGATTAACATTATTTTCATTGTCACGTGACATATCTTTTAGTAATGGCTCAATAATTTCTTTAAACTCTGTAACCGATTTTTCTGATAATGTTCTTTTCATTATATTTTTTTTTCTGTGGGGCTGGATAGTCTTTTAGTATGAATTGAAAGGTAATTAATAAATGGTCAGAGAGTATTGGTGAGAACAATATATTAGGGTTACATTTACATAAATGTTTGATTGCTAGCAGTATGACTCTGAAGTGCTGTATGTTTGCAATTTTCTACCTGACAAAACCCAATGCCGATAAAATGTTCTGCACTGACAAATTTTAGAAACGCTTTGAACTTGAGTGTTTCTCTGCACGGGGAGGCCGCCTCTGCGGATACCGCTGGGGCAGAGGCATACGTGAAAACTAATTTAAAGCGATCAAGAAAGGTGGATATAATATACAAAGGTCTGAACTTTGAGAGTGTATAAAACAAGAAAGAAATTTGAGAAAATCTTAATGCCTGTCTTAGAAAAGTGTATAAAGTGTGTGGTGAGGCATTTTACAACCTTAAAACATAATTGATTAAAATTGCTGACAACTTTGTGGATTTTGCCTATTGCGGGCTATTTTTAGAGCGTAACCCTGCAATAAACAAGGGACCACTGTATAACAAAAGAAACCCTTACATTTTGAATTTAGAGGGTGTGCGTTAGTCTGCTTCTCTACTTAGAAGAATGGAAAAAAAATACTGTTTTCTAACCTCAGAAAATTGTATTTGAGCTTGACAAAAAGTATGAATCATAATGAAATGTGTAATATAGCTGTAGATGAAGTGGAAAAAAAACTTGTAGGAATTTGTCCAATTAAACCTAAAAATAAGGATTTTTCCTAGGTCAGAAATGCAAAGAACAAGACTAAATGTAAGAGCTGAGAGTTGTAAGAACAATTGTAAATGTCTAACTTGGGGTCTGATATTACTTGCATAATTTCAGTTCCACTTCACTTTTGCCTCCAGCTTCCATTCTGGAATCTTAACTGTTGTTGTTTAGAGTTTTGTTTTTTGTTTTTTTAAAGGGTCCAATGTGTGATACAGGGATACAAGCAGAGGACATCAGTTGTATTGTACCTCCATGATTTGCTTGGCTCCTGTCCAAGTCCTGTGCTATGGTTGGAAGAGGTCCAAGTGTAGCCGGACCACACGCACCTGACGAAGGCTGAGACGAGCAGGGAGTTTCCCAGTGATTATAATTATACACTTAGACGCAATCCCCAACAGTTTGTATTCATCATTAAGGAGTAGGGGAGTGCTGTTATGTGCTTAAGCATCTGAAATCACCAATGTAAAGCCATTTTTTTTAAAAACCTAGTGTTTAACAAGAAGCACCATCAAAACAACTCAGGCCACTGTATTAATAACGATAGTATTTCATTTTTGTGTATGTGTAATGTAGCTAGTCCATTACATGGGCCTATCTTTGAAGCTAATAGGAAAAAATGGCAACACACAAAGAAGTATAAAATGTTTTATTGATTAAAGGGGTTGTGTATCAGCTAGTGATGTGAAGCGTGTGCCGAGTTTTCACGATGCGCGTATTGAGGCTTGTTTCATTTATTGGAGGAGCTCAAAATGATGACGTCCGAAGGACAGGAAGTGGTTCGGACTTTGCTGCGAGTTTTGACAATGATATAAACACTTCAGGCTCCATTCAAAATGTGGGTGTTTGATGGAGAGTTGCGGCCAGTGAGAGTTTGGTGAGAATTTGGAGACAGTTTGAATAGAGTGTGGATAGAGTTAGAGATAGTTTGGAGAGAGGTAGAGATTTAGTAAAGTGAGGAGAGGGAGTCAGGATAGAATGGAATGTTGTTTTTAAATAAAAAAAACAATGATGTGTCCCCTAAACCAGTGGTCCCCAACCTTTTTATCACCGCGGACCGGCCAACGCTTGGTCATTTTGGTGAAATTGCCTTTGTTCTAACCTCTCCAAATTAAAATAATCACCATTATTGAACCCTCAGTAGCAACTGCACTAGTTTGGGGTCTTTGTAAAGGTAACACCCTATAGTTTTACCCACAGGTGTCAGAATCACTGTAAGTTTGTCTGCTGAGCATTTATACACTTTGGAACACACATAAAGATTTTTTCTCATCCTTGCCAAAATTTTTTGGTGAAAATTAAGGTGTAGAAAGCTGCAGTAGGGAGCTGGGGCCAAAAATACACTATATCTCAACTGACAAGATAGTTGACCACTTACATTTCAAATTTGAAGTCAATACCTATACAAATGGGAGTTTTACAATCATTTTATCATGAGTAAGTCCAGGCCTCTCCAAACCTATCCGAATGAAGACATTTGGAGAACGTTTGGAAAAAGTGCAATAACTTTTGAATGTTTCAACCAACAGACATCAGTGAGGGCTCTACTGAAAACTCACACTGAGAGGAATCTGTATCTGCACACCCAGCTGCTCTATTACTGTACATTTATATATATCATATCAAAACACAATATAAAATGTATATTTGTATATAAAATACAGTCAAGACAAGTGCTATGGGTCAAAATACATATATATTTACAAACCACACACTGCAAACAGTGAACAAACACACACACACTTCAAAATGTAAACAAACACACACTGGAAACTAAGAACACACTGTACATGATTGTACAGTGAGACAGTCATTCTGTGACAGTGGCTCAGTGGTTAGAGCAACCCGAAGGTTGGAGGATCGAGTCCCACTCGGTCATTGTCCTTAGTTCTGTCATTGTGTCCTTAGGCAAGACACTTCACCCAAGGGGGGGGAAGGGGGGGGGGTACGCGCGGATCTTTATATCCAGTCTCGTCTTTTTACGCACGCAGTAAACTCCGTCTGTTTACAGTTTACATGTCACGCATCAGCGTGTTCCGCAATTCATGGGCTTTAAGAGGAAAACGTCACTAAACGTGTGTAATGTAACAGCTTGATTCTACAAGGGGGAGAGTGGGGCGTACACTTTAGCGTCATCTGTAGCTCTCATTCACTGTCCGCGGCTCCAGTAACCCACAGCCCCCTCCTTATTGGCCAACTTTGGTGTCAATCACAAGCTAACAAGTTTGTTTTGCGCTGAGGAACAAAGTTGGCACTGTCAGAAGTGTATTATGCCTGAAACTGACAAAAGAAATGCAGAGAAGTGACAGAACAGATTTCACTTTCCTGCAGCAGATTGGACATGGAGGCTCTAACTTCCTTTGTGGACATAATTTCTTGACTGGATTAAATTCTGTGGACCTTTACGGAACGAATGAGACCAACTTTGTGTGAATATGTTGATGTTTGACAGAACCAGAGTGCTCAATGGTAAGTGAAGTCCAAATCCACATTTCTGACTTCTCTGTAAAAACGGCTTTCCTGTCAGCACTGTGGTGATTAGAGGTGTAAATGGTTTACATATTCAGAAAGATGAATGCCGTAGCTTTTATTTGATGTGTAGATTGTTTGTGTGGGTGACGCAGAAATACACGTACATTGCTGTACATTTGTAACGCCCGCGGGCTGTCGGAACGCCAAGTTGTTAAGTTGTCGGCGCTCAAGTGACGGAAATGTAACCGAGAGAATCCGGTCATTTTTCAAAATAAAAGATTTTTCAAAATAAACGATTGTTCAGACTCAGATAATAAATACAAGGGAAATAATTATTTCTTGGACGGCCCGTGGCCCGGTACCACGGACCGGTCCACGGCCCGGTGGATGAGGACCACTGCCCTAAACCATAATCACTGGCCATACCTCAACGTTACAAAAGCACAAGCATTGTCCATACCCCAACCACCCTCACTGTAAATGATCTTTTCCATACTGTGTGTGTGTATGTGTGTGTATGTATCTATACATCTATGTATGTATGGTATACTGCCATCACTACAATATACATGTTTTGTGTACTTCTTTATTTTGCTGACAGTTTTATTCGAGGCTTTCTGCAAAATGCCACAGTTCAAATTCATGCCAACTGATATTTTTGCATCCAGTAGATGTCCTACAAATGAAGCTTCAAGAAGCTTTGCGCTGGATTGAAAAAATTGGAAGAAAGGCTTCAATGCTTCATGAAGCTTCATCTGCCAAATGGACCTTTTGAAGATGCCCCTCGAAGTACTCCTCAAAATATAGTTTGAAGCTTCCGGACGAGAATGGGTACTCCTCAGTGTAGCCGCTATCTTGCTGAAGTGGGAGAGGCCTACACCTACTTCCACCATTGTCTTTGAGCGTACGATACATACATTACGTACGTTATTTTTAATTATTTATTATTTAATAGAAGAAAAGTCAAGATGTCGTCATCGCAGCCATTTCTTTCTGTTTAGATTGAATATCAATAGGCAAATATAATGTTCAAGGTGATTTTTTTTTTCTCAACTGTAGCTACTTCATAACTTTAACAAAATATACCTTGTGAAAACGTAATAACAGAGACAGAGGTAACAATATCATTTTTACATTCATAGTCTATAAACCAGAGAACACTGACTATTGCAGTTTAACGATTCGGTATTTTGGCCAGTGGCTACACCACTTTAATAACAGTAGAGGGCACTGTTTCCCTTCTATGCCGTGCCAGTTCTTTTCATCTTATTATTGTAAAGTATTTTCTTGCAGTGCAGTGCTACATCAAGCTAGTATCTTGATTTACTAACACAAAGGTAAATGACACGTGCCCACCAGGGGGATACAGACCTATGGAATGTACCGGAACTCATGAAGATTTTGTGCATGTCTTAGGACTCTCTTCCATCCTTTCTGGAGACTCCGTTGCTTCTTTGTTCACACATTACCTGTGTGGAACTCATTAAACCCTTCTGACTTTATGTTTTAGTCTCTTGGTCTTTGACGCTGACAATAGAAATGAACATTCTTACATTATTCTTATTGCAGTAATATTTTCCAATGATAATAATGTCTTCTTATTGTCTAGCAATAACTGCAATAACCTTTATTCCATGTAACTCCCCTCCTTTTTAATCATCAAACACACAGCCTGTACATATCTTTATTCAGATTTAACAGTTGTCACACTATTGTAGATGAGGTAAACCAGTATGAACATTTGAATGTGTATTGCGCAGCGGACTCCATTTTCTTCTCTTTTTTGCATAGTCGTGGTGCATGATGGGATACAGCAGTGCGTGACGTGTGCATGGATGCACGCTTCGGTAACAGCTGATCTCCATGGAAGCACTGGAAAGGGCAGGGCACGTTTGTCGGGTGCATTCAGTCGGGTGCATTGAAATGGGACAGCCCTTGTCGAGCTGGAAATTACGTAACTGCCCTTCGACGTACACTATCAGTGGTGAATCTAAGGCCATTTTGGCGAGTTGAGACATGGCCATTGTCTGCCTTCTTGGGTGTTCCGGCCAAATGAGTCCCTGGGGAGCCAGAGTACCTTAAGAATGTTCCGGGACAGACAACTGTTCTAATAAGGAGGGGTGTTAAATATTTTACCTTTTTGTGTATCTAATTTGGGTTCAAGGTCAAAACTGATAAATTTAACGTAAGGCTCTATTTTTACCAACTGAATAAATATTTACACTGTTTTGTTAGAGCTAACTTTTAAGAATATTATTGGATGTGTGTAAACTTACCTGTACTGCAGAGCTGGCTCAACCAATTAGGGAGGTGCTCTATAAAAGGGGCAAACCTCAGTGTAGCAACTGCGTGATGTAAAGACATAGCTCAATTAACAGTGAGGCAATACTATGGTGTAGTTGTTATATAGTAAGAAAGGGTTAATGGGCTAATAATCAGAAGACTAGAGAACGCTCTAGGAGGGAAGTGACAGGAGACTGAACTTGAGTTTGTCTGTCTTAAATGTTGCATGTCATCTGTTATTCTTAATATATGGTACCAACCAGTTCACATGATTGGCCATTCAGAAGTGCAGTAAATATTTACAATCAGCAAGCGCTTGAAACAAATCAAAATAATTCAATGCAAAACCAATAATGGCAGTGCAATAATACCCGAAAGAGTCAGTAGTTTTTAAAGTACCATGTGTCAGAGTCCCGCAACTATTGCACTGGATTGAAAAGGTCATTTACTGTGCAAAAAGGCAACTTGTCAATGTCTACCCAGCTCACACACAGTTCAAAGCCCCATCTGGAGGGGACTGGGTTCCAGGGGTAAGTGCAAAACAGTTCCAGGAGAGAGTTTCCACAGGTGTGTGTGATAGAGCAATGGGTGTGGGTGTGTTGGGAGAGTATGATGGGCTGCCAAGAGCCCCCTACCAGCCCGGTGGGAGGAGTACGGCTCTGCGATGCGTTCTCTGTGATGCGTTCTCTTAGGACAAGTGAACGCTTCTCTTAGGACAGGTCAGCGCTTCTCTTAGGACAGGTCAGCGTCTCTCTTATTACAGGTCAGCATCTCTCTTAGGACTGGTCAGCGTCTCTCTTAGGACTGGTCAGCGTCTCTCTTAGGGCAGGTAAACGCTGTAGACTTTCTTCACTAGCTTGCCATCGGGGTCAAAGACTTGACTGTTTGATGATATATCACATACAAGCCCTCTTGACTTGTGTGCGAGTCACAGCAGAAGGTCCCTGCAGCACTCCTCTCAGTTAGCCTCCAACACACACCTCTCACTCACCCCGCTAGCGCCGGTATGATAATAACTCCGGTTGGCCACGCTGTGTCACGTGACCACGGAAACTTCACTGTGATTGTGATGCAATGACGTGCAAAACCCGCGAGAATGACTAAAAGTACCGCGAGATTTGGCAACTTTGACAAAATATAGGCTGAAACACCAGGATAGAGAGAAAGGGGAGAAAAAGAGAGATATGCAGGATTTGTCACCTGGGTTACATCAGTCTGCTAAAATGAGGCTGCCGTGTGTATAGGAGGTGCTGCCATGCTGCCATGCTCCTTCTTACTGTTGTACATATTTTTGGTGTCGGAAAATAAATGTACTTGGGTCTGTGCTGGAAAAATTGTCTCAGCTCTGCTCTGTTCGTCATTAAATTGCTAAGGTTACTAACTGGGCGATTACATATTATATGCAATATTCTATTTAAAGCTGCTTTCAAGTTTGTTTGTTTTTTTTATTTTATTTATTTATTTTTATGCAGCAAAAGCAAAAAGCAAAAAAAATCTAAGTATGTGACACTTCATTTGTCTTCATTGTCTATGGCGTGTGAATGGGTGAATCATTTTTCAATCAGTTTACATTGTGGTACTTCAGCATTGTAGTCATATGTAAGCTGAAAATGCACAGGTGAACATTTATGAAATTGTACTGGAAATAGTACAACGTTTTGTATAACTTTTTGGTTGACAGTAGCTCAGTTGGTAAACATCATTGGTTGAACGGTCAGGACCACTGACACATATTTGCAATGTGATTCCAGCTTCCACAGATGAATGCTGTCCTTAGGCATGACACTTAACCCATCTCGCACCCAGTGTCTACGTACACCAGTGTATGAATGTTTGTGTAAATGGATGAGTGGTTCCTTGATGTGCCTTGAAGGTGAAAAACCGCTATGATAAAAATGTGACCATTTTATTATTTGTGGGACACCATTCAATTGTCGGAGTTGGTGTTGCATTCAATTCCTCTAGTGTAGTCAGTTATGGAAGCTAAGGTGTCAGTAAGCTTGAAGTGAAAGTCTGCGTGATGCCGGTACCAAATAGGACTTTTTATGTGCCAGTGTAATCTGAGTTCATTATGTTGAATATCTCTTTATTTTCTTCAGTTATAGGCCTTACTTTACATCAGATTCATAATACAGCAATAATCAGGTTAGTTCTGGAATGCCTCCCTTCGATATCATTTGTGAGGGGGAGGGACTCTCTGCAGAGTTTTAGCCAATCAGCTAATTGACATGCTTCTGTAATAAAACAAATACAGTTTTTGGCTAAATTAATGTGTAGCATCATACCTACCATTTGTTACACTTTGTACCTTGTTACTAATGAGTAATTCAATGGACAGCAACGGGAGCCACAGAAAAAACATACAAATCTCATCAGACAGCTCACACACTCTACATCAAAGTGCTTTACCAAATCAGAAAGACATTAAAGTCACAATACAAGCAAATCAAGACATACATAATGGTTGTGAAATTTACATTAAAACAGAAGAGTGCAGAATAAAAACCTTTATATGCACAGCTAAACAGCAGCATTTTGAACCTGGATTTAAACATTGTTAAAGTAGATGCTAGTCTCACAGCGTCAGGAAGTCTGTTTCAGGTTGGAGCAGCATAAAATTGAAAGACAGATTCCCTATGTTTAGTCCTGACTCTAGCAACCAGCAGGAAGTTGGACCCTGAAGTCCTAAGGGTGTGGGATGGTTCCTATGGCACTAAAATGTTGTAATGTACCTTTGTGCTAGGCCATGGAAAGACTAACTTCAAGAGGGGGTATTTTACTTCTATCGGTGATCAACTGCTAACACAAAACATATTTAGGTCACCATGTTACCTTTTATTGTTTTAAAAATGCTATATTTGCTGAAAACAATGCATGAACATGTTTAATTCACATCACTAAATTACTGAAACATGCATGGAAGACATCTAAAAACTTTCCAGGCATGTTTTTGATGAGGGAACAACGTTATAACAAAACTCAAAACAATAGATTTGGCATAATACCCACTCTTTAATCATTTATGGTGTTTTTTTTAAAACATCAACATTGGTACTGCAAACTGCAGTACCAATGGATTTCATTAGTTATTTTATGTTTATTATTTCATGCTTTAACTTTAAACTTAAAAAAGTAAATATTTTGAAACAAGTCACATAGTGCAGACAGAAAAACTTGTGAGTCCTCTCCAGACAGACAAAGACCCTGAGATGGGGACTAGACTGTTTGTCTGAGGTTTGAGTGGGGCTGTGGCTGTACTGGGGCCCCTGGAGGAGACAGCTGCAGTGACAGTTGCTTTTTATTGAGGATTTGCACCAGAGAGCTTTGGGGGAGGCTGTGTGAGCGCCGGCCGACACACGGAGATGATTGATGGCACAAGGGCTGGGATATGAAGCTTCCTTGTTGAAATGAGGTGCACGTAGAACCCTGAAAGGCCGAGTGGAGGGCCCAGTCACTGTATCACAACAGCAGCTGTCCATCTCCTCACACATCGCCACATTGCCTTGGATAATTTTAAGTCAAAACTGAAAAGTTTTATATTTCTGTTATTTCCTGGCAGCTTAAGCTCCATTTCCACCAGCACTAGTCAGTGCTACTGTAGACCATTTAGAGTTATTAAAAGTATTGAAAGATCCAATTCAATTTCAGATTCAATTTATTGTCATTCAAAATCTGTATACAAATTTCAAATTTAGAACAATTATAAAATATATGTGCCGATTACCTCATTTGGATCAGCAAAGTGCCAGAGCTGCTAATGAAAGTGTACTCATTTGAGGAAGTATCGATACTAAAAAAGACCACCATGAAATACCATAAATTATCATTGTGGTATCAAATATCAAATCTTTTCCTATTCCTAGTGTTGTAAAACATGCTTGTAGCATTGTGACAACAACCCTTCTGTAAGGTCCAGGCAGCCTATAAGCCTAAAAGTAATTGCAATAGGGCCGGGGCGAAATGCCAATAAAATAATGACAATATTTTTCCACATATTGATCGTTTCAGCTTTAATAAATAAAAAAATGTCTTTAGTATGGCTGACCCAGCCCTGTTGTATTCTCACATAACATCACTAGATGTTACTGCTGTCTGATAGTGTGCCGGCTTTGGTCTGACAGAAGAAGAACAGGTGCACAAGTGACCCTGAACAAAGGCCAGGGGAGGGGAGGGGTGAACTGTTTTCACATCTGCCATCTACTGGTCAAAAAACAAAACAATAATAAAATAAAAATAAAAAAAATCAACATCAGATAGATGCATTTGACATTTAATTAAAAAATTGTCCCTCCAAAGTTTAAACTCTGGTCCGAACCACATACTGACAGAAGACTAGCTGTAGACTTCATTAAAAAGACTTTAGCTGTTCATTTATCATTGCAAATGACTGAAACTCTATGGAGCTCAACAGTCAGAAAATGTCCATTCATAAAAAAAATAAATAAAAAAAATTCAAACCAGCTACATGCTAACTAATATCCATAATACATTTGTTTTAAGTCCTAAAAGCACATTTGACACACAAAATCTGGCGAAATGTTTCAATAATTTAGCAGTTTATAAAGTTTCTGGAACCAGGTTCACTGTTGAGCTCCATCAAAATTGTATTCATTGCACGGCCCTATTTTGCACTAAGAATGTTGTAGGTTCAGTTCCTAGACTACACAATGACTTTTTGGGTGGAGTTTGAGAGTTTTGATCATTACAATAAAAGGACGCAGGATGCTGCACTGCGGTCCCCCACTGCTGACTTAGCGGCATGAAAAGATGGGTCAAATGTAAAGGCAGCATTTTCTATAGGAAGAACAATGATGCACAGTGACAGCCGTGATGGCCGTGCCCCAATTCGCCAAATGCACCCTTTGAAGGGTCCCTTCGAAGTACTCTTCAAAGTGTAGTTTTAAGGTTCCGGCCGAGAATCTGCCCTCCTTAGTGTAGCCGCCATCTTGCTGACAGACCTACACCACGGACCGCACTTCCATGCTGTCTTTGAACGTACGTTACGTAGCTTACGTTACACCTACAAAAGGTGACGGCAGGTGATTAATTAGCTATACACCGTTGGATGTGTGAGCATAGCTGTAAAATGGACAGTACATTAATGATCTTTTTATTTTTCATTTGTCATAGTTTAATAGAAGAAGAGTTAAGGCGTCGTCGCAGGCGTTCAGTTCTTTTTAGATTGAATGAAGTAAGTAATTCATGTATTCTGTGGAATATCAATAGGTAAATCTAAGGTTCCAGGTGATTGTTTTCCCATTTGTAGCTACTTCATAACTTTAACGAAATATACCTTCTTAATACGCTATAACAGAGACAGAGGTAACCAATATAATTTTTACATTCATAGTTTATAAAGCAGAGTTTATAAACCAACACTTATTAGTTGTACAAAGTGGGATGTTGTGTATTTTAATGGTCCAGTATTAGGGGCAGGTATGATATATTCCATGGCTAAATCACTTTAATACCAGTAGAGGGCGCTGTTTACCTTCTATGCCGCACCAGTTAATTTCATGTTATTATTGTTATTACTGCAATAATAACTTGTAATGAGAATAATCTATTATTTTTATTGTTATTGTCAAGGAATAACTGCACATACCTTTATTGAATATAACTGTTTCTTTCCCCCAACCAGCGCCGAAGAATGTACTGCAGAATTAACCTGAGTGTGCCAGTGCTGGAAAGGTTCTTTAATCATGAAGACACACGGCCTGACTTTCGGCTGAGCAGGGAATCCTTGGCAGTGCTAATGCGCCTTCTGGAGCTGGACCAACGGCATGGATGGGGTGCTGAGCTTGAGGTGTTGGTCGTCCTCTTCTGTCTGGCAAGTGGAACATCATACCGAGTGGTCTCCCTAGTGTTTGGGATACCACGCTCCACTGTCCACCGCATCGTCCACAGGATCACTAGGGAGGTGTTGGCCCTGCGTCACAAAGTCATCCACCTCCCTACCAATGATAACTTTGAGGCAGTGACCCGTGGGTTTGCACGGCTGGCGAGGCACAGGGCCTTTAGGAGAGCAGCTGGGGCAATAGATGGCTGCCATGTAAGAATCAGGCCACCCAGTGGCCCTGATGGTCAAAGCTACAGAAACAGGAAACTGTTTCCTAGCATCATCCTACAGGCTGTCTGTGACCATCATTCATAGACACCTACGTGGGGTGGCCTGGTTCTGTCCATGATGCAAGAGTCCTTCGATACAGTCCTCTGTACCAGAGAGGACTGTATCCTCCTCCAGGGCACTTCATCCTCGCAGATGGAGGGTACCCCTGTCTCCAGCGTCCACTTCCCCTCATCACTCCCTACAAGAGGCCTGTGCAAGGTGTGGGGCCCAGCGCTTCAATTTTCATCATTCCAAGGCACGTTCAATTATTGAGCGTGCCTTTGGAATGATGAAAACAAGATTCAGGACCATCTTTTTTCATGCATTGGAGGTCCATCACACCTTTGCACCACATGTAAGTGAAATGTTAAATATCATAAAATATGTGATTATGAAAGACAAAATCATATTTTGTTGTCATAGGTCATCACTGCCTGTGCCGTCCTCTGCCTTGGGGCAGGAGACACTGTGGCCCTGGAGGACCAGCCACAAGAGAATGTAGTGGAAGATGAGGGGAGCAATGAAGTGGAGGCCGTCGCTGGAGCACAGTGGCGGGACCAGCTGTCTGCTGAGGTCTCTGCCCTGGAGGAGGTTCCCATGGACCATGATTATATCTAGGTATTTACATAATACCAAGTTTGAAATTGTTATTGGACGTGTTTCAGGGTGATTACCTGTAAACACTGTAACTGTAAATAGATGTGATGTAACATGAGCAGTACTATCAATATTTTTTCCGATTCCTTTTAAGTGACATGTCAGTTATCTATGGCCCCAGCCAGCCCTGCAAACCCAGCCCTGCAAACCCAGCCCATGAACGATGTGGTGGACAGTGGAGCAGCACCCGGTGTGAGAGCCCCACGTACCAGCCAGATGATGAAGACCTCAATCTCAGCACTCTCAAGTCGGTCCAGGCAGAGAAGGTTGATTAGCACTGCCAAGGTCCCTGGAAGTGTGTCTTCATGATTAAAACCTGGCACTGGCACACTCAGGTTTATTCATTTGCACTTTACTTTAGTCTTTAAACTTCTTACGTTAATAAATTGTAAATAGTACTTTATTTTCCTTTAGGACATGTAAGATGAATGAAAATATTTGTAAATAAAAACTCAGAAATGTTTTAAAATCTAACTTCTAATCTTTATCTATTAATCTTTATCTATTAATTTTTCTAACAACCCAAATCACTTCTCAAAACACTCCTTCCTCTCCTCTGCATCCCTCTCATAATGTTCCTTTTGCATCCTTAAATCCTCCGTGTACAATTTGACTAGTTCACTCTCCCGCTTCCTTTTCCTTCCTTGGCCTCTTCTCCTTTCTTGTGGCTCATCCTCCTCCCGCTGCTGTTGCTGCTGCTGCTCCTGCTCCACCTCCTCCTCCTCTTCCTCTTCCTCCTCCAGCGGCTGTGGCTGTGGCTGCCAGGCAGTACTTGGCCCTGGTGTGTCCTCGGGGATAGAGGCGATGAGGATGGGGGGGTTGATGGAGGCCCTCTGCCCCAACACCTCATCCATGAGGACAAACCAGGGCCAAGTTTCAGCTGTCGCCTTCCCTGCCACACCTTCCCCACTTTTTGGATACTTGCAGTCCTTTGACAGAATAAATATTAATACAAGACATGTGAAAACAAGATTAACACAATGGTTTATAAGTACAAATGAAAACAGTACACGTTCAGATCATGTACATACTTTATATTTCTTTTGTAGGTTTTCCCACTTTTTCTTGGCCTGAAAGGGGGTGACCTTCCCCTCCAGGCCCATCTTCTGCAGTACTGTTCTGAATGACACACAAAAACATTGACAATTTACCCAATTATAAATACAGCAGCGTATAATACATTGACAATCAGAATGTTCTACAACACTGTTACGCATTTCCTACAGTTATTGGAAACATTTGTTCATTTACTATGCAGCACATTCTATCATTCCATTTATGTAGTTCATTATGTCTTTTTTAATATATTTTTGAGTCTTCTTTGGTAAAGAAGGTAGTTTTGATGATGATCAAATGAATAATTCCCACGTTTTTGTGAGCAACTCAGATAAGCATCTTCAGGGCCATCAGTGAGCCTCTTCTATACTTCTGCTCACAGAAGTACAGGCTTCTGCTCACAGAAGTACAGGCTGTGGATAAGCATTTCCCCCCTCAGGCGGATAAACTCCCCCATCTGCTCCTTGCTCCCTAAAGACAAAAGAATATTCTTAAATAAGGAACAATATTAAACATTACGACTAATACACAAATATACAAGTGTAAGCAATAATTCACTCGTTGTTACAGTTAAATAGCGATGACTGTAAACGCAATTTAATGGGACTTCCCTAAGTTGAGTCACCTCATACAGATCTGAATTTAATTCTAACAGTTTCATGTAGCAACAGTTTCATGTAGCACTGTTGAACTAGTTGAATCCACGTGAACCAGTACTTACATTTAAATGTGTACTCCTGCGCGCTCTCCATTTTCTTCTCTTTTTTGCGTAGCCGCGGTGCATGATGGGATATAGAAGTGCGTGAAGCGTGCACGGATGCACGCTTCGGTTACGTCCGATCTCCATGGAAACGATGCAAAGGGAAGGGCAGGTTTGTCGGCCGCATTCAGTAGGGTGGGTTGAAATGGGACAGCCCTTATCGCGCCGGAAATTACGTAACTGCCCTTCGATGCACACTTCAAATGGTGATTCTAAGGCCAGTTTAGCGAATTGGGACATGGCCGCTGTCAAAAGCACTCATTCAGCTAGTAACGGTAAAAATGGAGACTGCTAGCATGGGAATTAAACCCTCAACCTCCTGAACGCTAATCACTTTGCCTTTGTGCACCCAAGGGAGTCGCATGGTGTATACAGTATGCATAGATGGCACTATGTAACTATGTAAGGGTCCACTGTTTGTTTCCATGGAGACTCCAAAGGCCATTGCTATTGGACTGTATTTCTATAATATTTTCTTAAAGTCACAGTATGCAACTTTTTCCATTGAAAATGACTAAAAGAAAGCTTTTATTATTATTATTATTTATTTATTTTTTTTCATTTTGGTTGTATTTATTGCATTGATAAAACCTAAAAAAAACATGCGTACTTACTGTGAGTGGGCTTGCATCTCCACAAATCTGACTCTTACTTGGCTAGGTGGAGGATCTTATGATTCAGATGTTTTTCAGATGGCCACCACCAGAAAAAAAAGTTGTTTTAAATGCATCTAATTAATAATATTCTAATAGTTATTGACATTTCATTATTTAGAATAATTGCCATTTTTGATTACACTGCAATAGTACAATTTCACTCTGGTAAAAGTGTGCTCCCCATGGCCAAAAAAAAAAAAAACCCTTTGTGGCAGTTAATAAAATATTAGCATGCAACATCTTTCAAAAATAGCATTTGATAACACTGGGTTACAAAAAAAAACATTTTTGAAAGTTGTCTGTGTTTTTTCAACTGAATTAGGACCATTTTGCACTGCAGAATTCAAAAATGATATCCATTTTTCTCAATCAGGTGAGGTTTTTATGCTAATTTGATTTAGAAAAATCTGTTCTTCTGTCTAAATTGATTACAATTTTGTGACATTATCAGTTGATTTTCTTTAATATTTCTCATCTAAAAAATGTTTTAGGAGATAAATAGTTTTCTAACAGAATGTATTAATTAAATGTTACGTTATGTTAATTGATAAAGGTAAGTACATGTAAATTGGAACGTTACGTTATCATTGTGCAAAATTCAGGACATGAACTTCTGTTGAATGCTCCTTGAATGCTCAGCAGCAGGGATGTCTCTCTTCAGAGTCCAACAGTAATCAGCCATCATGACTGCATCCCAGCGTCCCTGATACCTGGTCTCCATCTCTTATGTCCTGATGGAATCTCTCCACCTGCTCATCACTCAGTGATCCCAGATTCTCAGGAAACCTGAACATTTAGCTCCTTTGGGGAAAAAGGATGTGGAGCATCATCATTAAAACCACACTGGAGGAATCTTTGTCACTGATGTCAAGAACTTCTACAAAGACAGGTACTGGAATTTCATCACAGTGAGCTACAGGACGACGTGCTGATTCACGGTCAGGATACTTGAGGCTGCTTCGGTTCTTTCTGTTGATCCCAGTCACATCACTAGCCCAGAAGTAGCTATTGATGTTGGCTCCCTCCAAACCATGGGAATTCCAAACTTCAGACAACTCTTCTTGCCTTTAGTCCACTGACGCAGACACTCGGTGCATGACTTGCATACCATGTGTGGCGCCCAAGCTTTATCTTGGTCACCAAAATAAGCATGGTAAGCACGCTTTATGAAACTTGTGACTTGATTCCTGTTAGGAACAATGGTGTATTCACCGCAGATGTAGGAGAGAATATGTCAGGCTTATTTTTGCAAGATCTTCTAGTCGAAGCCATTTCATTAAAAAAAACAAAAAACAAAACAATTAGTCATAAGTTGGCACATGCAAAATCTTCAGAATTTGTTTATAGCGAGAAATAACAGAATTTTGCATCATATGACGTGAAAATACTCATACATGTAAACAAAATCGTCAAAAACCAAATGTGTAGCTTAGTTCAGAAAGTTGACCTGATTGAGCAAAACTAATGTGATTTTTGGATTCAGCACATCAAAATTACCCTAAATCAGCAAAAAAAAAATCTTGGACAATAAATTTAGTGTTGACCAGTGTAATAATTTGTGATACTATTCATCATTATCAAAACATGTTATCATAGTGCTGATAATTAGAAGCTACAAATCATACTGCTGTACAATTGATTGGTGTGAAGACATTGCTGGCAAAATGACTGGAGTTTTATGATCTTTATTTGGATTATCATCACCACAGAGACAGATTTTATTGTTTCCGCATGAAATTTGTCTTCTGTGTTCTTGCTTTAGTGAGAGTTAACTACTGCTGTGGCATTGGGTACACTCGGGTTCTCAAAAATATTGAAAATCAGATACTAATCGATATAAAAAAAGCAGCACTGGCTCTCAAACTTTTCACACCAAGTACCACCGACGAAAAGATTTAGCTTTCTGAGTACCACCAGATATGAATCAAGTATATAACAGAATTGTTCCAGGTCTAATCTAGGGCTAAATTAGATCTTAAAATTACATAATTTCCACTGTAGTTTTAAACAAGAAATGATCCAAAGAAGGACAAATGGCGGATAAAATGAGCTCCAAACGAGTCAAACCCACAAACTGAAGAGGTGTCCAAGTGCTACCTGAAGGAGCTCGCGCCCCACAGTTTGAGAAAAGCTGAGTCACTGGTGTTTGGTGAGGTTAGAAGACTTATTTTTGTTGGTCAGCCCCAGAACAGCTAGGGCCTTAGAATTAGCTGGCCACTGTCAACTGGAGAGTTATGGCTGTTTTTTAAAGGTGCACTATGTAACTTTTCTGGTTTAAGGTATGCTACCTACTTGAGTCCATGAAGATATTGTTTTTCCTGTTTCACTGTATGGCATTAAACATATCTATCTGTAATGCATTCAACTTTTTGTATCGTGCAATCATGTCTTAATTTCATTCATGTCAATCATTTCAAAGCATTTTTTATTGTGAGTGGGCCTGCTTCCGCGTAGACATGACCTGCAACCTGATGTCGCCTCTGCTCATCTCTATGGTGACAAGTAAGTGACGGACCCTCCATCAGAAGAGTTACATAGTGCAACTTTAAGGCACTCCTCCTTCAGAGCACTATCACAACACAATTAGCATGTATTCCACTAATGAAACTACTGCACATCACATCAGCTTTGTGAAGTTATAGTGTATTGTTTTGTATCCTGTTTTTGTACATTTATGAGAAAATTGTTATGTGGGAGCAGGGGGAACGTAGGCATGTGGGCTTAGCATTGGACAGAATTGTACTGCGAACCATAAGGACAGTTCAAATAGGGCCTCTCGAGATTGCCAGACTAATCAAACATGCATGGATGACGTCTAAAACCCTCTTTATGCATGTTTTTGACCGGGGAACGTTATAACGTGGTCTTCAAGTTTTAAGTTGGAATAAAATCAAACATAATTAAAAATGTAAGCAGTGATAAAGGCCCTCGCCACCCCTTGCAATCGCGGGCTAAATGTCTCACGAAGATCGTGCGTTTTGCCCCCGCTTACATCGCCCCTCACCCCAAAATCAGTGACTCAGTAATACTACTCCATTCATTCCAATGAGACCATTTTTGACATTGTCACGCATGCATTGTTGGAAATAGAGGTATGTCTTCCTTGGCTTTTTTGTTCAGTATGATGAGAGGAATATGTGTACCAAATTTCAATGGTCTATGACAAAGTAATATTTTTTTTATCCCAGTTCACCAAAACCCATGTATTTCAAAGAGAAATGTCAGATGTTGCCATGGCAACACCTTTAAAAATAAAGGTTTATTCTTAATGGCTTTTTTGTTCAGTATGGCAATAGGGATGTCCATGCCAAATTTCAAATGTTTGTGAGTAATTAGTAAGTAAGTAATGGGGCGCTCTAAAGCAATGTAATATTTGACATATGCAAATTGTATATGTATGCACTCAGATCAAGATTTTGAACACAACGTATATTAATACTGGGAAATAGGAAACTGCATGTGTGAGTTACGCGTGATTTAATATATATTCCCACATGGATCTAGTTAATTGTGACATTTTGCAAGTTTCTTGAATGAAAATCTGAGCCACAAAAAATTCAAATGTGAGAGGTAAAATTTTGAAAAAATTGGGTTGCGCCCACAATGACTGACTTCCTGTAGGGTTTAGGGTGGGGTCATAATATAATTTTTTTACTTAGCTTCACATGTTCTATGTTTGTACCAAATTTAATTTGTTTACGATGAAAAAGGTCTCTCATTGCCGTAATATATTTTGATTTTTGAGGTGGCGCTATTGAGTCATTTTGATATGTTAATTTTTTTGAACATCAAAATAATACATTTTTCATCAACCTTGAAATTTGGGTGCAATAAAATTGACTTTTCGTGAATGTTCAGGGTGTCAAAAGTGGCTTCAATCCAGCCATCAAAATAATAAATAATTAAAACTGCAAGCAGTGATAAAGGCCCTCGCCACCCCTTGCGACCGTGGGCTAAATGCCCTAATAAAGATCCTGCGTTTCGTTCCCGCTTACATTGCCCCTCCCCTCAAAATCAGCGTCTCAGTAATGCTACTCCATTCATTCCAAATGTTCTATGACAAACTACATTTTTTCATCCCATTTAACCAAAAACCCATGTATTTCAATGAGAAATGTCAGACATTGCCATGGCAACACCTTTGCAAATAGAGGTATGTTCTCTTTGGCTTTTTTGCTTGGTATGTCAATACAGATGTCCATGCCAAATTTCAAATGTTTGTGACAAAGTAATTTATTTGCGTACCATTAAAAGTTCAAGTGGGCGCTGTGCCATTTAAAGTTCAAGGGGGCGCTGTGCCATTTAAAACTTAAAAAAAATTTTTTTTCTTTGCTGGCTGGCCTCACGCACATTTTATAATTTAGAAAAATCCAAGAGAGTCGACTATAATCCCACATTGGTCTAGTTCATTTGGAGCAATTTGCAAGTTTCTTGAATGAAAATCCACGGCGTAAATAATTCAAATGTGAGAGTGAAACCACAATGGCTGACTTCCTGTAGGGCTTAGGGTGGGGTGATAATGTAATTTTTTACTTGTCTTGACATGTTCTATGTTTGCACCAAATTTAATTTGTCTACGATGAAAGAGGTCTCTCATTGCCATAATGTATTTTGATTTTTGAGGTGGCGCTATTGAGTCATTTTGAAACATTATTATTTTTTGCGCATGAAAAAATTCTAAATTTTTTGCAAATCTTGAATTTTAGGCCATAGTTGGATTAGTGTAGAGCATCTATTTGGTCTACAACAAAGACCAGTACTCTGACACATTTCTTTTGTTACCATGGTAACATGGTTGCAAATAGAGGTATTTTCTCATTGGATTTTTTTTATCAGCATGTGAAAAAGGATATATGTGCCATGTTTCAATTGTCTATAACAAACTTTGAAAAAAAATTAATTGGGGTTGTTAGGGGGCGCTATTGAGTCATTTTTCAATATTTTTAAGTAGGAATTTCAAAAAAGTAAATTTTTTCACCATTCGTGAATTTTGGATCCAATACATTTTTTTATTTTTTATTTTTTGTTAATGTTCAGAGGGTCAAAAGTGGCTTCAATCCGGCCACCAAAATAATAATAATATTGGATTTTTTTTTCCTTCCATTATTTTTCTCCTAAACCATAAAAGGTACAGTCATGTGACTTTCTCACATTGTGCCCCATCACAAATAAGGCCCCTGTGATTTTCTTTTTTTTTTTTTGTCCACGACAAATAGATTGTCTTCTACACATTTTTGAAAATGAAATTTAAAGAGGGCACTAGAGAGCCATTTTGTGAAATAGTGCCACGATTTGCCTATCATTGCGTTAAGCTGACAAATGTGCATAAACGCCATACTAGCGTTTTTCCAACAAAAAAAAATGTGTGACAGAGAAATATTTTATTGAAATATTCCAAAAATTGTGATTTTGTTGAAAATTCACCCTGACCACACCCAAAGTCATATTCAAAATGTAATTAATAATCTTTAATCACACATGGGTTGAGTAGGATTTGGGCAAAGTTGAAGGGTGTGTGATGAAAACTGTGCGACGAGATGTCCTGATTGTGAGGGTGTGCACTTTTGTAATTCCTGGGTTTGATCCAATATGGCTGACTTCCTGTACATTTTAGGACGGGCCATAATATCATTTTTACGTTGACATTTTTCCGAGTCAGGCTCCCATTGGCCCCATGAAAATCAAAGTTTGAGGGGGCGTTACAGAGTCGTCTTTCGTTATTTTTTCTCGGGGTCTTTTCTTTGAATTATAGCTAATTGAGTTCTAATTTTTGATACCAATCACTGGCATGTTGTGGCGTGTTTACTACTTGATTTTTGCCATTTTCCATACTCCGGACGCGGTTTTAATGAATCCCTCACTGGGACGTTGTCCCAGGCTCGGGCCTAATAATAATAAGAAGAGCCCAAGGAAGAACAATGCCCCTCGCCTTCACTTCGTGGAGTTGGAAAGTGGAGTGGGAAAGTGGAGTGGGAATTTCAATCCAATGATTAAGTCATATTTTGAGGGCCTGCTTCACGTAAACCATAAAAAATATCCACAAAACGTGGATGATTATTGACAATCAACATATGTACAGGCTGTATTTGGAGTTTGAGGACATTTGAATGAAAAACCTAGGACTAGATAGGTTTCATGTATGTGAAAGTGGTGTGGGAATTTCAATCCAATAATGAAGTAATTTTTTGACGGCGAACTACACCAAAACCATAATGAATATTTTCAAAACGTGGATGATTATTGATGAACAACCTCTATAGATGTGGCATGTGGAGTTTGAGCTCATTCGGATGAAAAACCTACGACTAGATACGTTTCATAGACATGCACGTCAAAGTGCCATGGGAATTTCTTTTCAATTCATTGCACTCCTGGTGTCCAACCGTGGAAAATAACCCATGGCCATAATGTAATTTTTTGGTTCCTCTCATGCCACCAATTGATTCCCCAAATTTCATAGGAATTGGACAATGTTGGCATTTCACCTTATGGGTAGGGGGCGCTATAGTGTTCATTTTGAACATTTTTTTAACAATTAAAGTGCATTCTGTTAATACCCTCATATCACATGTATGATGTGAATTTCAGCTGTCTAGACCAATGTATATGCGTGTAAGAAATTTTTTTATGTTGTTTTTTTTTGGGAGTCTTTGTGCCCCTGGTGGCCAAGCGTGAAAAATGACCTATGCCCATAATATTATTTTTTGGTCCACGTCATGCACCCAATTTATTCCCCAAATTTCGTAGGAATCCAATAATGTTGGCGTTTCACCCCATTGGTAGGGGGCACTATAGTGTTCGTTTTGAATAAAATTAATATTGCATTTCATTCATGCTCCAATCATGCATATGTGATGTGAATGTGAGCTCTGTAGACCAATGCCCATGGTTGTGAGAAGTCATAAAAAAAACAGGAAACAAAGGCGTATTTCGACAGCAGCATACGGGTCAACCGTGTGAAATTTGGAGAAAACGTGGATGTTTTATGAAAACCCATGTGTCTAGATGTGGCATGTGAAATATGATCTAATTTGGACCCAAAACCAGGGACTAGAAACATTTTGAAAACACGCTGCAAATGAAGTGGCAAATTTTTGATCCAATATGGCGGACTTTCTGTCTGTCATACGGCAGCACTATAATTATGTTTTTTGCTTCTCTCCATGAGCTCTATCACTGGTGCGAATTTCATCAAAATCTGAGTCGGACCTCCCTATTAAATTGAAAATCTAAAAATTTCTAGGTGGCGCTGTCGAGCTGGTATGCGTTGGACATTGTCTCGATGCCAATTTTATGAAATATTTTGCCGAGCCGGTCTATCCTATACCTATATGTGGGACTTTTTGTCGACGTTCAGGAGGTGAAAACTGCAGTTGTTTTGGCGGAAAAATAATAATAATAATAAGAAGAAGAAAAAAAACAAGCAAAAACAATGCCAATAACTCCCAGAACCAAATGTTCCCGCCCACTTCTTTATGCAGCCTTGAGATCGGCATAAAAACTCTGTGCAAGACATTCTGAGTTGACGACATACCTTTTTTATATTTTTTCTAATTGTTTCTCTTCATAGAGAAACAATATTTGAACCAAATTCCCCTTTACTTCCTTTATTCACCATCCTTAATATGCCACTGATGATTTTTCATAAATCCCAGTCTGAAGTATAGTGAAGAGGAGCTTTTATTTATTTTTGGCTTTATTTACTATGCCACACTTGGGCAAACACACTTGACTCTGCAAGTCAAAGACAGGTACGGAACAAAGGCTGCACTGGAGGGCCCTGCTTAAAAAAATCCATTTCCATGTCAAAGTGCCAGAGTGGAGCGCTGTCAATCAGGGAGCAGGATTCAAGGGCCATGCCAGCGCTGCTTTACATGAGGCATTAAAGGGGACCTATATGCGCCAGGATGTTTCTGCCACGGGGTCTTATGAGTCGTATCATTGCCGCCAGTGTCGCCTGTCAGTCAGCAGGACCCCCGTGGATTTCTGGGTTACAAAGAGCGCATCCAGACAGCAGGTGTAATAGCAAAACATGTCAGGCTTGTTTCATGCTCTGATGATTTGTTTTTGCTAACGTTTTAGAATAGATGTGGAAATAGCGCAGACCTCAAAATGCAACTGTCAGCCTCTGTTACAATAAAGAGGAGAGTGACAAGCAGGTAGAAATTATAATCATCAGAAGAAATAGTCTCTTGTGTGTCCCTGTACATTTAGATTTAGGCTTATACCGTATTCTCACTGAAACTGAGGCATACCTTTAAGCATACTATGTCATTCCTCATTCAAAATGTACTTGGAGTTGCGCTTTGCTCCATTCCCAGCAAATGCGGGGGGGCATACCGCATACCATAGCATACTATCGTATACCAGACCAAACTTATTCTCAGCATTTCTGCTTCCACATTGTGTTCACTTACACTTACATTTCTTGTAAAGTGTGTTTTTTTCAAACATAGATATGTAAAGTTAGAAAACATGAAATACCAATGCCAAGGTGCCCAATAGCATGTTTAACCACTTAGCGTTCTGGGCCATCGCCTTTACGTTACAACTTTACAGCAATGTACGTGTATTTCTGCGTCACCCACACAAACAATCTACACATCAAATGAAAGCTACGGCATTCGTCTTTCTGAATATGTAAACCATTTACACCTCTAATCACCACAGTGCTGACAGGAAAGCCGTTTTTACAGAGAAGTCAGAAATGTGGATTTGGACTTCACTTAACATTGAGCACTCTGGTTCTGTCAAACATCAACATATTCACACAAAGTTGGTCTCATTCGTTCCGTAAAGGTCCAGAAAATATAATCCAGTCAAGAAATTATGTCCACAAAGTAAGTTAGAGCCTCCATGTCCAATCTGCTGCAGGAAAGTGAAACCTGTTCTGTCACTTCTCTGCATTTCTTTTGTCAGTTTCAGGCATAATAAACTTCTGACAGCGCCAACTTAGTTCCTCAGCGCAAAACAAACTTGTTAGCTTGTGATTGACACCAAAGTTGGCCAATAAGGTGGGGGCTGTGGGTTACTGGAGCCGTGGACAGTGAATGAGAGCTACAGATGACTGGAAATACATTTTATATTGTGTTTTGATATGATATATAAATGTACAGTAATAGAGCAGCTGGGTGTGCAGATACAGATTCCTCTCAGTGTGAGTTGTCAGTAGAGCCCTCACTGATGTCTGTGGGTTGAAACATTCAAAAGTTACTGCACTTTTTCCAGACGTTCTCCAAATGTCTTCATTTGGATATGTTTGGAGAGGCCTGGACTTACTCATGATAAAATGATTGTAAAACTCTCATTTTTATAGGTATTGATCTCAAATTTGAAATGTAAGTGGTCAACAATCTTTTCAGTTGAGATATAGTGTATTTTTGGCCCCAGCTTCCTACTGCAGCTTTCTACACCTTAATTTTCACAAAAATCTTTTGGCGAGGATGAGAAAAATGTTTTTTTATGTGTGTTCCAAAGTGTATAAATGCTCAGCAGACAAACTTACAGTGATTCTGACACCTGTGGGTAAAACTAAAGGGTGTTACCTTTACAAAGACCCCAAAGTAGTGCAGTTACTACTGAGGGTTCAATAATGGTGATTATTTTAATTTGGAGAGGTCAGAACAAAGGCAATTTCACCAAAATGACCCGGAATGCTAGACATTCAGCCTCCTCAATAATTTATCATATTTAAACTAACTAGCCAATTTCTTTGTTTGTTTTAATTTTGTGCCAAAATGGTTGTGACACTGTATCACCGATTAAGAAAATAAAATTGGAGAACGAAGTAAGTATATAGACTAGTTTGCCTTAGAGTAGTCGCAGTGAAAACGGGGGGAGAGCCGAGCAGTGATGTCCTGAATACAGGAGAATAAAGATTATTCAAACATGCATGAATCATGCTAAATACAACTTTCACGGGGCATATACACACGTGGACAAAGAAAGAAAAACTCACAATGGTAACAGAAATAACTTGAATCTGACAAAAGTAATAATAAATAAAAATTCTATGAAATTTAACCAGTGAAAATCAGACATTGCTTTTCAACAATGCTTCAACAGAATTACTTCAAAACATAAACTTATGAAACAGGCCTGGACAAAAATGCCCTAGAAAAGACTGAAAATAATGTGCCCCTCCCCGAACCGCCACCTTAACGTGGTGGAGGGGTTTGAGCACCCGAATGATCCTGGGAGCTATGTTGTCGGGGGCTTCATGCCCCTGGTAGGGTCACCCATGGCAAACAGGTCCTGGGAGACGGGTCTGACTAAGAGCGGTTCAGAAGCCCATCATGAATAGAGTAACAACGAGGCCAGTTACGTCGCCCGGACTGGCGTTACCGGGGCCCCACCCTGGAGCCAGGCCTGGGGTGGGTGCTCGGCAGCGAGCGCCTGGTGGCCGGGCCTTTCCCCACGGGGCCCGGTCGGGCCCAGCCCGAAGAAACGACGTGGGGCCGTCCTCCCGTGGACCCACCACCTGCGGGAGGAGCCATGAGGGGCGGGTCTCCATGTCCGGAGATCCGACGACCGGATCTCCGGACATGGAGACTAGCTCTGGGGACATGGAATGTCACCTCGCTGGGGGGGAAGGAGCCTGAGCTTGTGCGGGAGGTTGAGCGTTACCGGCTAGATATAGTCGGCCTCACCTCCACGCACAGCTTGGGCTCTGGAACCCAACTTCTTGAGAGGGGTTGAACTCTCCATTTCTCTGGCGTTGCCCGCGGGGAGCGGCGGCGAGCTGGTGTGGGCTTGCTCATTGCCCCACAGCTCAGCCGCTGCGTGCTGGGGTTCACTCCGGTGAACGAGAGGGTCGCGTCCCTGCGCCTTCGGGTCGGGGACAGGTCTCTCACTGTTGTGTCGGCCTACGGGCCAAACAGCAGTGCAGAGTACCCGGCCTTCTTGGAGTCCCTGGGAGGGGTACTAGACAGTGCACCAACCGGGGACTCCGTTGTTCTCCTGGGGGACTTCAACGCCCATGTGGGTAATGACAGTGACACTTGGAGGGGCGTGATTGGGAGGAACGGCCTCCCCGATCTGAACCCGAGCGGTGTTTTGTTATTGGACTTCTGTGCTAGTCACAGCTTGTCCATAACAAACACCATGTTCGAGCACAAGGGTGTCCATCGGTGCACGTGGCACCAGGATACTCTAGGTCGGAGGTCGATGATCGACTTTGTTGTCGTGTCATCTGACCTCCGACCGCGTGTCTTGGACACTCGGGTGAAGAGAGGGGCTGAGCTGTCAACTGATCACCACCTGGTGGTGAGTTGGATCCGCTGGCGGAGGAGGAAGCCGGACAGACCTGGCAGGCCCAAGCGCATTGTGAGGGTCTGCTGGGAACGTCTGGCGGAGCCCTCTGTCAGGGGGGTCTTCAACTCCCACCTCCGGGAGAGCTTCTCCCTGATCCCGGGGGAGGTTGGAGACATGGACTCCGAGTGGGCCATGTTCTCCACCTCTATTGTCAATGCGGCTGCTCGTAGCTGTGGTCGTAAGGTCTGTGGTGCTTGTCGCGGCGGCAATCCCCGAACCCGGTGGTGGACACCGGAAGTAAGGGATGCCGTCAAGCTGAAGAAGGAGTCCTATCGAGCCTTGTTGGCTTGTGGGACTCCTGAGGCAGCTGATGAGTACCGGCGGGCCAAGCGTGCCGCGGCTCGGGCAGTCACAGAGGCAAAAACTCGGGGTTGGGAGGAGTTCGGGGAGGCCATGGAAGAGGACTATCGGACGGCCTCAAAGAGATTCTGGCAAACCGTCCGACGCCTCAGGAGGGGGAAGCAGTGCTTCACCAACACTGTTTATAGTGCGGGTGGAGAGCTGCTGACTTCGACTGGGGATGTTGTCGGGCGGTGGAAGGAATACTTTGAGGATCTCCTCAATCCCACTGTCACGTCTTCCGAGGAGGAAGCAGAAACTGGGGACCCAGAGGCGGACTCGTCCATCACCCTGGCTGAAGTCACTGAGGTGGTTGGCAAGCTCCTCGGTGGCAAGGCTCCGGGGGTGGACGAGATCTGTCCTGAGTACCTCAAGTCTCTGGATGTTGTGGGACTGTCTTGGCTGACACGTCTCTGCAACATCGCGTGGCGGTCGGGGACAGTACCTGTGGAATGGCAGACCGGGGTGGTGGTCCCTCTGTATAAAAAGGGGGACCGGAGGGTGTGTTCCAATTACAGGGGAATCACACTCCTCAGCCTTCCCGGTAAGGTCTATTCCAGGGTACTGGAGAGGAGAATCTGACCGATAGTCGAACCTCGGATTCAGGAGGAGCAGTGTGGTTTTCGTCCTGGTCGTGGAACACTGGACCAGCTCTATACTCTCCATCGGGTCCTCGAGGGCTCATGGGAGTTTGCCCAACCAGTCCACATGTGTTTTGTGGATCTGGAGAAGGCATTCGACCGTGTCTCTCGTGGTGTCCTTTGGGGGGTGCTCTGGGAGTATGGGGTCCGGGGCTCTTTGCTAAGGGCTGTCCGGTCTCTGTATGACCGGAGCAGGAGCTGTGTTCGCATTGCCGGCAGTAAGTCAGACCTGTTCCTGGTGCATGTTGGACTCCGCCAGGGCTGCCCTTTGTCACCGGTTCTGTTCATTATATTTATGGACAGACTTTCTAGGCGCAGCCAGGGGCCGGAGGGGGCCTGGTTTGGGAACCACAGGATTTCATCTCTGCTGTTTGCAGATGATGTTGTCCTGATGGCTTCTTCGAGCCAGGACCTGCAGCAGGCACTGGGGCGGTTTGCAGCCGAGTGTGAAGCGGCTGGGATGAGAATCAGCTCCTCCAAATCCGAGGCCATGGCTCTCGACTGGAAAAAGGTGGTTTGCTCTCTCCGGGTGGGTGGTGAGTCTCTGCCCCAAGTGGAGGAGTTCAAGTATCTCGGGGTCTTGTTCACGAGTGAGGGAAGGATGGAGCGGGAGATTGACAGGCGGATCGGTGCAGCGTCTGCAGTGATGCGGTCGCTGTATCGGTCCGTTGTGGTAAAGAAGGAGCTGAGCCGGAAGGCGAAGCTCTCGATTTACCGGTCAATCTACGTTCCTACCCTCACCTATGGTCATGAGCTTTGGGTAATGACCGAAAGGACAAGATCGCGGATACAAGCGGCTGAAATGGGCTTCCTCCGCAGAGTGGCCGGGCGCACCCTTAGGGATAGGGTGAGGAGCTCGGTCACACGGGAGGAGCTCGGAGTAGAGCCGCTGCTCCTACACGTTGAGAGGAACCAGCTGAGGTGGCTCGGGCATCTGCTCAGGATGCCTCCTGGACGCCTCCCTAGGGAGGTGTTCTGGGCATGTCCCACCGGGAGGAGGCCCCGGGGAAGACGCAGGACACGCTGGAGGGACTATGTCTCTCGGCTGGCCTGGGAACGCCTTGGGGTCCCACCGGAGGAGCTGGAGGACGTGTCCGGGGTGAGGGAAGTCTGGGAGTCCCTGCTTAGACTACTGCCCCCGCGACCCGGCCCCGGATAAGCGGAAGAAAATGGATGGATGGATGGATAATGTGACCAAAGGGACATATTAATCCAAGGTGTGTCCACTAATTAGCATCACAGGTGTCTACAATCTTGTAATCAGTCAGTGGGCCTATATATAGGGCTACAGGTAGTCACTGTGCTGTTAAGTGACATGGTGGCTCAACATGGATCAGAGGAAGCAAAGGAAAGAGTTCTCTCAGGAGTAGGGATGGGCAAAATGAGGTCACATGAGATGATGAGACGATGAGACCTCACAGCCAAGTGATTTAAAATGTGATTCAGTAATGAGATCTCACTTTGCTGCCACCTGCTGTTACTTTGCACACTTTACAACCAAATTGTGCCATGTTTTTAGTCTACATTATTTCCACTAACACATTGGTTATTTGTAAAGGCCTGTATAAAAAAAAATATATATGTCACACAAATATCTCTTTCACTGATTTTTATTTAGAAATACAATTTTTTCCAGGGTTTTAGGGCTGAGGCGGTTCCTTTTTTTTTTTTTTTAAATGTCTCCAGCCTTGGAGAATACTCTCTCATATGGGACTGAGGATGCCGGGGAACACAGGGAACTTTTGGCCGGTTTATAAAGGGTCGGGTACAACATTTTTGTTTTGGTCAAGTACATTAGTGGGTCTTGATTTCTTGGAATGTGAACCTCAGCTAGATACCGGTCTACTTCAATTGTGGCATCTGCCACAAAGCTGTTGGTTCTTCTGCTGTTGCTTATATTACAATCTAGCACATGCCAAATGTCATCTAAAAAACAGAAACAGAATAAAAAATAAAAAAAATCATACAAATTATTGAACACAATCACTTGAATTTGAAGACAGGTCTAGAGGAGTAGGTTGAGGCTGTGGCTCATGGGGATTTGCAGCATCTCTCAGAAGAAGCACACATTTTTTTAGCCTGTTTACAGCCTCCTGAGCTTTGGTTTGGCTCAAAAATCCCATCTTCTTGACGCAAGGATCGAGCAGGGTTGGTAAGGTAAGTATACTTAGGGTTTCTAATCTACTATTATGCTCTTGCATCCTCCTCAACATGTTCTCTCCAAGCTGTTTTGCAATGGGGTGGGTCACACTAAGAACTCTAGAAGCCAGAGCATGGTGCACCATGTTCATCATTGGAGTAACCTTTAATGCAAAACTCTCTTTTCTGCTGATAACTCCTCAGTTGCCTGGTGGAATGGTGTAAGTATGCACAAAGCATCCTTAATAAGTTCATGTTCACATGAGGTTAAGGGGGCAATGTCTGTATTGAGGGATGCCAATGCTGCCCCCACTGGTTCCCGCAACTCATACGCTCTCTCCAGCATATGAAACATACTGTTCCATTGCGTGTCCCCTTCAATTATCATTTTCAAAGGCTGCTTGCCCATCTGCTCTTGTAATGCCGTTAAGCGATCCTTGACAGATGTACTGGTGCGAAAGTATGTTGCCAACTTCCTTGACTTCTGCCTCAGGTCATTCATTCCAGCTGTATCATCAAATGATTTTCTAACCAGCAAGTTCATAGCATGAGCTATGCAAATGGTATGCCTGACATTTAAAAGCCTCGCACAAGCAAATATGTTTGCTGCCCCATCAGTGATGAGGCATGTAACCCTGTCTCTTATGCCCCACTCTTCCATCAGCCTCACATGCTTGTCCGCCAGATGTTCAGTCGTGTGGGACATAGGAAAATGATGTATACCGAGGAGCGTGGTGTTTAATTCATTGAACTCATCAATAAAGTGGCATGTCACAGCCAGATAGGAGTCCATTGACACTGATGTCCACATGTCAGATGTAAGTGTAACGCTTGTAGGCTAGGAGTTTGACCGTGACCTCGGTGAGTAAAGTACAATTACTACTGGTAGTATCAGAAGGTTGGTTCTTTTTGGAGCCTGGGGTGTAAATAAAACACAAACACCAATATTAAAATTTTAAAGCAAAAGTGTATTGAAATGTATAAAATAAGAGTAATAAAGTGAGTGTGTATTGTGGGTAGGTGCAATAGTTCAATGTGTGGTTTGATGACTTTATGTCAAAGTTCAAGAGTTCCCAAAGTTCAAGAGTTCAATGTTCCACTTTTGGTCCAGAGTTCAAACATAAAATGATAGATTCCAGGAGGGTAAATCAGCAGTAGGATGAGTTAATTGGTTTGTCCTACCACATATCTGGGTAGCTCGCCATCAAGATGTTATTTCTGGTTATAGTCCCCGGAAAAAAACCTGACCGCATATCTGGGTAGCTCGCCATCAAGATGTTATTTCTTGTTATAGTCCCGGAAGAAAAACCTGACCTATAAAAAGGTCAAAATAATAAATTAACATTTACATAATAAACAAAACCGTCTACATCAACACAGTAGAGATAATACATTTCATCAATATATACCCTTTAAGGCTATTAAGCACAATCAAAATACGTAGTTCTTTAAACAAATAAGTGCACTTTTTCCATATATTCAAAAATTAATCAAATCAGAATTCAATAATTAAGCAGATTCTTAGATTACATTAAAGTTGCGCAACCAATCAAAATAATTGTAGCTACAGTTAAAACAAAATGGAAATGTATAGATGAGTTAGCGTTCACACAAAACATTATAAAAAGTGGACAAAATTTAGTTAGAAGTGCAATATAAAACAATGCTCCTGGTAAATTTATTATTTACAATAAGGCTTTACCATAACTTAAGTTAGTTCTATAATTAATTCAAAATGAGCAATGTTTTAAACTCCAAGCGCTAGTAAACGTCGCTAGTATACACGAGGCTCTAGGGAGTTTGAAATGCGAGCGGTAGCGAGACTAACAAAACAAAACGATGAGTGTTATGTAAACAACATAAATGTGACGGCTAATCTCAAAGTTAAAACGCTGATGTGCACAATAACTCACCGTTGAGAAGTGGAAAGTTTGGAAATCGCATTTTGTCCAAGACGCCAACCTGAGCACGCCACAACCACAGTGAGGAGCGGAGGAGGAGACAGGGAAGTGACCTCTATGACCTCGCAACTTAAAGGCAGAGGGGACCGCAGCACAGGAAGTGGCATCCACAATAAAAGATTTTAGGAAGTGCGGGTTACATAAGACTCACAGCCACAGCCTTCTGCACCTTTGCCTTATTTTCCTCTTTGGCCTTCTGGTATTTTGCCTCCACCATTGCTTTTAAAGTCTGTTGAAAAACACAAAAGACATAATTATAGACATGCACTCATAATGAAAGATGAACAAAAAGGGAAAAAATGGCAGCACACCGTTCTGCTTGGGAGAGTGTATGCAGGAGCAACTATGGTCATTAATTCCTGGAATCCCACATCTTCCACAATGGAAAATGGACGAGAATCCTTTATGACCATGTTTATTATTCCATCATCAATTCTTGCATGCAGGGAACCTATGATAAGGCACAAGAAAAATATATAAAATAATATATCATATTGCATTGTGTTATATTATTTTTTTCATCTTTATATCCATGTTTTCCTACCAGTGTGCCAGGAATCACTAGTGTGCCTTGAGATGTCTTCAGATGTGCTTAAAAACTGCCCAAAAACCAGGACTAAACCAATGTTTCAGAAGGACAAGACCAGGTCGAAATAATGACTAAGCCAGGTCTAAACTAGGAATGAACCAAGATTTCACCTGGACTAAATAAGTGGTGTGCCATGAAATATATATATAAAATAAAAGTGGCTTTACACAAAGAAGGTTGAAAAACACTGGTCTATACATACTGCCATCAATAGAGGCTGCCTCTTTTGTGGGTTCAGATGGTGCAGAAGTTGATGCAGAACTTAGATGCACAGCCCTGTAGTGGCGGAGCATTGGGGTAGTGCTCCCTGCAAATGCCAGCTCTTTATCACAGATTCTGCACCTAAACTTAATCAGAATAATAAAGTGATTCAGTGTTCATAGTCCATATTATTATATAAGTGACAGTTACAGGTTAGGTGGTGGTTCATATAAACATAAATGAAATAGGCTAAATAAATAAAGATTTTAAGACCAGCTGTTTAAACATGAATTTCCTAACATTTAGTATATGGTCTTAAGTTAGCGTCTACTAAAACACTTTTTTTCCGGTAGCTGTTATATTGTGAAAAATCATAGCTAAAAATTCTGTGCAATTCCAATTGGTAGCTTTATTCTGAAAGTTTCATACTTCCGGCAAACAACACAAAATGTCTTACATGGCGGAAATGCGTAGCACATACGCCATGTCATGGGCTGATGTAATTACTCTATGCAATTGTTGTAATAGGCTTTTGAATAAATATGTAGCTTTTGAGTGCTTTGTTTTTTTTTTCTATTTTGTAAGATTGTTATGAAAGCCATTAATTTATTTCATTCACACCTTATTATGGCCAGACACTACAAAGTGTTCCCACATCGTGGAGGATTTCCTTCTTGATGGCTCCATCTGTAAACGGATTTGATTTCTTGGCACACTAAATTGTATTGAAAATATCAAGGTGCTCACCTCAAGAGTGCCAGAGTTCAATATGTGAGTTGTAACAAAAAACACTTTAGTCCAACCCAGACCCCAAGTGCACTTTGAAAATTTAAACATTGACTATTGCTTACGTCTCAAGGCAATCAAGACCGTTCTTGTTTCTACTGGCAGAATTATGCCACTAACTTCCTAACTCACTGATTCGCTGACTCGCTAACGCGCTAACTCCTACAAACGCCGACAACACCACAAGTGCGGCCGCAAATTAAAAGTGCTTATAAGCGCTGGAGGTGGGTGAACCACTCTGACGTCACCACCTCTGAATGAGATCTCATCACGTGACTGCCTTGTTCATGATGCACGCCTCATTTTGAGACCTTACTGGGAATGCCCATTTTTGTTCGGTGCAGACCTCAAGATCTCATTTCATTTCGCCCATCCCTACTCAGGAGATTAGAAAGAAAATTATAGACAAGTATGTTAAAGGTAAAGGCTATAAGACCATCTTCAAGCAGCTTGATGTTCCTGTGACTAGTGATGGCCAAATGAAGCCCCATGAACCATCTGAGGCTTTCAGGCAGTTGTACTGGTACAGGAGTCAATCCCTCGCCAAGTGATGCAATGTGTTCAACTACACCATCTTGTGGACAAAAAAAAAAAAGTAACACATGTAAAAAGAGAAACCAAATGGAATCATGTTTTATTTAAAACATCACACTCAGTGGTTGCATTTATCAAATAAAAAAGATCCTCAATTCTCTAATCTTCTTTTGCATCAAATATTTATTTTAAGCACTATCCGCATCAAACACACAAACACCTCAGAGAGAGAGAGAGAAACAGAGACAATCAGCACGACTATAAACTGTCCCAGTGCGTATCTTGCTTCTTCTGATCCACTCTCTGAACCACTTCAGCACCATGAAATTTGCTTAAACAACACAAATATAATTTTTGAGCTGAAAGATTGTTGAACTGATTGTACATCATATTCAGTGAAAAAAAAAAAAATACAAGAATTTACGTAGGTTACACGGCCATATTCTGGTAGTAAAACCAAAATGCTCTAATTTTTAAAAAAGGTCTTTTTTTAGCATGTGAAAGTTAGAATAAAGTGAAAGTGAATAAAAAAGCAGTAGCCTATCAAGTGTACGCGTGCACGTAACACGGTAAATGAACCAATGACATCATCTTCACGAAAGCGAGGCCTCACATTCGCAGGTCACATGTTTTAGCAAACTGAAGCATCAAGTACCTTCTTATTAATGTAATTTCGTCCAAAAGATAATTATGTGATAAAGTTGATAATATTCATTTTCCATTAATTACTTAAACATATATAGATTTCCCAATCTTCTGTTCTGCCATATGTCATCACGACGCAGCTTATAGTTGTCTTTATCATCTAATTAAGATACGGTATAACAAATCTTAAGTTCCTGTTGTGATATATTTATAACATTTTACTGACATTGGAGAAGCGTCATGAATTGTTGTTGGCTATAGAATTTTTTTATTTATCTAACCTGACTCAATAAGCAGACCAATATTCAATACAGCGGTAAATGGAGCCTTTTTCTCCGTAAACACGTCAATCACTGGAATGCTCAGGAGTGCAAATAGAAGTTACTACAATAACTTTTACTCATTTGATCACTGCATACTATGTGGGACAGTAGAGTAAGCCTACTCAAAACAACACTTGGATGCGGAAAATGATCGCATTACGAAAGCAAACGATAAATGAAACGGCCTCTTTTAACAATATTCAACATGATTCAACTCGCTTGCTGCTAGTTTTTGCTTATTGATTCTTGTTTTTTTTGTCTTTTGATGATGTCCTGATGGCTTCTTCGAGCCAGGACCTGCAGCAGGCACTGGGGCGGTTTGTAGCCGAGTGTGAAGCGGCTGGGATGAGAATCAGCTCCTCCAAATCCGAGGCCATTGTTCTCGACCGGAAAAAGGTGGTTTGCCCTCTCTGGGTGGGTGGTGAGTCTCTGCCTCAAGTGGAGGAGTTCAAGTATCTTGGGGTCTTGTTCACGAGTGAGGGAAGGATGGAGCGTGAGATTGACAGGCGAATCGGTGCAGCGTCTGCAGTGATGCGGTCGCTGTATCGGTCCGTTGTGGTAAAGAAGGAGCTGAGCCCAAAGGCAAAGCTCTCGATTTACCGGTCAATCTATGTTTCCTACCCTCACCTATGGTCATGAGCTCTGGGTAATGACCGAAGGGACAAGGTCGCGGATACAAGCGGCCGAAAAATGGGTTTCCTCCGTAGGGTGGCCGGGCGCACCCTTAGGGATAGGGTGAGGAGCTCGGTCACACGGGAGGAGCTCGGAGTAGAGCCGCTTCTCCTACACGTTGAGAGGAACCAGTTGAGGTGGCTCGGGCAACTGGTTAGGATGCCTCCTGGATGCCTGTTCTGGGCATGTCCCACCGGGAGGAGGCCCCGGGAAAGACCCAGGACACGCTGGAGGGACTATGTCTCTCGGCTGGCCTGGGAACGCCTTGGGGTCCCACCGGAGGAGCTGGAGGATGTGTCCGGGGTGAGGGAAATCTGGGAGTCCCTGCTTAGACTGCTGCCCCTGCGACCTGGCCCCGGATAAGTGGAAGAAAATGGATGGATGGATGGATTCTTGTTTTGTTTTTTTTTCCTGGATTCTTAAAGAAACATTTATTGTAACTTATATCAAGTCTTGTCTTAACTGATTGATGATGAAGAATCATAAATAAATAAATTATATATATATATATATATAGTTAAGTTTATGATGATGGTAAGTGTGTGCTTTTGAGTGAGGGGGATACGGTGCTTGTGAAGGGACACCTGGTGGGGGGCTGGTTTTGAGATGGCACCAGTGTGCCATCTCATATAGGTTGGGATATACATGTTTGTTGTTTTTCCAGTAAACCAATGGATCTTCATTGCGGTTAATGTTAATTTCTGATTGATATCGATCCACTTCAACTATGGCATCTGCTGTTGCATTAGACCCTCGCCTTCTTTCGTCAACTGACTTGTCCAACAGTGACCACAAGTCACCTGGAAAAAAGAAAAAATGACATGCATTTCATCCACACATATGCAGGATACAGTATAAACCATATAAATACCTGAGTTGCTGGTGGTAGGTGGTTCTGGTGGTGGATGAGCAGCTGTGGCTCTTTGTTTTTCTATCAAAAGGGCACATTCTGCTTTTAGTCTTTTACTAGCCTCTGGTGCTTTGTTTGAGCTGAAAAACCCAAGAGTTTTGAATTGCGGATCCAACAGACAGTGTCATGATGCTTGTTGTCTCATGGTTGGCCACAGTTTCCCTTAAGCGCCCAAGCAGATTTTCAGACAGCTGCTGAGCGACTGCATTGTTTATACCTGTCGACCGTTGTGAAACTGTATGATGCAACATTTTAAGCATAGGAATGACCTTTGATACAGACACCCTTTTTTCTTCTGAAAGTTCCTCTATTGCTTGGTAAAATGGAGACAAGATAGGCAGGCAGTTCTCTATGGACTCCAATTCGTGAGACAACAGCGGGCTAATATCCATTTTCAGTGCTGCCAGGGCTGCTGCCACATGCTCCCTCAGGTTGTATAGCCGCTCTAACATGAGATATGTGCTGTTCCAGCGTGTTTCTACCTCGATGAGCAGCTTTAGTGGTTGTCTGTCCATTTGAATTTGCATTTGGTTGAGTTTTTTGTTGGCTGTTGTGCTGCTTCTGAAGTAGGTGACCAATTTTCTGGCTTTAAGGTGAATATCAGATAGGTCAGTTATTTCTTCAAAAGATTTTCTGACAAGCAAATTAAGGGTGTGGGCAATGCATGATGAACACCTGATTTGTAAGTTTCTTACACAGGCAATCATATTAGCAGCAGCATCAAGGACAATGCATTTTACTTTGCTCCTTAATTGCCACTCCTCAATCTGCTTGGCCATCGCTTGAGCCAAATTTTCAGCAGTGTGAGCCTGTTTGAAGTGATCGACTCCGAGCAACATTGAGCCCATTTGTCATCTCTGTCAATAAAGTGACATGTAATAGGCATCCATGTTGACAGAGGTCCACATGTCAGACATCAGGCTTACAGCTGACACTTTTTCCACCTCCGCCTTAGCCTTTTCCTTTTTGTATTTTTCAGCCACCATTTTCTTTAAGGCCTGAAAGATATGCAAATACACTTCAGTTTCAAAACAATACGTCCAACAAACATACAGAGCACACATTTTTCTAGTGGGAAGCACATAGTTTGGGGCCACCAGCAGCATAAGCTCCTTGAAGCCCTCACCCTCCACAATATTAAAAGGCTGCATTTCTTTAATTACAAGATTGGCAACTGCTTCATTCATTTTTGCTTGTGTGATTTCTAATGAAAGCAATAATAACACTGGGTTACAAAAAAAAACATTTTTGAAAGTTGTCTGTGTTTTTTCAACTGAATTAAGACCATTTTGCACCGCTGAATCAAAAAATGATATCCATTTTTCTCAGTCAGGTCAGGTTTTTATGCTAATTTGATTTTGAAAAATCCGATCTTCTGACTAAATTGATTACAATTTTGTGATCAGTTGATTTTCTTTAATATTTCTCATCCAAAAAATGTTTTAGGAGATAAAAAATAGTTTTCTAACAGAATGTATTAATTGAATGTTACGTTATGTTAATTGATAAAGGTAAGTACATTAAGTAAGGTAAGTAAATTGGAACGTTACGTTATCATTGTGCAAAATTCAGGACATGAACTTCTGTGTCTATGAACCCCTTGAATTCTCAGCAGCAGGGATGTCTCTCTTCAGAGTTCAACATCAGCCATCATGACTGCATCCCAGCGTCCCTGATACCTGGTCTCCATCTCTTTTATGTCCTGATGGAATCTCTCCACCTGCTCATCACTCAGTGATCCCAGATTCTCAGGAAACCTGAACATTTAGCTCCTTTGGGGAAAAAGGATGTGGAGCATCATCATTAAAACCACACTGGAGGAATCTTTGTCACTGATGTCAAGAACTTCTACAAAGACAGGTACTGGAATTTCATCACAGTGAGCTACAGGACGACGTGCTGATTCATGGTCAGGGTACTTGAGGCTGCTTCGGTTCTTCCTGTTGATCCCAGTCACATCACTAGCCCAGAAGTAGCTATTGATGTCGGCTCCCTCCAAACCATGGGAATTCCAAACTTCAGACAACTCTTCTTGCCTTTAGTCCACTGACGCAGATACTTGGTGCCTGACTTGCATGCCATGTGTGGCGCCCAAGCTTTATCTTGGTCACCAAGTTTAATACCAAAATAAGCATGGTAAGCACGCTTTATGAAACTTGTGACTTGATTCCTGTTAGGAACATTGGTGTATTCAGCGCAGATATAGCAGAATATGTCAGGCTTATTTTTGCAAGATCTTCTAGTCGAAGCCATTTCATTTCCTTGTAATATAAAAAAAAAAAAATTGTCAGAAGTTGGCACAGAATTTGTTTATAGCGAGAAATATAACAGAATTTTGCATCATATGACGTGAAAATACTCATACATGTAAACAAAATTGTCCAAAAACAAATATGTAGCTTAGTTCAGAACGTTGACCTGTTTGAGCAAAACCAATGTGATTTTTGGATTCAGCACATCAAAATTATCCTATATCAGCTAAAAAATCTTAGACAATAAATTTAGTGTTGACCAGTGTAATGCAAGTAATTTAAAATGTCACAAAACATGAGACATACAGAATTATGAGAAAAGATAAATGTAGATACCTTCATTGTTCCCTGGAGCATTTTCAGGTTCTGCAACAACATGTAATGCTCTATAATGTCTGAGCATTGCAGAGGTGTTTCCATTATGCACAAGCTGTCTATCGCAGATTTTGTATCTAACCTTAAGACAAGGAAGTACAATGCTTGAAATAAAATTTGAACATATTCATTGTAATATTCTAGTTATGTTATATGTAATTAAAACATTAAGTGGTAACCTATGTCCAAACCTGAAAATACAAGCCTGAAATACAAACCTCAAATACAAATCCTTAACTTTTTTCTAGCACTTATCACTGACACTGACTCTCTCTCAAACTACAACCAACCTACGACACCCACGAGGTGCCGCGAGGTACTACGCGCTTTTATTTTGAAAAGTGACACGTAGACTAAACCAGTCACGTGACCGGTGGTAAGTGAGGCTTCACTTTATCATGATCACATGGTTTTTGGCAATCTGACGCAAGCCTCGATTCGGGGCTTCACTCGACACGCCTTGTTTTACTCACAGTACAAGCCTTGGTGCCTCGGTTTCAAATGACCCATCACTACCTGTGACGACAGTTGTACATATTATTCAGAAATTTAAGATCCATGGGACTGTAGCCAACCTCCCTGAATGTGGCTGCAGGAGGAAAATTGATGACAAATCAAAGAGACGGATAATATGAATGGTAAGAAAAAACTTCTAAAGAGATTAAAGGTGAGCTTCAAGCTCAAGGAACATCAGTGTCAGATCGCACCATCTGTCGTTTTTGAGCCAAAGTGGACTTAATGGGAGACGACCAAGAAGGACACCATTGTTGAAAACAAATTATAAAACAGCCAGATTGGAATTTGCCAAACTACATGTTGACAAGCCACAAAGTGTCGTAATGGCAGGCTAATTGGACCAAGCAATGCGAGACTCGGGAATGAGTTAGTGTTTATTTACAGGTTGTGAATAATAGTTCAAAGTTAATAGTTCAGGCGGGGAACAGGAGACGGGATGCGGGTCAGGGTTCAGGGGCGAGGCGGATGTTGCGGCGGAGCTGACAAGAGCGGACAGCACCAGAGTGGGAATCCGAGAGAGAGCCGGGGTCCGGGAACGTGGGATGTAGGAACGGAGATAGGACAACCAGAGACAGAACCAGGAGCAGGTAGCAGAGCAGGGTCCAGTAGCATAGAGTGCGACGAACAAGAGGAGACAAGACTTTACCAGGGTGGATAGGCAAGGTAGGAGCAGAGCCGGATGCGCGGGAGCCGGGAGGGTCCAGGGAACCAGATCTGGAGGGTAGCATATGGGAAACCAATAAGCAGGGTAAAAAGACAAAATGCAAAAACCAAGACAAGCTAGAGTATTCACGTGAACACGCGGACGATCTGGCACTGAGTGTCTGGTCCCGGCTCCTCTTATTCCCGGCAGGTGGTGGTGATTGTGCTGATCAGCTGCAGGTGTGCGCAAGAGGAGCCAGAAGCTCAGCCCAGCTCCGGCTCCGGCAGGAGGGGGAGGGAAGGAACAGGGCAGGAGACAAAACAAGGACAGGAACGGAGCGGATCGTGACACAAAGCTTCTTGGAGAATCAAAAGACACAGCTAAAAACACCCAAGAATGGCTAAGAGGAAAAAATTTGACTTATTCTGAAGTGGCCTTCTATGAGCCCTGACCTAAATCCTATTGAGCATCTTTAGAAGGAGCTGAAACATACCATCTGGAAAAGGCATCTTTCAAAACTGAGACAACTGGAGCAGTTTGTGGGCCAAAATACCCACTGAGAGGTGCAGAAGTTTCATTGGCAGTTACAGGAATCGTTTGATTGCAGTGATTGCTTCAAAAGGTTGTGCAACAAAATATTAAATTAAGGGTAACATAATTTTTGTCCAGGCCTGTTTCATGAGGGTTTTTTTTTTTTTTCGTTTTTTTCTAAGTAATTCTGTTGAAGCATGGTTAAAAAGTCAATGTCTGACTAGAATTTTTATTTATTATTACTTTTGTCATATTCAAGTTTCTGTGACCATTGTGAGTTTTTCTTTCATTAACCAATGGATACCAACAATTTTGTCAACATGTTTACTAGTTTATGTGGTCTTATTCTTGTTGTGATACAGCTCAAGATCATTCTAAAGATATTCAGGAAAGGTTAATTTCTGTCCTGTGAATGCAACTTTTTTTCAGTATCAATACCTGCTCAAACGAGTATTTAATTTTGATACTAGTTTTAGTATCAATTAGTATCTGATTTTTGATATGTCTGATAACTATACTTATCAGTTATGTTAGTTATTTGATACAAACACAAATAACTCTAAGTTGGGTTAAAATTACTTGACTTCTTGTTTTCACACATTATTTGTACCTTGTATCAATTATATATTTTTGATTTTCAAAACAGGCACCTTGCATCAAGAACTATGCAAGGTACCTGCAACTAGCTCAGATGTGTTATGTTATAGATTTATAGATGATGTTATAGATAGGCGATGTAAACAGAGCAACTCCTCCACAGTCTTCTCTTGTTTTCCTTGGTGTGGCGCTGGAATGAATGGCTAATGCTAGCACCATCGATCTGCTCATATTTACGATGGATCCGGAGTCCAGGGAGAGGATGGAGAAGAAGGAAAGTTTGGTAAGGCAAGGCAAGGCAAAGCAAGTTTATTTGTATAGCACAATTCGTACACAAGGTAATTCAAAGTGCTTTACAGAATAAGAAAGACATTAAAATCACACAAATCAAAACATAAATAATCACCCAATCTGCAACTCTCTCACCCACTCGTTTGCACCCTTTAAAAACTCTCTCTCGCACTCTTTAAACACTGTCTTGCTCAGTTTAAGAACTTTCTCATTAATTTACAAAAAACTTTCCTGTCACTTCTCAAATACTTTCCTGTCACTTTACTATGTCTAATAAAACTCCATCAGTCCATGTTTCTTTTGTCATCATAAAATTACCATTAAAGGAGAAGAGTGCAGAATAAAAATCTTTCAGTCATATGCACAGCTAAACAGAACTGTTTTGAGCCTGGATTTAAATATTGTCAAAGGTCATTGTCTGGTAATTCTGTGAGTTTGGTTGTCAGGGAGCTAACCTTGTGGAGAGTTGTGATGCTACTACTGAATGCAAGGAAAGAGCTACATGGAATGACAAGTGATAGTTCAAAGATCAAAAATACAGGGGAAAGGTGCTAGGAAAATTGTGATTTGCAGTTTTGTTTTTTGCTTTTTGATTACTTTTTACCAATACACATTTAAAAAAAATGTTTATATGAGCTCATACATTACCAGTCAAAAGTTTGGATGCACTTTTTCATTTATTTTTCTTCTTTATTTCAATTATTATTTGCTTTGTAGCTTCTCACTGAAGGTATCAAAAGTATGAATGAACATATATGGAATGTATCAATCAAAATATAACAAACTTTTAAAAACTGGTTTTATATTAAAACATTTAAATGATATCCACCCTTTGCTTTTGAACTCTGGTTTGCACTTTTGGCAATCTTTGCCCCTGACATGGCACAGCTGTGAAGTGAAAACCATTTCAGGAGGCTTCCTCAAGAAGCTTATTGATCTATGTCAAGGATTTGCAGCTCTGTCAATGAAGCAACGGGTGACTACCTTAAGGATTTGAATTTAAAACTTAAAAGTATTTAGTTGAGTTATTACCCTTTTTTTTTCTTTAGTCCTATATATCTTGCACCATATATTTGATGTCTTTTGCATGTATCTAAAAAGATACTAAATATAAAGGAGAAAAAAAACAAAACAATGAATGAGAGGGTGTATCCAAACTTTTGACTGGTTACTTTTTATACTATATATCTCTAGAAGTGGAATTTGTAATCAGCATTTGACCCATCCTTTTAGTGCAGTACCTGGGGACCCATCTCCGGATGCCTTAGTTGTAGCAATTGTATATTGGCCTGTTTTAGGTTAATCGGAGAAACACCCTGTCCCCAGAGCCAGTCTCCATGTCTGGAGATCCAGTCGCCGAGGCCCCCACCTTTGACTGCCACCCAGATCTCTCTGCACTGGCCCCTTACGGATCTTCTCGCGGGTGGTGGGTCCTCGTGAGGACGGACACATGTCGCTCCTTCGGGCTAAGCCCGTCTGGACCCCGTGGGGAAAGGACCGGTCACCATGCGCTCGTTCTCGAGCACCTACCCCAGGCCTGGCTCCAGAGTGGGGCCCTGGTGACACCGGTCTGGGCGACGTAGCTAACCTTGGTTGTACACTTGTCATAAAGGGCTTCTGAACCGCTCTTAGTCTTAGTCCCCCTGGACCTGTTTGCCATGGGTGACCCTACCAGGGGCATGGAGCACCCAACAACATAGCTCCAAGGATCATTCTGGTGCTCAAACCCCTTCACCACGTTAAGGTGCCAGTTCAAGGAGGGGCTTGTGCGGGAGGTTGAGTGCTACCAACTAGATATAGTCGGCCTCACCTCCATGCACACCATGGGCTCTGGAACCCAACTCCTCAAGAAGGGCTGGACTCTCCATTTCTCTGGCATTGCTCGCAGGGAGCGGCGGCGAACTGGTGTGGGTTTGCTCATAGCCCCACAGCTCAGCCACCACATGTTGGAGTTCACCCCAGTGAACCCTGCGTCTTCGGGTCGAGAACAGGTCTCTCACTATTGTGTCAGCCTACGGGCCAAACAGCAATGCAGAGTACCTGGCCTTCTTGGAGTCCCTAGGAGGGGTACTAAACAGTGCACCGACTGGGGACAGTTGTTCTCCTGGGGGACTTCAATGCCCATGTGAGTAACAACAGTGACACCTGGAGGGGCGTGATCGGGAAGAACGGCTTCCCTGATCTGAACCCGAGCAATGTTTTGTTATTAGACTTCTGTGCTAGCCACAGTTTGTCCATAATGAACACCATGTTCGAGCACAAGGGTGTCCATCGGTGCACATGGTACCAGGACACTTTGTTGTCGTGTCTCCGGCCACGTGTCTTGGACACTCGGGTGAAGAGAGGGGCAGAGCTGTCAATCGATCACCACCTGATGGTGAGTTGGATCCGCTGGAGGAGGAGGAAGCCGGATAGACCTGGCAGGCCCAAGCATATTGTGAGGGTCTGCTGGGAACATCTGGTGGAGCCCTAAGTCAGGGGGGTCTTCAACTCACACCTCCAGGAGAGCTTCTCCCTGATCCTGGGGGAGGCTGGGGACATGGACTCTGAGTGGGCCATATTCTCCACCTCTATTGTTGATGCGGCTGCTCGTAGCTGTGGTTGTAAGGTCTGCAGTGCTTGTCGCGGCGGTAACCCCTGAACTTGGTGATGGACACTGGAAGTAAGGAATCATACTGAAGAAGGAATCCTACCGAGCCTTGTTTGCTCGTGGGAGCTGAGTAGCTGATGAGTACAGGTGGGCCAAGCGTACCACGGCTTGTGTGGTCACGGAGGCAAAAACTTGGGGTTGGGAGGAGTTCGGGGAGGCCATGGAGGAGGACCATGGCGCAGCCTCAAAGAGGTTCCAGCAAACCGTCCGACGCCTCAGGAGGGGGAAGCAGTGCTTCACCAACACTGTTTACAGTGTGGGTGGAGTGCTGCTGTCGGGCGGTGGAAATAACACTTTGAGGATCTCCTTAATCCCACCGTCACGTCTTCCGAGGAGGAAGCAGAGACTGGGGACCCGGAGGCCGACTCATCCATCACCTTGGCTGAAGTCTCCTCGGTGGCTAGCAAGTTCCTCGGTGGCAAGGCTCCGGGGGTGGATGAGATCTGTCTCGAGTACCTTAAGTCTCTGGATGTTGTGGGGCTGTCTTGGCTGACACATCTCTACAACATTGCATGGTGGTCAGGGGAACGGTACTGCTGGACTGGCAGACCGGGGTGGTGGCCCCTCTGTATAAGAAGGGAGGGTAAGGAGGGTGTGTTCCAATTATAGGGGAATCACACTCCTCAGCCTTCCCGGTAAGGTCTATTCCAGGGTACTGGAGAGGAGACTCCGACCGATAGTTAAACCTTGGATTCAGGAGGAGCAGTGTGGTTTTCGTTCCGGTCGTGGAACACTGGACCAGCTCCCCTAGGGTTCATGGGAGTTTGCCCAACCAGTCCACATGTGTTTTGTGGATCTGGAGAAAGCATTCGACCATACCCTATGTTGTGTCCTTTGGGGGGTGCTCCGGATGTTGCATGTTGGACTCTGCCAGGGCTGCCCTTTGTCACCGGTTCTGTTCATTATATTTATGGACAGAATTTCTAGGCGCAGCCAGGGGTCGGAGGGGTCCGGTTTGGGGACCACAGGATCTCATCTCTGCTGTTTACAGATTATGTTGTCCTGATGGTTTCATCGAGCCAGGATCTGCAGCAGGCACTGGGGCGGTTTGCGGCTGGGATGCTCCTCCAAATCCAAGGCCATGGTTATTGATCAGAAAAGGGTGACTTGCCCTCTCCGGGAGGGTGAAGAGTCTCTGCCTCAAGTGGAGGAGTTCAAGTATCTCGGGGTCTTGTTCACGAGTGAGGGAAGGATGGAGCGTGAAATTGACAGGCAGATCGGTCTGCCAGCGTCTGCAGTGATGTGGTTACTGTATCGGTCCATTGTGGTAAAGAAGGAGCTGAGTTGAAAGGCAAAGCTCTCGATTTACCGGTCAATCTATGTTCCTACCCTCACCTATGGTCATGAGCTCTGGGTAATGACCGAAGGGACGAGATCGCGGATACAAGGGGCAGAAATGGGTTTCCTCCGCAGGGTCGCTCCCTTAGAGATAGGGTGAGGAACTCGTCACACAAGAGGAGCTCGGAGTAGAGCTGTTCCTACACATCGAGAGGAACCTGCTAAGTTGGCTGAGGTATCTGCTCAGAATGTTTCCTGGATGCCTCCCTAGGGAGGTGTTCCAGGCATGTCACACCAGGAGAAGACCCAGGACCCAGAGACTATGTCTTTCGGCTGGCCTGGGAACGCTTTGGGGTCCCACCAGAGGAGCTGGAGGACGTGTCTGGGTTGAGGGACCTGGCTCCGGATAAGTGGCAGAAAATGGATGGATGGACAGAGAAACACCTACTTAGTTCTGCTTTAAAGTACACCTATTATGCAAAATATACTTTTCAGAACTTTTAACCATGTTATATTTGTTTCCCCTCACCATTTACTCACCTGAAGTTGTATTTGGAGTGATTTGTGCCTGTTTTGATCAATCATTTATCTGCTCTGTACTTCGTTCTCCAATTTAATTCTCTTAATTGGTGTTGTATGTAGGATTCAGCAGCGTTCCGTAGTCATTTTAGTACAAATGAAAATAATCTGCGTCTCGCTAGCATGATGTGCAGTTATCCATAAGAGGTGCCAACAGCTACATGGCTCTTTCTTGTGATGATGTCTAATGTGACATCAGACTTTTTTTTATTAAGTAATTTTAGATGTGTGGTGGCCTTTGGATGGATGCCAAAATCAAAACTTGTGAGAGGAGAAAAGTCAACTGAAAGTCAAATTTGCAACCAGGTAACGCAGGAATGGGGACACACTGAAATCTAAAGAATTGAAGAATGGTAGAAGGTGGGTGTTCTTTTGTCAGTGCTTTCCTGATACACAATACTCATTATGATTGAGTGGTATAGCCATAATAGCCATATGTATACATATATATGTGTGTGTGTGTGTGTGTGTGTGTGTGTGTGTGTGTGTGTGTGTGTGTGTGTGGGGGGGTGTGTGTGTGTGTGTGTGTGTGTGTAAATGGACATAGCTAATGTCCTAGCCACCGTGTTCCAAATAAGCAGAGAGCATGGGCTCCAGTTCACTTTTCAACTGTTGCAGTTTGGAGTCAGTTTTGTCATAAAATGTTTCTATGAACCAAACTTGATCAAATAAAGTTGATCCTGGTATTTTTATTTCACTATTGTGTCAAGATCGGAACATTGATAACAGACAAATCAGGCACCTTTTTTTCCCCGAGGTCACTCCCGCTAGCGTAAGCAACAGGTTTGATTGACAGCATTGCTAAGTGCCCACTCCCTGCTAAACCTGCATTGTGGGTGGGAAGGGGTGTTACTATCAAGAGTCTCGCTCCAGATTGGCTCTTTGGTTGCTATGATACTACAAATATGGAACTTGGCTCCAAATTCGCCCCTATAACTGCTAGCCTCCATGAGCTTCATTTGATTGGAGTCGAACACTATAGGTGACACACACTCCCTTAGTCCACTTCTTTATATAGTCTATGGATATAGCTGAGTTGATGTAAATAAGGGCTACACAATTTTTGGAGTCAAATTGTTGTGATGGGGAGGTGTTCCAGAATAACTTCCTTCTTAAGAGTGGATCGCAGGTTCTCCATCAGTTGCTAAGCTTTCCAGCACCTGTTCTTTGAATTGAACTAATTAGTTCTACAGTGGGAGAAAGTAGTGAGTGCATGTCTGTAACTCTCAGTGATGCAAGGAGGTGTTTGGATGTTTGAGGGCAGGTCCTGGAGGAGCCAGCTCACCCAGCCAACCAAGTCCATGCTCCCCATGCGCGCTTCACTCCACCCAGGTCTCCTCCACACTGGCAGACTGCCCCAAAGGAAACGGCACTAAAAACAACAACATCCCAACTGTCAATGTCAAAACACCACCCAACATCCAGGAGAATCAGAATGACAATCAGAAGACTTATATTGCCATTGTTTGTGACCACTGTTCACAAACTAGGAACTTACTTCGGTGATAAAGGGCAACATAAAACACACTGAATAAATACAAATGCAGATAAGGGCATGCACAAAGTAAAAAAAAAAAAAGATATGCTTAAAAAAAATAAAATAAAATACTTATAGGTAGAAAATATATACAACAGCAGCATCAGAACAACAGTGCAAACATGACTTATTAAAGTGACCGATATTATAAAGTGTCCAGTTTTGTGCAAATATTATAAAGTGTTCATGAGACAAACGGCAGAGGGGAAGAAACTGTTCTTATGACGAGAGGTTCTGGTCCCAATGGACCGTAGCCTCCTGCCAGAGGGAAGTGGCTCAAATAGTCCATGTCCAGGGTGAGAAGTGTCAGCTGCTATATTACCTGCTAGCCCCCGAGTCCTGGAGACGTACAGGTCCTGTAGAGATGGCAGGCTGCAGCCAATCACCTTCTCAGCAGAGCACACAATGCGCTGCAGTCTCTGTCTGTCCCTGGCAGTGGCCCCAGCGAACCACACAGTGATGGAGGAGGTGAGGATGGACTCAATGATGGCCGTGTAGAACTGTACCATCATCTGGACCGGCAGCTTGCCTTTCCTCAGCTGCCACAGGTAGAACATCCTGTGCTGGGCTTAATACCAAGAACTAAACAGTCAGATGTGAGGTGGCGTTTGGATCCAAAGTCGAAAACCTGGGAAAGAAGAAAATTTGAAAGTCAAATTTGCAGTCAAGTAACCAAAGTGTGAGGACTGTGTGCTGTTTCTGCTATGAGAAATATTAGAAAAACAAATACATCAGAGAAACAGCAAGTTCAATTTTGAAGTTAGGAAACAATTCAAATTGAAAAGTTGAAAAGTTTTTGAGAGAGATCAAGTTTGGGGCTTTACATTTAGCATGGGTAGTTTTTACTAAGTGTTCACCTCAAGAGCAGTACTGTCTAGTACATAACTATAAAAATATGATCTGACAAAAAAATGAATTCTTCCACAGGCCCATTTAAAAATACATCAGATTTTTTTTTTTTTCAATTCATTCTCAACGTTTTTCTGATGCAGTTTTACTAAATGTGTAAAACAATTACTCTAATTAGAGTAAATTGGATTTATAAGGTCTTCCTGATTGATCAGTAGGAAGGGATAGTAACAGGAGGTGGAGATAGGTCAAAGTTGTCAGAGACAGCACCAAAAGCTCTGAAAGGTATTGTTTCCTGACCTCCAGAGCCATGATCACATGAGATTGCATGTTGGTGTCTGTAGGTGGAAGTGGTGAATCTAAAGTTGCCTCTGTCAAGTCTGACAGCCCACTGTGTACCGTCTGCATCTAATAAGAAAGCATTTTATTGTCCAACAATCAGGAAATGTGCCTTATCATGCTTGTTGTTGTTAGCTCAACCTTTAAGGCAAAACTCTGCTCTGGTCTCTGAGAGTTACAAAAAACACTTATAAACTCATTGTGGTGAATAATTAGATAAGTGAGGAATAATTAAAATAATTGAAAATGAATTGTCTCTGTTTTTCACATTTTTAAGACTGTAAAAACGCTTTCACCTTTCCATTGACCCAGAGTTGACATTATTCCCAACCCACCATGATCCCAGGAATATTTGTGCTTCTTCTAATCTATGTGTACACTGTTTTTGTGATTGCAGGCTCCAAAGAAGTGAATGGCACAGGGAGGTCTTTCACGGTGAGGAGCAGTCTGCAGTTCCAGGTAGACCAGAGAGATGATAGTGTGGCCTACACCTGCAGCGTGGAGCATGTGTCCCTGTCCAACCCATACATGACCACAGAGGTTCTGGAAGTCCACTGTGAGTGCTAAATTATCTGACCAATACGACCACTGCAATGGACATGTGTATAATCTTAGACATATGCAGTAGAAAACATGGTCTCAATAGGTTAGGTTAACGTTTTAAAAGTGCACTATGAGATTTTTCTTGCGGAGTGTTCACTAACAGCTTGTCTCCATGGAGATGTTACTTCTTTGCCTGTGGTATTCCATGGTTTTCAGTTTCAATTTATTTTTGTATAGCCCCAAATCACAACAGTCTCCTCATAGGGCTTAAGAAAATTGTTGATGTAACTAAATGTAAGCTAGCAAATTAAACAGTGAAAACATACTTTGTCAATAACATACCAATATTCACAGTAAACAAGCAAGCATAGTATGCCACTAAACTTATCTACGCCAGTGTATTTCAACCTTTTTTGAGCCAAGGCACATTTTTTTAATTGAAAAAATCACAAGGCACACCATCAGCAGAAAATGTAAAAAAATGAAACTCTGCATCCTATATTTACAATATAAAGTAATTCTCAAAGTATTTTGAACAGGAATCAAATAAACACAAAAAAAAGCATTTTATAATAAAATAAAATATTTCTACTCACTCAGTGTGAAACCTGGGCCTGTTTGGATGAACACAGAGCTGATATCCTGGCAGGAATTGAAGAAAGACACACACGAAGCTCTTGCTCAACAGCTCTCAGTCTCTCTCTGTTTTTAGTTTTTATAGCAGTCAGGCTTGAAAAGCTTACCTCACACAGATATGTCGTGGAAAATGGAAGCAATGTCAAAATAGCTTTGTTTGCCAGAATGGGGAACTCCTTGGCAGTAGCTAACCAAAAACTGTCCAAAGGTAAATCAGCAAATCTTAGCTTTAAACCACGGTTTTGTCTCAGTTCAGTTAGTTCCTCTTGCTCCTGTAAAGTCATGTCCTTTCCACCAACTGATGCTGAGCTATATGGGTCCCTAACCCAGTCAAGGCATTCAGTGGAGGCTGAAGAAAAATAAAATGACATCTTCTCCTCAAGAGTTTTTAAATGTTTAACTATTATCTCACACAATGCAGCAGTGTTAACATCTTGCCATTGCTTGGTGAGTGTAAACATTTCAAGATTGCCATTTTCCACATGTTGTTGCCAGAGTTTTACCTTTGATCGGGATCCATTTATTTTATCTGTACTTGTAAGCAGGTTTTCATTTCGGCCTTGCATTCGTGTATTCAGTTCATTCAGATGAAGAAAAATATCTGCCAGGTATGACAGTCTTGCACACCACTCATCACTTGCAAGCAGCTTTGTGTAATCGGACCTCTCATTTGTCAGAAACACTTTAAGTTCCTCCCGCAGCTCATACACACGGGCCAAGACCTTGCCGCGCAACAACCACCGGACCTCCGTATGAAACAGCAAGGCTTTATGCTCCGCTCCCATTTCCTCACACAAGGACGCAAATATGCGGCTTTTCACGGGTCGCGACTTTACAAAGTTTACGATGCGCACAACATCATCCAACACAGGAACTAGGTCTGCTGGTAAAGTCTTGGCTACGAGGGCCTCACGGTGTAAAAAACAGTGCGTAACAATCACATCTGGGTTTCTTTCCTTCACTCTGCTTACAAAGCCTTTGATGCGCCCGACCATAGCTGCAGCTCCATCAGTGCAAACGCTCATGCAGTTTTCCCACTTAAGTCCTCCTTGTTCAAGATATTCTGATGTGACCCAAAAAATTTCACATCCTGTTGTTTTTTCAGGTAATGCCTTGCAAAAAAAGAAGTTTTCTCTGATTGCGTCTCCATCCACAAAACGCACATTGGCTAAGAGTTGAGCGTGCCCACTAATATCAGTAGACTCATCAAGCTGCAATGCAAATTTCTTACTGATAAGGATCTTTTCCAAAACCACATTTTCGATATCTGCAGACATGTCATCAATACGTCTGGAAATTGTGTTATCTGAGAGAGGAACTTTGGCTATTTCTTTAGCTGCTTCAGAACCGAGCATCTCATTTACAATGTCTTTGCAGGCGGGAAGTATTAATGTCTCTGCCACAGTGTGCGCCTTTTTTGACTTAGCTACAAGTTCAGCAACGTGGTAGCTAGCTTTAAGGGCTCTCTCGTTCACTTTTGTGGTTTTTCTCATAATAGTTGCCTGTTTCTCCGTGTGTTCACGCAGGCGAACAAAATAGTCTGCATTCTTGTTTTGAAGTGAAGGGTGTTTCGTTTGAAGATGTGTTTAAGCTTACTTGGGACCATAGAACTGTTGGATAACTTTTCACCACACACCAAGCACAACGGAGTCCGTTTCATTGGATTTCCAGTGAAAGTAAATCCAAATGAAATATAGCTTTCGCTGTATTGCCTTGCGCCAGAGGTTTTGCTTGAGCTAACCGTCTTTGCTTTCCTTTTATCTCCACTCGTACTTGGGCCTTCATCTGGGTCTGAGTTTTGCCCAGGGTCCGGTTCGGAGTCAGCATCTTTCCTTTTCAAAAACTTCTCCATCACTCTCACCATATAGTCTCGCTAGCCACAATGCCACTGTCACCTGACACATCCACGTATCACTAATTCTCTTGTCTCAAATTGAAATCAATTAGCAGCTACTTATTAGCTACATGCTGCCACCTACTAATATGGAAGAGTATTACATGGTTACTCTGCCAATCGCTAGACAGCGCAGACATTCGACAACGGCACATTATTTGCGGATAATAATTCATTTGTTTTCAAAAAATATTTTTTAGACCAGTTAGGTGTAATTGGATAATTTCCTACGGCACACTAGTGTGCCGCGGCACAGTGGTTGAAAAACACTGATCTACGCCATTCAGCATCATTTTATTACAGGTGTTTTTATTAGAAAACATTGAAAGAATACATTCTTACTTTAAGATCTGACCTGTAACTTGGGCTGATAGTGCCACCTGTATGTTGATAGAAAAGGGTAATGCCATACTGCAGAAAGTCATGGAGTAAGACAGATACCGTAGTTTTCGGATTATAAGCCGCTACTTTTCCCCACAACAGTGCAGCTAATTTATAGATTTTTACTGGCTAATGTCTACCAGGGGGCACTCTTTAGCAGTAAATGCAAAAGTGAGACAGACATGGGGAAAAATTATGCACTGAAGAATAGTTTTGAATTTGAACTGTCATTTTGGCTATCATGCACACTCCCTTATCATGGAAACGTACAAAGAAATGCATATTATGCAGCTTTTAAGTTAAAGGCAATCGATCTGGCCATCAAAAAAGGAAATAGAGCCACTGCATGTAAGCTTGGCATCAATGAATTGATGATGCAACGTTGGAGGCAACAGCGGAAAGAACTTAGTCAATGCAAAAAGACGACAAAAGCTTTCAGAAGAAATAAATGCAGATGGCACGTGTTGGTGCTGTTTTATTTTCTAAACATGCAGGGATGTTCATTGATGGCGTGTTGGTGTTGATTTTCAGTTACAGTTTGAAAAAAAAAAAAAACGTGTCTTAAAATAAAACTCATAAAACCTCAGTGTACCGTCTTTCTGTATAAATATCTCATGTTACAACATGAAAACCTGCAGCTTATATTGAGGTGTGGCTTATATATGTAAAAAATGTTGTTTTTTTTTCATTTTGCTGGTTCGGCCTATATTCAGGTGCTCTCAGTAGTCAGAAATTTACGGTAGTTTTATATGAACTATCTAAATACAAGATTTTTAAACATTGAAGCAGAACAGTTTGTGTGTTTTTAACTGACTGACACCCTCAAAGGTCATTCCAAAAAGTCTACGTCACATGGACATAAGTCACATGGACAGAACATGGAGCTGTGTCCAACCCCTCATTCACTACATAGGTCTTCACTCTTTAGCACAATCTATACTGCACTATTCACAGATTTTTCTCCTCGCTGCTGTGACTTTGGTATTTAGGTAAAAAAAAAAAAAGTCTTCTAAACTCTGATAATAAATTATTTTTAATAAATAATAATGAAACTGGCACACAAGTACTTATGGACTATTTAGTTTCTTGTCAGAAATGTGAAAATGATCAAACTTCAGTTCAACCTATGGTAAGTGGCTAATGCTAGCAATTTTACACAGTAACTGTTTATTTGATAGTGGTTTATTGATAATAACGGGTCAACAGTGCTAAGTTAAAACAGCGCCAATATTTGCTTTCATCATCTGTTGTGTTCAGTTAAAGACCTGTTGTTGCTGTTTTTTTGGACTCTCACAGTGTATTGTGGTCTATATTGCTTTATTTAGTGACAATCAAGGTGCATTGTAGGAAATTCTTTGTGCACTACATTTTCACCAACTGGACATTCACACACCACTAAAGAAGACATAACCCCTGCTTAGTGCCTTAAGTAGAAATAGAGTGGACATTCAAATGCAGCCCAAGTAATGTTTGAGATATTATAAAGTCAGCACATAAGCATTTGTATCCTTACTAGCAGATTTGGCCATAAAATTCTTACATGCCCTCCACACTGCACTGCTCCATGGCCATATATTAGTCTATATGATCTTGCTCTAATACATCTTAAGATTATCATTGATACTTACCTAGTTTCAATATCCATCCATCCATCCATTTTCTTCCGCTTATCCGGGGCCGGGTCGCGGGGGCAGCAGTCTAAGCAGGGACTCCCAGACTTCCCTCACCCCGGACACGTCCTCCAGCTCCTCCGGTGGGACCCCAAGGCGTTCCCAGGCCAGCCGAGAGACATAGTCCCTCCAGCGTGTCCTGGGTCTTCCCCGGGGCCTCCTCCCGGTGGGACATGCCCAGAACACCTCCCTAGGGAGGCGTCCAGGAGGCATCCTGAGCAGATGCCCGAGCCACCTCAGCTGGTTCCTCTCAACGTGTAGGAGCAGCGGCTCTACTCCGAGCTCCTCCCGTGTGACCGAGCTCCTCACCCTATCCCTAAGGGTGCGCCCGGCCACTCTGCGGAGGAAGCCCATTTCAGCCGCTTGTATCCGCGATCTTGTCCTTTCGGTCATTACCCAAAGCTCATGACCATAGGTGAGGGTAGGAACGTAGATTGACTGGTAAATCGAGAGCTTCGCCTTCCGGCTCAGCTCCTTCTTTACCACAACGGACCGATACAGCGACCGCATCACTGCAGACGCTGCACCGATCCGCCTGTCAATCTCACGCTCCATCCTTCCCTCACTCGTGAACAAGACCCCGAGATACTTGAACTCCTCCACTTGGGGCAGAGACTCACCACCCACCCGGAGAGAGCAAACCACCTTTTTCCGGTCGAGAACCATGGCCTCGGATTTGGAGGAGCTGATTCTCATCCCAGCCGCTTCACACTCGGCTTCACACTCGGCTGCAAACCGCCCCAGTGCCTGCTGCAGGTCCTGGCTCGAAGAAGCCATCAGGCCCCTGGCTGCGCCTAGAAATTCTGTCCATAAATATAATGAACAGAACCGGTGACAAAGGGCAGCCCTGGCGGAGTCCAACATGCACTGGGAACAGGTCTGACTTACTGCCGGCAATGCGAACACAGCTCCTGCTCCGGTCATACAGGGACCGGACAGCCCTTAGCAAAGAGCCCCGGACCCCATACTCCCAGAGCACCCCCCAAAGGACACCACGAGGGACACGGTCGAATGCCTTCTCCAGATCCACAAAACACATGTGGACTGGTTGGGCATACTCCCATGAGCCCTCGAGGACCCGATGGAGAATATAGAGCTGGTCCAGTGTTCCACGACCAGGACGAAAACCACACTGCTCCTCCTGAATCCGAGGTTCGACTATCGGTCGGATTCTCCTCTCCAGCACCCTGGAATAGACCTTACCGGGAAGGCTGAGGAGTGTGATTCCCCTGTAATTGGAACACACCCTCCGGTCCCCCTTCTTATACAGAGGGACCACCACCCCGGTCTGCCATTCCACAGGTACTGTCCCCGACCGCCACGCGATGTTGCAGAGACGTGTCAGCCAAGACAGTCCCACAACATCCAGAGACTTGAGGTACTCAGGACGGATCTCATCCACCCCCGGAGCCTTGCCACCGAGGAGCTTGCCAACCACCTCAGTGACTTCAGCCAGGGTGATGGACGAGTCCGCCTCTGGGTCCCCAGTTTCTGCTTCCTCCTCGGAAGACGTGACAGTGGGATTGAGGAGATCCTCAAAGTATTCCTTCCACCGCCCGACAACATCCCCAGTCGAGGTCAGCAGCTCTCCACCCGCACTGTAAACAGTGTTGGTGAAGCACTGCTTTCCCCTCCTGAGGCGTCGGACGGTTTGCCAGAATCTCTTTGAGGCCGTCCGATAGTCCTCCTCCATGGCCTCCCCGAACTCCTCCCAACCCCGAGTTTTTGCCTCTGTGACTGCCCGAGCCGCGGCACGCTTGGCCCGCCGGTACTCATCAGCTGCCTCAGGAGTCCCACGAGCCAACAAGGCTCGATAGGACTCCTTCTTCAGCTTGACGGCATCCCTTACTTCCGGTGTCCACCACCGGGTTCGGGGATTGCCGCCGCGACAAGCACCACAGACCTTACGACCACAGCTACGAGCAGCCGCATCAACAATAGAGGTGGAGAACATGGCCCACTCGGAGTCCATGTCTCCAACCTCCCCCGGGATCAGGGAGAAGCTCTCCCGGAGGTGGGAGTTGAAGACCCCCCTGACAGAGGGCTCCGCCAGACGTTCCCAGCAGACCCTCACAATGCGCTTGGGCCTGCCAGGTCTGTCCGGCTTCCTCCTCCGCCAGCGGATCCAACTCACCACCAGGTGGTGATCAGTTGACAGCTCAGCCCCTCTCTTCACCCGAGTGTCCAAGACACGCGGTCGGAGGTCAGATGACACGACAACAAAGTCGATCATCGACCTCCGACCTAGAGTGTCCTGGTGCCATGTGCACCGATGGACACCCTTGTGCTCGAACATGGTGTTTGTTATGGACAAACTGTGACTAGCACAGAAGTCCAATAACAAAACACCGCTCGGGTTCAGATCGGGGAGGCCGTTCCTCCCAATCACGCCCCTCCAAGTGTCACTGTCGTTACCCACATGGGCGTTGAAGTCCCCCAGGAGAACAACGGAGTCCCCGGTTGGTGCACTGTCTAGTACCCCTCCCAGGGACTCCAAGAAGGCCGGGTACTCTGCACTGCTGTTTGGCCCGTAGGCCGACACAACAGTGAGAGACCTGTCCCCGACCCGAAGGCGCAGGGACGCGACCCTCTCGTTCACCGGAGTGAACCCCAACACGCAGCGGCTGAGCTGTGGGGCAATGAGCAAGCCCACACCAGCTCGCCGCCGCTCCCCACGGGCAACGCCAGAGAAATGGAGAGTCCAACCCCTCTCAAGAAGATGGGTTCCAGAGCCCAAGCTGTGCGTGGAGGTGAGGCCGACTATATCTAGCCGGTAACGCTCAACCTCCCGCACAAGCTCAGGCTCCTTCCCCCCCAGCGAGGTGACATTCCATGTCCCCAGAGCTAGTCTCCATGTCCGGAGATCCGGTCGTCGAGGTCCCCGCCTTCGACTGCTACCCGGATCTCTCCGCACCCGCCCCTCATGGCTCCTCCCGCAGGTGGTGGGTCCACGGGAGGACGGCCCCACGTCGTTTCTTCGGGCTGGGCCCGACCGGGCCCCGTGGGGAAAGGCCCGGCCACCAGGCGCTCGCTGCCGAGCACCCACCCCAGGCCTGGCTCCAGGGTGGGGCCCCGGTAACGCCAGTCCGGGCGACGTAACTGGCCTTGATCTTTTACTTTCCATGATGGGCTTCTGAACCGCTCTTAGTCAGACCCGTTTCCCAGGACCTGTTTGCCATGGGTGACCCTACCAGGGGCATGAAGCCCCCGACAACATAGCTCCCAGGATCATTCGGGTGCTCAAACCCCTCCACCACGTTAAGGTGGCGGTTTGGGGAGGGGTAGTTTCAATACTAGTATTTAATATTAATTAGTATCTGATTATCGGCTTCAAGTATTATGACCAATCACATCCTTTTTACCATAGAAAACTGTTTCTTCTCACAACACTCAAATTGTATATTGTAACACACGCACGCACAGGCATACATATTGTAAAACATGCACACATACACAGACACACACACAGTCACTCACACATTGACTTTCACTCAGCCCAGTCCCGAATCAGCAGCGAGGAGAGGAAACACGAGCCCAGATTACCTCTCTGTCTGCTCTGAGCTTTGGTTAGCATTTGAGAAGGATTAGTGCAGCATTAGTGGGCAGGTAAAGGATTAGAAAGGCAGAACACAGCAATGCCCGCTGGGGAAAGGGCTAACTACCTTAGGTTTTGTCTAGGTTTCCTTCAAATGCTGCACTCATATCGCTCTATTGTTTGTCTTTTTTGCAGATGCGCCACAACTGGAGATCAGAAACTCACTGATAATACCACAGGAAGGACAGTACTTCAAGCTGGAGTGTGTGAATAGAGGAAACCCAATGTAAGATATGCAAAGTGTCTTTGTGTCAATGGAGTGTCTCTACACCAGGCAGCCAACCATCTTCATTTTTAGGGGGTGCTATATTGTTGGCTTTAAAGAATTAGTAGCACTTACTGTTTTTGTAAGTCATTCTGATGTTGTAATATCCTTTACACATTCATGTCTGTTTTTAATGCAGTACTGCCTGAGGGATCGAAGGTCACGGGCATTCAATGGTGGTTTTCGGCCTTGCTGCTTACATGTAGAGATTTCTCCAGATTCTCTGAATCTTTTGATATTATGGATTGTAGATGATGAAATCCCTTAATTCCTTGCAAATGTACATTGAAACGTTTTTAGACTGTTGGACTATTTGCTTATGCAGTTGTCCACAAAGTGGTAAACCTCGCCCCATCCTTGCTTGTGAATGACTGTGCCTTTCAGGGATGCTTCTTTTGTACCCAATCATGACACTCACCTGTTTCCAATTAACTTGTTCACCTGTGGAATGTTCTTAACAAGTATATTTTAAGCATTCTTCAACTTTCCCATTCTTTTGTTGCCCCTGTCCCAGCTTTATTGGAATGTGCTGCAGGTATCGAATTGAAAATGAGTGAATATTTGCATAAAAACCATAATGTTTATCAGTTTGAACATTAAAGATCATGTCTTTGTAGTTTATTCAGTTCAATATAGGTTGAAAAGGATTTGCAAATCATTGTATTCTGTTTTTTTTTTTGTTTTTTTTACACAGCGTCCCAACTTCATGGGAACTGGGGTTGTATTATGTTACATAAATATTCAGTTTTCAATTTAAAAAGATTTAATATATTATAGCTTTAATAATAAGGGTATATATGTAATGGGTATAACTTACAAAATGACAACAATAAATTGGTGTGCTGACAACAGGCACATCACATGCACCAAAAGGCATCCACCTTTACAATGAACTGGCAAGAGGAATCGGGCTGACGTAGAACTGGGGCAGAGGTGAATAGGGTCTTTCTCGAAGGCAGACTGGGCTTCTGAGGTTCAGCAGAATGGTTTGGAGTGAGAGGTGACTTTAGTCAGGGGGGCCACGACACGGCTAAAGTCTCTGATAAAGCTTCGGTAAAAGTTAGCAAATCCAATAAACCATTGTAACTGTTTCCTGTTGTTGGGTGTTGGTCACTCAGTTACTGCCTTAATCTTCTCCAGATTGGCTTTCACCTGCCCGCACCCCACAATGAACCCCAGAAAACTGACCTTATTCGCCTGGAACTGACACTTCTCCGCCTTCACGTAGAGTTTGTTATCTAGTAGTCTCTGAAGAACCTGGCGCATGTGGTGCTTTTGTTCCTGTGGAGACTGTGGGGGGGGGAAAATCTGAATATTGTCCAAATACACAAACACAAAATGACTCAGAAAGTCCCATAGCACATCATTGATGAGAGCTGGGAAGACGGCAGGAGCATTGGTTAATTTAAAAGGCATTACCAGGTATTCAAAGTGTCCCAGAGGAGTTTTGAAGGCAGTCTTCCATTTGTCCTCTTCCCTTATACACACCAGGTGACATGTGTTTCTAAGGTCAAACTTCGTAAAGATGGTGGCCACGTGGAGTCACGTGAAAGAGGAATCAGTGAGTGACAATGGGTATTTGGTTTTAATGGTGATGTTGAGGCCCCTAAAGTTGATGCATGGCCATAATGTTTTATCCTTTTTGGCGACGAAGAAAAATCCAGCACCCAAGGGTGAAGAGCATGGGCAGCTAATACCAGCAGCAAGGGAGTCCCAAATATATTGCTCCATAGTCTCCCATTCCGGCTTGGAGAGATTATAGAGGCGACTGGAGGGCAAGGGGGCACCAGGCAAGAGGTTGATAGCACAGTCTTATGGTTTGTGGGGAGGAAGAGACAGTGCCTGACTTTTACTAAAGACGTCCCCTTGGTCATGGTATTCACTCGGCAAGGAGGAGTGGTCTGGTTTGTCTGGAGTATAACTGGAGTACGAGTTGGCACCCCCTGTTGGAGACAGAGCAGATTGTAGGCAATTCGAATGGCAAAAGGGACTCCACTCCAACACCGTCCCCCTAGCTCAATCAATTATGGGGTTGTGATTTACCAGCCAGGAGTTCCCCAGAATAAGCAGCATAGTGGGGCCAGAAATGACATAGAAGAGCCTGGTTTCGTGGTGATTCCCGAACAAGACTAAAGTAAGCGCCTCGGTGATATGTGTAACTCTGGCCGGCAGCCTCCCATTAAGAGCCAGGGCTGTGAGTGGTTGTTTAAATGGCTCCAACCCTACCCCCGACTGTTCGGCCACCTTCTGGGCTAGGAAGTCCTCCTCTGCTCCTGAGGGCCAAGACAGGTAGGGTGACAGCTCAATGAGGGCCAAGACAAGTAGGGTGACAGTTCTAATGCACAAGGTAGCGTCGAGTTGAAGTCTATTATGCTTCTTCTCTGAGATGTGTTGCTGACCCACCAGTACTCGCAGGCGCTCCTCTGCAGTCAGGCGCGCTCAACCCAGCTGCATTGGCTCCCTTGGGAGTGTCGCTGTTGGCAGGTTGACGAGAAGGGGCGGGGCAAAAACTAGTTTAAACTCTCCCGCAAAACCATCAAAAGTCACGTGGTCTAATGCAGTGTTAGAAAATTTAGCCTCTGCTCACTGGAGTGCTCTCCCCCTCAATAGTCCACACATGTATTGTATCTTCGCAGCTTCTGATGTAAAACAGGCTTGACATTGTTGAAACATGGAGGAACATTGAAAAACAAAGCCCCGACAGAGGCTGGGCTGGCCTGAGTATGGGTCCGGATCGGTCCCTGTCAATTCCAGAGTGTGCAGCACCGCGATTGCCCTGAAATGACAGCAGTGGTAGCAGGAGCTGAAGGCGGGAGACTGAGCAAAGCGGAGACCTGGTTGGAAAGCTGGGTAACTTGCTGGGTCAAAGTGTGGTTACATTCGAGCAGAGTCTGGATAGTTGGTTCGTGTTGCCCAATGATGACTCCGTAATGCGAGAACGCCCAGTGTAGCATTTGATCTAGCCCCGAGTCCAATTGGTCCATGTTGGCCAGATCATTCTTTCATAACAACTGACAGGGGGAGCAGTTTAACTATGTTTATTTACAGATTGAAATGGGCAAATGAAGGTTGATGGATCAGACAATTGAGAGCAGGGTTGTTTACAATAGTCTTTGGGCAGATTGTGGGCAGCGGGGTCAGAGATGAGATAATCCATACCGGTCGAATTGAACTGGGTCGGATGCTGTGAGGTTTGTACCAGTTGTGGAGAGCTGGGTCGGAGGCCCAACTTAGAAAAAAGTAACAAGTGCAAAACATGAGAAAAGCAGAGCTGTACCACAGTGGATACACAGATGATCTGGCCCTGAGTGTCAGGTCCTGGGTCCCTTTGTCCTCCCCAGGTGCAGCTTGATTGAAGAGATGGGTTGCAGTGTGCACGGGAGGAGCCAGAATTTCCGCCCAGCTCCACGCTCTGACACAGAAAGGAGGTGGAAAAACAGCATAAAAAGGCAGGACAGACTATGATCTTGACAAAAACAAATGCCCTGCAGAGATGGGAAGAGTAATAGTAGTAATGTATTACAATATTTTACAGAAGTGATGGTGTTGGCCCGGCCCTCTGCCACATGCCTGGATTCTTATATGGCCCTCGGGAATGAAAATAATTGCCCACCCTGATATAGTTCATTACAACATAATGTGTATATCATGCCAGGCCTGGTTCTCCAGTGGTGCAAAAGAGTGTAATGCAACCTAATTTAAAGTGATTGCACCTTCATTTTAGGTGAGTATTGTCATTGCACCTCTTTGAAACTCGGATGCCCCTTCCATCAGTTTGGTCTGGAACTGGGAGTGCATCCTGTTAAATAAAAATAAAAAAAGATCAAATCTAAATTCAAAATTTTAAAGATATAACACATTGATATTGCAAATGCTTTTACAACATTGAGAATTAAAAACACTATTTGTACATTTTTGAGTTTAGTGTCCCATTAAGGTTTCTTCTTGACTAGTGGAGCCATGACAACTTGCTGTAGTCCCATGATCTTGCAAGTAGTGATGATGTTTTGGGTTCCCAGCCCAGAGCCGATCCTGTGGTCCAAAGATGGCGGAGATCTTCCAGACATAGATCGGATGATCGTGGAGGGCACAGAACTCACCTTCACCACGTTAAACAAGACGGACAACGGCACATACCGCTGTGAGGCCAGCAATGACCTGGGCACTGCCCGCGCAGAGTACATCCTCTTTGTATACGGTGGGTACAAGACACTGTAGAGAAGACGCAGAATGCACACAATCTTTATTAGCTGTTAAACATTTTGTAATGTTGTTTCTTATACAATTCTGGTTGGTTTCATTTACCCATATTTTTAAGTTCCCACATCATTCTTTCTGAATGTGTTTAGAATCTATTGTCACTCTAAAGGGGAGGTCTGCTTTCTGCATTTTACTCATTATTCAACCCGTGTCTGTGGGCAACCTTCAGGAGCAGTGCGCAACTGCAGTGCACAGCCATTTCCAGATTACAGTTCACTGAAAACATACATCCCCCTCTGCCATAAACATTAGGGAGGGAAGCAGTTTAAAGGAGTTTTTGTAGTAAAGGTTATTTAGGGCTGAAATCATGGAGATATTAAGAACCATTCTGAAATTACCCAGTCCAATGCAGTTTATTTGTGTAGGACGTTTGATAAACATGATGTTATCTATCAGTATAAAACAAACGTTTAGCTTAAACATTTAGTTACTTACATAGAGAAGAGCAATCAGTTTTCAATGAATTAAACAAAATACTAGGGCTACAGTTGAATTAAAAAAATGTTGGTCAATTAAAGACATGTCCTGCCGATCTATTGGTTGACTAAAAAGGTGGCGTGGCAAACTCACTGGCTTTTTTCAACATATTTTGGTCGACTAAGTTACATAGACTTTATAAAGAAGTATAAAGAAGTTGACTAAATGAGTGGGACGTCACCCACAGCGTTCGGCTCCAGCCAAATGAAGCTTATCGAGGCTAGCAGTTATAGAGGCCAATATGGAGCCGAGATCCCTATTTGGAATTCTGACCGCGAGTATCATTGCAACCAAAGAGCCAGTCAGGAGCCAGGTGGTAGGCAAGGGGTGAGTGCTTAGCAACTCAGCTTAGCTGTTAATCAAACCTGTTGCTAATGCTAGCAGAAGCAACCTTGATGAAAGCTCATTGGTTATTAATGTACATATCTTGATTTATAGACAAAACAGTGAAATAAACACCAAGATCATGTAGAGTGGGTCAGTACAAACATGTTAAGACCAAAATGACAAGCCTGACAGCAGTAGAGTGGGACAATGTTTTTCAATAGAAAGTGAACTGGAGTCAATGAACTCCAATTTTATTACTAACGACTAAAAGAGAAGTTAGTCAGATGCAGACGTAGCAGCTAAAATGTCAAGGATTTTGTTGAAAGGAAAGAAGGTAAAGAAAAACAGCAGGATATGATGTTTTATACTGTGTAGTCTTGTTTCTGTCAGTTACTCACTCAACAAAGGAGCACAGTGTTATTTTCCAGACAGCTTTCTTATTTAGCTTCACAGGTAGGTATCTAAAAAAAAAAAAAAAAAAAAAGATTAACCAAAATTATAAAATTAAACCCATAATATGTAACTTTATTGCCAAAAAAAATAGACCTAAGTGAAAGGTTTGTTTTTTTTCTTCGTTATGGCTGTTTTTATTGCATTTAAAAGCAGAAAAATATGTGTCCTCACTGTAAGAGGGCTGGCATATTTACAAACTTGACTCTTATTTGGCTTATGAATGTTCGTTTGGCTATAATATTCCATAGTGTAGCATAAAATTCATCTATCTCCATGGACAATGTTCCAAAGTAAGGTTTTATTAGGCCCGAGCCCATACAGGGCGTAGGGCCTATTGCTTCCACAATGATGAGTGCATGGGCGAAGCGTTAGCGCTCGTCATTCGCCATTGACCCCACGGTGACGTGGGGAAAGTCGAGAGCTTCCAAAAAACGTATGTCATTGTAATGTTATCGGATATATTGTTTTTGCTAAAAATAGTTTGTTTTTTTTTTTAGGCCCGAGCCCATACAGGGCGTAGGGCCTATTGCTTCCGCAACGATGAGTGCATGGGCGAAGACTCCTGTTCCTGCACAGACTCCTGTATCCTAGCAACCCATGCCGTAGGCATGGGACATGCATATTTGTTCTTGCTAGCATGCCCATTGACTCAATGTTGACGCTGACGCAGCGCGAAGCGCTCATGTCCCCAAACACACTCCTGGCATCAAGCCCTATCCAAGCCCCCATGCCGCAGGCATGGGACATACTTATTACTGCTAAAATAAATGGAAGTCAATGGGAGGTCAATGGCGGACCCCGACATCATGGCGAATGACGGGCGCGTCAGCACCCGTCATTCGCTATTGACCCCACGGTGGGGAAAGTCGAGAGCTTTCAAAAAACGTATAATATGTGTTTCTAATGTTATCGGATATATTGTTTTTGCTAAAAATATTATTATTTTTTATTTTTAGCCCGAGCCCATACAGGGTGTAGGGCCTATTGCTTCCACAACAATGAGTGCATGGGCGAAGCGCGCAACTTCGTGGCAGCACCGCCCCCTGCACAGACTCCTGTATCCTAGCAACCCATGCCGTAGGCATGGGACATGCATATTTGTTCTTGCTAGCATGTCAGCGTCAACATTGAGTCAATGGGCTTCGCCCAGTGACTCAATGTTGACGCTGACATGTCATGGCGAATGACGGGTGATGCCAAACAAAAAATATTATTATGGCCATGTCCCCAGACAGACCGGAAGTCAGCCATCTTGGATTGAAAGTTTCAAAATGCAGTTTCAGCATTTTCGCTCAGGTTGCATATTAATCAACTCCTCTCAGGGCGCTCCACCAGCAGGGCTGAAAATCACTGTACATCATCTAGACAAGTGAGGAGTTATCCAATTTATGATGATGCCTGTCACGATTTGTGTGCGGCGAAGCTGCAAAATTCCATCAGAATTTTTGAAATTTACACATGTCTAAATTTGCTCCCCTTTCCACATACAAAATCCAATTGGGCTCAAATTTGAATCAGTCAACTTTGGAGCCTAAGCTTAAGCCATATTTGTATGGCAGGCCGAAAATGTTGTTTTCTGAAATGTTACCAAATTTGACAAAAAATTTCATTGGGTCATCCCAATCAATAAAATCAATCAGACCCATGTGGTTTTTTACATTGTGTTGCCATTGCGATGCGCCAAGCTGCCAATGTTATCCTAAAGGGAATGCTCCCAAATTTTCCCATTCATCAGAAAAATATTAGTTTCATGGAATACTGTGAAAATTGGCACAATGACTCTTCATGTCATCCTGATCAAAAAAGTCAATTGGAACCATGTCATATTATTCACTGGGTTGCCATGGTGATAAGCAAAAAAGCCCATGTTATCCTAATGGGAAAATTTCCTAATTTTTGTACATTTCAAACTCTTATAACGACTTAGTAGTGAAGAACATAACATTTGGCACAGTTATTCTTCAGGTTGTCCCTGTCAAAAAAGGGGGGCCAAGTTTGTATTTTGCACAGTGTTGCCATGGCAATGCCTGGAAAACCCATGTTTTTGCATTATGTGCATGAGTACTTCCAATGTCTTTTGACTTTGTTTTGTGACAAGTCCAGCCCAAAGCCGCAATAAAACAGAGGCAAGCAACCCGGCACACCCACAGGGAGTGTCGGGTTGTAAAACTTTCCTGCCTAATTCTACTGGGAGTGTCGGGTCAGCCGAGTGCAAAGCACCGCCCCTGAGGGCCGTTCGATGCCGCTTGTGGCTTTAATTTATTATTGCTTTTGTCAGATTCAAGTTATGTCTGGGACCATTGTGAGTTTTTCTTTCATTAACCAAAGGGTACCAACAATTTTGTCCACGTGTGTATCTAAGTAATTGCAGCCTTTGCGATTTGATACCTGTGTCAACTCAAATAGCTTGTTTGATTTGATTGCAATATATTGTACAGCCCTAATATGAAGCCTTGATTACACTTATTAAGTGTGGGAGAAGTATTTTTTTTTCCCCTTTTATGCTTTATGAAAATCCTGATCATATCTTTTTTCCATGAAGATATTTACACAGATCCTTGAGGAATATAAAATTTGGCATGATGCTATGAAGACTAAGAATATGTGACCAAAACATTAGTTCAAAGGATGGATTAATACGCCAGTGAAGAATAGACAAAGATGAGGTGCCTGATGGCTCTGCTGCTGTGATGGATGAAAATCGTGAGAGGTGATTGGTGGAGAGAGAGGATACCAGACTGTGATTGGCGGACAGTGTCAGGAGGTATAAAAAACAAGCTCTCTTTCATTAAATGGACTACACTTTCATAATTATTATTGCTGTTATTGTGTTAGCTCTGAAGAAAGAATGAATTAAGAAGTATCTGAATAATTACTATTTGTTTAAGATTTGATTATTTGGTGAGATTTGTGACTCTTAAGTCTTACTGAATTTATGCCTTATGAAATTAGATGGCATTATTGGTTAACTATTCATCCCCAGGCTTGAAGGTTGGCGGGCTAGTCCCTACTTCCACCAAAGTATTGCTAAAAATGCCTGTGTGTGATTGTGAATAGATGTGAAGGGGAAAGTGCTAGAAAAAGATTGCCCATTTGTCCATTGAAGAACATAAACTTGGTCCTTTGTTGCCTCCTAGTGTTCAAGAAAGTATCTGTTTAGCAGTTTGGAAATACGCACATTATCCTACTAAGAATAAATTCGATAACAGAGCAACCTTTTTTATTTTTTTTATTTTTTTTTTTACCTTTTTTGCTAACCACTAAAAGACAGGTTAGCCAGATGCAGAGGTAGCAGCTGAAACATAGAAAGGATTTTTCTAAAAGTAAAGAAGGCAGGGAAAAACAGCAGGATATGATGTTTTATACTGTGTAGTCTTGTTCCTGTCAGTTACTCACTGAACAGGGGAGTACAGTGTTCTTTTCCAGACAACTTTCTTATTTGGTTTCACAGGTAGACATCTAAAATCCAAATAAAGATGAAACAAAATATGCACAAAATCTGGTATTTTCAAGAATATATGCACAGGTATACTTGATTGTCTTACGAAGATTTGACCTCTACATTTGAGTAATCCTTAAAGGCCATTGAGATTAAAGGTCCTCTATTGTACAAAATTGACTCTGAGCTTTAAGTCATGTTAGAACATTGTTACCTCATCAAAAACCTACCCATTCACACGTTTGGTAACCCTTTATTATTAGTCTCTCTACATGTCCAAAGCTCAAAAATGCTCAGTTCCACCTTGTGATGTCATGAAAGTAGTAGTAGTTTTGAAGTTACCTTTTATCTTTTGTTCAGTAGAGATTGGAAATTCTGGGCTGAAATTATCTAAATGATTATGGTGAAGGTATATGGAGTTTAAAAACACACTGGAGCACTTCCTATATTACCACATGACATCACAAGGTGGAAACGTTTGAAAGAACTTGAGAGAATTTGTGTGCAGAAAATTCTGTGATACGGGCTTTTTAAGACAAATGGATGACCCCAATGTAGAACCCGGGATCCTTCCTGCAGATCTTGAGCCTGGGTCATGATCAGGAATACCCAGCTTCAATTAACTTTACATAATTTAGAATAACTGGAAGATAGGAACATAAACTATTAATGAAGACCAAAACTAACACAATTTTACAGTCAGTCAACCACATAGGTATACAAGATCTTTTTCAGCTCCACATAAGTAAAAATAAAATTATTACTCAAATGAAGTATTACACTGGGTTACAAAAAAAACATTTTCGAAAGTTGTCTGTGTTTTTTCAACTGAATTAGGACCATTTAGCACCGCTGAATCCAAAAATGATATCCATTTTTCTCAGTCAGGTCAGGTTTTTATACTAATTTGATTTTGAAAAATCCGATCTTCTGACTAAATTGATTACAATTTTGTGACATTATCAGTTGATTTTCTTTAATATTTCTCATCCAAAAAATATTTTAGGAGATAAATATAGATTTCTAACAGAATGTATTAATTAAATTAATTAATATAAAATTTAATTATTATTATAATTAAGTTACGTTATGTTAATTGATAAAGGTAAGTACATGTAAATTGGAACGTTACGTTATCATTGTGCAAAATTCAGGACATGAACTTCTGTTTTTATGAACCCCTTGAATGCTCAGCAGCAGGGATGTCTCTCTTTAGAGTCCAACAGTAATCAGTCATCATGACTGCATCCCAGCGTCCCTGATACCTGGTCTCCATCTCTTTTATGTCCTGATGGAATCTCTCCACCTGCTCATCACTCAGTGATCCAAGATTCTCAGGAAACCTGAACATTTAGCTCCTTTTGGGAAAAAGGATGTGGAGCATCATCATTAAAACCACACTGGAGGAATATTTGTCACTGATGCCAGGAATTTCTACAAAGACAGGTACTGGAATTTCATCACAGTGAGCTACAGGACGACGTGCTGATTCACGGTCAGGATACTTGAGGCTGCTTCGGTTCTTTCTGTTGATCCCAGTCACATCAATAGCCCAGAAGTAGCTATTGATGTCGGCTCCCTCCAAACCATGGGAATTCCAAACTTCAGACAACTCTTCTTGCCTTTAGTCCACTGACGCAGATACTCGGTGCATGACTTGCATGACATGTGTGGCGCCCAAGCTTCATCTTGGTCACCAAGTTTAATACCAAAATAAGCATGGTAAGCACGCTTTATGAAACTTGTGACTTGATTCCTGTTAGGAACATTGGTGTATTCACCACAGATGTAGCAGAATATGTCAGGCTTATTTTTGCAAGATCTTCTAGTCGAAGCCATTTCATTCACTTGTAATATATTTTTAAAAAAATTAGTCATAAGTTGGCACATGTAAAATCTTCAGAATTTGTTTATAGCGAGGAATATAACAGAATTTTGCATCATATGACGTGAAAATACTCATACATGTAAACAAAATCGTCCAAAAACAAATATGTAGCTTAGTTCAGAACGTTGACCTGATTGAGCAAAACCAATGTGATTTTTGGATTCAGCACATCAAAATTATCCTAAATCAGCTAAAAAATCTTAGACAATAAGTTTAGTGTTGACCAGTGTTATTAAAGGTAAAAATGAGAAAGGCCTTTGGATTGGCTGGATAGCTGTGTGTCTTCTCACATCGTTATTGGTCTGAGGCTAATATACTAAAGACAGGAGCAGTAAATGTCACAGCTCATCGCTTGGCTATTATAATCATTCAGATAGAATATAGTTTTAAAGAAAGCCATAGAGAGATAATGACTCTGCCAGAGATGTCAGGAACAGTCTGCTTAAGGCCTATTCATGTGTACTTCATTATAAATCTGTAGCATTGAGGTCATTGTCTAGCACCTAGCTTGACTATAAACATAGTGCTGATTTAGCTCTTTCAGATTAGCATTTGTTTGTCATAATACAAATAGCATTGAGCAGAGTTCCTAAAAATGTATGAATCTTTAGGAATTAAGCTTTTTCAGTTACTATACTATGGCTTTAAGTATCGGTCGATACCCAATATCAATCGACACCAGTGCAGGGACTAAAAATAGATTTTATTTTCCATAAAACTAAAAATACTGTATGGCAAAATGTGTTATTTAGTTGTTATTCATCTGTCAAGTAACTACAGAGCAATTTTTTTATCAAACGCTGTGAGACATTCTGGACGAACTACGACCAGTAAATAGTCTTATTACATCAATGTGTATGTTCAACCAGGATATCAGCAGAACCCATATTTTGGAGCCGAAATCCGATCCAGCAAATTTCCATGGATCGGTACCGATATATTATCAATATACCTGTATCAACATCATGCAGCCCTAGTCCCTAGTTATTCTTCACCTACCTTATGTATTCTGAGCATTCTAGTTATTCACAGAGATGAGTTTACAAGTAGTTTTCACAGCTTTCAGAGGCCAGAGTGGGATTTACGGTCACAGTATTGCAAGCTACAACTAGCATGCTCATACTAGTTGTGATTCAAAGACAATAAAACCCTGTATAATTAGATGCAGACACAGTGGACTTATTTTGACCTCAAGAGCTGCTTACACAATATATTTGTACTGAGGCAAAACACATTTTGCGCTACTACATGGGAAATCTACTACGAACAGGACCTTTAAAAGCCATATTTCTTTTAACTTCTTTTGACATCTCAGTCTTGATGTTTCACATTGTATAACGTTTAATGTTGTGTAAATAGAAAACAGGAAAATACCTTGTACTTGGTGTTAAAATAGTAGTTTTAGCATTAAATATATTATAATATAATACACATATTTTCCCACACAAGCCACACTTGCTTAGTCTCAGGTCTGGTGAGAAAGTGGCAGATGGTGGTTATCCAAACAATAAGCTAGCAAACAAATAAACAGTATAACGTTCTATGTGGTTAGTAATGGGAATGTCAATGGCAGCTGCCTTCATTATGATGGAGAATCCTGTTATGAGCACCATAATTTTATACACAACAATCATTTTATACAGAAATTGCATTAAAGCTGTCCCTATGTAACTGTTCTGGTGGATGGGTATGCCACCTGCCTGTTCCCATGGAGATGTTATTGGTTTGCCTGAAATGTTCCACAGAAGGGCATTAAATCTTTCTATCCATGAAGACAAGTCAGAGCTCATATCTGTGGCGAGGAAACACAGTGCAATTTTGCAACATATTAGCAGTGAAAACATCGAATTGAATAAACGCAACATAGGTATGTTTAATGCTATACTGTTGAACATTCTAGGCAAAACACTAACATCTGCATGGAGACAAGCAGACGTTAGACCCTTCACCAGAATGGTTACATAGTACATCCTTAACTATTTTTGTTGAGTCAATTTCCAGAATTTTTTCATCATGCATGCAGTTTAAGTATTTCTCCAGGTCCCTGTGTTGACTGGGGCCTAGTATAAACAGAATCACCTGGACTGTTGTATGTGCAGCCCGTGATCAGAGACAGCCTGGTTTGGAAATCTCAGCATTTTATCTTTTCGTTTTACAATTATTACCAGCTAACAGCCATATTCAGTGCTGGTATTAGGTTTGAACTGCCAGTCTTTGAGTTAGTGTCTCTACTGGCTAAGCTACCGCTCACAAATATTGCTGTTATTGCTGTATCAAATTCCCCCTTGCCATGTGTTTTCATCAATTGCACTGTTCTTATGCCTCGGAACAGGCTAACTCAAACAGCTCCTTTATTGCCTGTCATGTTTGTTCTGATCTCTGTGGTTACACGTTGTTCCCCTCATCTTTCCTCTGCTGTCACTGTCTGCAACTATGGCAACCTACAGCCAAAGACTTCCCAGGGCCCAGCTCAGGTAACTATCCCCCGGCTCTGATTGCGAGGCAGGCTGAGCGTGTGAGGCCACCGCCTTCATGGCTCCTTCACCTGCCCCACAGCATGAGAAGCTCCATCAGCATGCACAGACACACCGACCGCGCCTCCATCACAACAAAACAGTACACTTCCTCCCCACAAGGAAACCTGCCTGGTGTGAGGTCAGGGCAGTTTGTTTCCGAACTCTACTTGCAAAATCTAAATAAATTGGGGTAGACGTTGATAATGTTATCATTTCAGATATGTTTCCTATGTAAAAGGGAAAAAAAGTATTACTAATCAAGTCTATAGAGTCAAGCTACTCATCGGTTTCAGAATGATGAAAATCTAGCACCGTTGCTATAGCAATTGACAGTTCAAACCAAACAAAAGATCTTTTGCTGTCTTGAGAACCAAAACAACAAATAAATTATAACAAATGAATGGGACATCATGTCCAATGTTTTTGTAATTAATAATAAATCAGCATTATAATTGTTCACTAAAAGCTGTATTTGATTTGAACATGTTCACCTCATATCTGGGGACACAGATTCACGTTTATGGAAAGAAAAATACATATGGTTCCTTTAAAGTGTATATACTGTGTTAACATGTGATGTCAGGGTTTGTGGAACATTTTGAAGAAAAAAGGGTCACTGCTCCAGGACAATAATTTGAGCAACACTAGCACTGATGTTATCATCACATGTAAAGCCAAGGCAGACATATACATTTGGTAGTTTGATTCAATTTTGCTGTTCAAATTGGGTCTTCTGTTACTATTTTAACAAGTGTTAAAATTAAGTGTTAGCATTAGCGCAAGAAGTGTTTAGGTGACACTGTGAACTTTTGTGCAGACTGGTACAGCTCAGTGTAATATGAAAATTACCTGTGTCTCGACACGAACAATTGCCTGCACAGATCTTAGTGTCCGCCGACATGTGCCCAATTTGAACTCAGCTCGAGTGTTTGCCCACATTGTAATTACTCTAAGTGGCATACTGCTCCTTGGCGCAATGCATGAAGTGAGCTAAAATGCATGATTCACAAGTCTCCTGTGTTTCTGTATTTGAACACTGGATTATATTGTTGTCATTGGGGAATTATAGCACCGTAACAAACTTGGCGCACATTTTCCATCGTCATTTCCCGAGGTCACTTTGCTACAGTGAGCACGAGCCACAGTCATTCATCAGCCTGTGCTAATGAGAGCACATGTGAGCAGCGCTAACCCAACAGCTAACACTCCATTACAGGACACACAAAGGTAGCATTCTCCTGGCTAGCTCACCACATGAAGAATTTCACCTTAAATAAGACTCATTTGGAGAAGCTCATCCAAATATGCATTGGGAACAAGAAAAGGGATGTGTGCAGAGATTGTTTTCCAGTGTTGCTACGGATTTGGCAAATGCAATGCTACAAATTGATTCTAGTGTCTGTGAAAAGGGTTGTTCTAAATCTAGCAGAACTCATTTGGGATACATGTTTTGTTCACCTGCAGCTGAATGTTAGCCAGGAAATTGCAGTTCCCTGTTTATTAAATGTGCAATAGGGCCTTGAGAAAAAAATACTGATTCGTACTAAAAGTATATATACAAAACACACAATACTCAAATTAGCTCACTGTTCATCTCTCTTATATTGTCTTTTGCCCTCGTGCATGGTTTCTTGGGGGGACCACTCATTTCCACATTAATTTATCTTTTAATAAATCACAAACTTCAATTGGAAAGTTATACATGTAACACTTTTGTAAGTGTACATGCTCTATAAATGAGATCCCTGCCTTGTAAATTATATAGGGAAGATTGAAAGGTTTAGAAAAGTCATACTTGAAACTAGAAACATGTCAGAGAGCATTTTACACCAGAAAAGTTATATAGTATGCTTTAAGATTTAAGATTGTAATAAATGACTGCAACTGTCATTAACCTGGTGATTTGATTTTATACATGCTACATGCTTGTGAATATCCATAATATTATCCTTAATATTAATCCATAATGTGAGTTTATAAACTGCAGTCAGACCACGGCTCTCCACTCCACAATCTCCCTAACCCTGTCTCTCCTTCTGCTCTGTGTGTCTCAGATCCTAATGCTTTAGGACAACACGGACCAGACCATGCGCTAATCGGAGGAGTTGTAGCTGTCGTGGTGTTTATTACCTTGTGTTTGATAATCGTTTTGGGGCGATATCTAGCCAGACATAAAGGTAAGAGTGTGCCGCGGCTCCCTTGAATATCAATGTCCATGTAAGGTAATTGCGTGTGAAGCCTGAGATAACCGAGCATGCCATATTGGATTTTCGCAGGGACGTATCTAACACACGAGGCCAAGGGGGCGGAGGACGCTCCCGACGCAGACACGGCCATCATCAACGCCGAGGGCAACCACGTCCATGCGGAGGAGAAGAAAGAGTACTTCATTTAGACTTTTAACTTTCTGTTCCGACTCTTCTTGACAGCAGACATGCAATCTCTGGCTGCCTCAGTGTCATCATCTGTTTTAGTGCTCCTTCAAAAAAAGAAATGCTCCATGTGAATTTTTGATACTGTCCAAGGCTTCGGTCCATTTCACTTTTCATAGTGCCTCAATGCAATACTTGTATCTTTACTTTTGGGGCATTTTAAAAGGCCATTCTTTACTTTGAGTTCTTGAGCATTTATAAGCAGAGAATTAACATTTAATAGTTTTTTTACCGTGAGCAAGTTGGAGAAGTGAGACAGGTGCTGTGAGCCAAAGCCATCAAAAGGAGAGTTGTGGATCGCGAAATGCCCCACAGCATATTAACCCAATTGCCTCGTAGATCTTTTCACAACTGCAGAGTAAAGCCCATCCAATGTTAATTTAATGCTTATAAATGAGGACCTTGTGTAAAGTCTTGGCTGCTTCTTGATTCCGTTGCCTGTTAGGAGTTATGTCTGGAAGGGTTTCCTCAACAAAAGTGATGTAAGTATTGAGTGGGTATTAAGATTTTACTCACTGCATAAAGGAATGATTTGATTCAGAGTATGAGTCTTCATTTGAGTAGTTTGGACAAGTCACAGTTGAATGTATTCATTGAGCTACATAACTTGACTTTTTCCAATATGTTTCTGACTTGTTTACACTAAATGATTCTCATTTCAAGCCAATGGAGAAAACTGCAGTGTAGGGCTGCCACAAACAAACGCAGAAGTTATTGACTAGTGTTGTGGAAATATTTGGGTGAGAACGAAATAAGAGGTCTTTGAGTCAACAAATTGTCTTTGTGTGGCTTAAGAAGCAAAGTAGAGATGAGAGTAGATCAGGTGGAGGACAGAGAGGTTGAAAGAGAGTATAGGACAGTTCCACACTGGGTTTTTTACAGCCAGGCACAAAGCCTATACAGAGGCAATCGTGACATAAGTAATGAGGGGAGGACTGGACAGTGAGGGGCTGCACCTGAGAGAGGTCACTTTTGATGGAAAAGTCCTGACAAACTGTGGCCAGATAATTCTGACAGTAAATATGTTTAAGAGCATGTTAAAATATATTTTGCTCTTACACCCATTGTATTATTATTGTTATTATTATTAATAATAATAATCGCTAGTAACGAGAAAGGAATCCCATGTATTCTCAATCCTTGCAAAAAGTTAATTTATTTATGGCAATGTTCTGGCTGTGTGGCCTTGTTTAGACAAATGGTGGAATGAATCTTTGAGTGCAAGCCACCCACACACTATTTAAGATGTCATCCTACCTTCATTTAACCATTTGCCTGAAGAAAAAAACTCATTAAATGGAGTTTTTGCCTCCGTGACTGCATGAGCCGCAGCGCGCTTGGCTCGCTGGTACTCATCCTCAGGAGTCCCACGAGCCAACAAGGCTTAATAGGACTCATTCTTCACCCTGACGGCATCCCTTACTTCCGGTGTCCAGCACTAGTTTTGGGGGTTGCCGACGCGACAACACCACAGACCTTTCGACCACAGCTACAAGCAACCACATCGATAACAGAGGTGGAGAACATGGCCCACTCGAAGTCCCTGTCCACAGCTTCCCCCGGGATCAGGAAGAAGCTCTCCTGGAGGTGTGAGTTGAAGACCCCCCTGAGAGAGGGCTCCACCAAACGTTTCGAGCAGACCCTCACGATACACTTGGGCCTGCCAGGTCTATCTGGCTTCCTCCGCCACCAGTGGATCCAACTCACCATCAGGTGGTGAACGGTTGACAGCTCTGCCCTTCTCTTCACGCGATTGTCCAATACACGCGGCCGGAGGTCAGATGACACAACAACAAAGTCAATCATTGACTTCCGACCTAGAGTATCCTAGTGCCATGTACACCGATGGATACCCTTGTGCTCAAACATGGTGTTCGTTATGGACAAACTGTGGCTAGCACAGAAGTCCATTAACCATCTTCCCGATTACAATCCTCCAGGTGTCACTGTCATTACCCACCTGGGCACTGAAGTCCCCCAGGAGAAAAACGTAGACCCCGGTTGGTGCACTGTCTAGTACCTCTCCCATGGACTCCTAGAAGGCCGGGTACTCTGCACTGCTGTTCGGCCCGTAGGCCGACACAACAATGAGAGACCTGTCCCCTCTCATTCACAGGGGTGAACTCCAACACGTGGCAGCTGAGCTGTAGGGCAGTGAGCAAGCCCACACCAGCTCGCCACTGCTCCCCGCTGGCAACGCCAAAGAAATGGAGAGTTCAGCCCCTCTGAAGAAGTTGAGTTCCAGAGCCCAAGGTGTGCGTGGAGGTCAGGACTATATCTAGTCGGTAGTGCTCAACCTCCTGCACAAGCTCAGGCTCCTTCCCCCCCAGCGAGGTGACATTCCATGTCCCCAGAGCTAGTATCCATGTTCGGAGATCCGGTCATCGAGGCCCCCGCCTTCGACTACCGCCCAGATCTCTCTGCATCAGCCCCTTACGGATCCTCTGGTGGGTGGTGGGTCCACATGAGGAAGGTCCCATGTCGCTCCTTCGGGCTGAGCCACCAGGTGCTTGCTCTTTAGCACCCACCCCAGGCCTGGCTTCAGGGTGGGCCCCGGTGACACCAGTCCGGGCGACGTAGCGAACCTTGCTCTTACACTCGTCATAAAGGGCTTCTGAATCGCTCTTAGTTTCACCCGTCTATCTGGACCTGTTTGCCATGGGTGACCCTACCAGGGGCATGAATACTCCGACAACATAGCTCCCAGGATCATTCAGGTGCTGAAACCTCTCCACCATGTTAAGGTGGTTAAATGATTATTCTAATGAGTTACTGCAGGCCTACCATTTGGCAGATTCATTTTCTAAAGTCAAGCCCTGAAAGAAGTTAAATAGTCTGTCTAAGTCATACAAACCTATATAATCTAACCAAACCTACTAAACTCAAAATCAATATTCTGAAGTCATATTAAGAGGGGACTCCTTTATTGCAGTGGTCCTTGTGGACTGTACCTAAAGGGGAGATTGAAATGCCAGCTCTTTCACTGTAGTGTGTCTGCCATGGTGCCGGCTCTTTCACTATCGCGTGTCTGCAGTGGCGCTGGCTCTTTCACTGTGGAGTGTCTGTAGAGGTGCATTAAAACTGTCTTCCTAAAGAGCTCTGTACTCCAGTAAAAGTATCCTGGCCAGTTCCTCACACTTCGAAACACTTCGAAACAATTCAAGAAGTAGTATTACTAGTAAAACTCAAAAGATTTTCTAGATGAGTTTAGCATTTTATAATGTTTTCTCATCAAGAATGTGCTGGAATGTCTTTGTTTCATTCAAGCATGTTTGTGTGATCTTATATTCTCAGAGTTTCTAAAGCCTCAAAACACAAACGTCCTATTAATTTCAGGAAGCACTAATCAACCACTGACCAATCTGTTTCCACTGATTCCTCAAAATTTATTTTCACCAAACTGAAACTGTGACTTAGTCTGTGACATGATTTTTATATTATTATTATTATTATTATTATTATTATTATTAGTTTTGTTTTGGCAAACTATCCCTATGCAATGCAGGCCAGTCCACCAACTAGGTAAACTTGATGAAGTTTGATGCCTGAAGCAACTCTGGGTGTCCAAGAACTTCAGAATGACATGGATGGGTCAAATGCAGAGAACAACTGTAATATAGGGACAAATAACTCACCTTACCTATAAAAACATTAATGTTGCCTGGTAAATTCAGAATCTCTGTATATTTTATACAAAGATATCAGTCTGGTCACCACTCCCTCCGGAGCCAGAGCCAGAACCAAACATGATTGTGCAATCATTAGTTTTTTCAGTGAAATATGTGAAATGAAGGAGCTCTTTGGTCACAGATTATTTACAAACAAAACAACATTTCTCTCACCTCAGATTAACAGAGTTTAGAGCTTTGCTCATTGATTCTACTGAAACTATATTTTTCAGTCCTCTGTGATATTTTTTTCCCTATTGTTTTCTTCTTGTAAGCAGCCATATTTGTTTTAATACGACCGGACCATGCATGTCCTTGATTGGCTAATCCACCTGTCAATCACACCCATCTGAACTCGGGGAGACCAGACTCACATCTACATAAAGTATTGGAGAAGTGTGTATTCTGGATCCCAACCTATTGTTTGTGTTAAAATGACACATCTTTACGTACAGTTCTTCAGATAAGTCAAATAATGTGTGACTTTAGGTGATACTGTGTTGTTCTGCATTGTTGAAATCACTCATCCAAACACCACTGAAGCACAATCAACATGAACGACTGACCCCGTTTTTTTCCACTGCTGTGTCTTCATTTCAGTTTGCTGATCCAATATTTCTGCATTTCTGAACAAGTGAGCAAAACAAAAAGCACAACGTTAAAGAAGGACTATGGGAAACACATCACCTGCTTCTCGTCTCAGGAGTCTCAACGCTCAAAATGGCGCCCCCTCTGATACAGAATATGTAAACTTTTACTGGACTGAAAGGAGGGACTTTGATTTGCAGATTAGATGTAATAATCCGAGTGAGTGGAATTTTGTCTGGTTGAATTATTAATTTCTTGAATACTATGCTCAATGTGATCACTGCTGTAAGATACTTTGCTAACGTGAACTATGGTGAGTAGTAATTGTTAATCCTTGACACATTGCAATTTGTATATTAGCATATTAAACTGTATTTAATTTATTTTTGCTTTCTGTTTATTTGCCGTAAGGCATGTAAATATCATGTAAGTACTAAAGTTTTGAATTCAAATTTCAGATCAGTTTTTTGGGGTTGTTTTGATACTTTCTACTCAAACAGGGATACAGTTAAAAAAAACAAAACCTGATTATTTATATATATATATATATATATATATATATATATATATATATATATATATATATATATATATATATATATATAATGATTATGTAATATTAATTGATATTATTGCTGTAATTCCTAGACTTTAGTTGTTGGACATGGCGCTTTTTTTTTTAATTGTTTGAGTTCCCATTGGAAAACAATACAGAATTCACCATTATGGCCTTTGAGTTTGCTGTTGAGTGTATGTTGAATCATAAGTGAGTCCTGTTTGTATCACTGTACATAATCATATTATAGATCAATGCACACATGTTCTTTAGTCAAGCCGCCTCAATGCTATAAATAATGTCATTTTGTACAAAATTTGCTGTCATTTTGTTTGCTTTTTATGGAGGATGTGAGAAGTTTGCTTGTATTTTTTTCTCCTAGTTGAATTCATTTTTCAACTAAGCCACTGTAAGATTTGAAAAGAGGAAAAAAGACACAGAGAGAAGTGTGACTTAAAATATAAACAATTTGAAAACTAATGTCTTTGTTATTTTTGTGTGATATTGAAATCTATCATATTTTGGTCCAGGTTGGTTGAAGATTTGCACTAATCATGCACTACATGCACATTCTCATAGTAATGAACCATTCCCTCCCAAAAGGATACCTTCACAGCACCAGCACATAGAACTTTAAAAGGGTTTAATACAGTGGTTCTTAACCTTGTTGGAGGTACTGAACCCTACCAGTTTCATATGCACATTCACTGAACCCTTGTTTACTGTATTTATGCTATTTATTATTTTAACATTTTAACACACACCCCTCACCTAATTTCCATCACGCTAGAATAATAATGAATATTTACTGCAAATCAGTGTGACTTCTGCTGTTGCCTTTTCACAGCAAAGTCTGTTTCTTTTCTTCGTTTTTATGTAATTTTATGTTTTTATGCCATTCAAACAGCTCATTTAAGTCGGGCAGGTACTTCGATAGACACATCAAAGGGTGCATTTGTCAAACTGGGACACGGCCAGAATCTGGAGACGCTCGTAGTCTGCGAATCATATGAGTCGGGTGCATGTCTTGACCTCCGCCGAACCCCTGAGACTGACTCACCGAACCCCTAGGGTTCGATCGAACCCAAGTTAAGAACCACTGGTTTAATATCTTTTGTTTTAAGCATAGTGAGGATTCAGATCAGAGTCCTTATAGGTTTAAACCAACTGGATTTCAGCATTGAAACTGGCAACCCAAATGAGAGACTCACATGAGGCTCATTCTGCTTTCTGACTGGACAACCACCTTGAGAATCAAAACACAAAATCATAACATGCCATAAATGGGATATAATGTCCAATCTATTGTAGTTAAGAATAAATCAGCATTACAAATGTTCTCATTAAAAGCTATATTATATATATTACTGAAACAATAACTATGCTAACTGCACTGTAAATATGTTTAATTTCTCCAAAAATATATTTTTCCACCCATTCTCTCTACAAGAAAAAGATAACTTTACAAGAATTTACAAGAAAAGACACTCTCTCTTTACAAAGTGATTGCACTTCAAAGCTCTCTTGCACAATGTTGATATTTTATCACTTTTGTCTCAATAACAATTCTTCAACAGCTTTACAGCCAATGCACGTACCTACACATTTTATATACCTCAGCTATTCCCAATTGTTACTAATGTACAAAATGTGCATATGAATATTTCAGAGGAGCAAACTGCCCGCGGCTCTCAGGCTGTCTGCTAATACCACAGACAAAGGGACATCTTCTGTCTCCCCAGATTACCCCTGCATTTCAAATGGAGGCCGAAGTTGCAGCTCTTGTTTTCGCACACAGAGGAGAAACAGACCCAGAATAAGTAACTTGTTTGGGCTTGAACATTACGGTCAAGGGTGTGTTTTGTCCATGAATGCGCCTCATTGCTTTAATTGAAAGAGATACAATAAGGCTCACTATGAGGCCACACTGATCCCAATGGGGAGCCGGGATATTAAAAAGGCAAACTGCGTTGGGAGGGAATAGAAAATAGAACCTGTTTAGTGATAACGTCATACAAAGTGTAGCGAGAAAAGATTGGTTGAGCCCAAAAGTGGTTTGAATGTTTAATTTAATAGTGCAATGTGTAACTTTTCTCCTTGTTACCATGGATATGTTATTGTTTTGCCTTGAAATATTCCACAGTATGGCATTCAACGATCTAGCTATTTAACTAAAAAGAGAAATGCAAGAGATTCCAAGTTGCAGGTCAGATCTTTAGAGGGTCACGCTACTCACAGTAAGAATACACATTTCTCAAATGATTTTAGCAATGAATACAAATAAGAGATTAGTTTAAAGAAAATGCGTATGTTTGCAGTTATAATCTATGGCACCAGTGGATCATTATTATCATTATATACAGTAAGTACAGAGCAGTGGGGGTGAAAACAGAGGTAGATGTCTTGAAAGCAGAAGAATAAAGATCACTCAAACATGCATCACTATTTTCAACTTCAAATGTCTAAATGAGAAGGGAAACAATTATTAAAGCAGCAAGCGGCATCGAACGATCCCCATGGGCCGAACTTCGCACTCGGCCGACCCGGTGCACCCTAAGGGTGGCGTTGACATGCCACTTGTCTCTGTTTTATTGCAGTTTTGGGCTGGACTTGGAACTGAACAAAGTCCAAAGACATAGGAAGCGCTGATGCACAAAATGCAAAAACATGGATTTTCCAGGCATCACCATGGCAACACCATGCAAAATACAAACGTGGCCTCCAGACTTTTTTGACGGGGATGACCTGAAGACTGTCTGTGCCAAATTTCACATTCTTCATTGAAGGTAATAAGTCATTATAAGAGTTTGAAATGTATGAAAATTTGGAAATTTTCCCATTAAAAGATAACATGGTCTTTTTGCACATCACCATGGCAACCAAGTGAAAAATATGACATGATTCCAATTGACTTTTTTGATCAGGATGACATGAAGAGTCATAGTACCAATTTTCACAATATTCCATGAAACTAATATTTTTAGTGAATGGGAAAATTAATGGGAAAATGTGGGAGCATTCCCATTAGGATAACATTGGCAATTTGGTGCATTGCCATGGCAACACAGTGCAAAAAACCACATGGGTCTGATTGACTTTATTGATTGGGATTATCCAATGGAATTTTGTGTCAAATTTGGTAACATTTCAGAAAACAAAATTTTTGGCCCTCCATACAAATATATTAGATATTCTGTAGGGGGCGCTATTGCGCCAATTTCGTTTCTTTGATAATAAGTAGGTTTAGGCCAGAAAGTTTTACAACTGATTCAAATTTGACCAAAATCGGACTTGGCATCACTTGATGAATGCGTGTACCGAATTTCGTGGCTCTACAGCAAAGTTGATGTTGCCCATGCACTCATTGTTGCGGAAGTAATAGGCCCTATGCCTTGTAGGGGCTCGGGCCTAATAATATTTTTAGCAAAAACAATATATCCGATAACATTAGAATGGCATATTATACATTTTTTGAAAGCTCTCGACTTTAATATGGCCAATGCCATATTTATTACTGCCCATTGACTCAATGTTGACGCTGACATGCTAGGATACTGGAGTCAGGGCAGGGGGCGACGGGGTGGTCACAGCTTTGTGAAAACAGACTGCAACGATGAGTGCATATTGGGCCTAAAAAATATGTATAATAATAATAATATTTTTAGCCAAAACGATATATCCAATAACATTAGAATGACTTATTATACGTTTTTTTGAAAGCTCTTGACTTTCCCCACGTCGCAGTGGGGATAGCACACTCGTCTCATGGGGACCAAAATGCTGGTCCCCACAAAACTAACCATATATTCAAAGAGAAAAGGCTCTAAGAAGTCTCCTGACCAATTTCAGCGATATCCCCAGAAGTGACTAAAATCAGGAGTGTGTAAAGTATGTGTAGCAGACTTTACTCAGTATCGGCCTCTAGAGGTAGAGTGCGGTACTACATTTATACACATTTTTTACACACTTGCCAGTGTGCATGCTCATGGGCGCCAGTCCCCACAAGGTAATAAAGACAAACTATAGTACTCGGGAGTGTAAACTGTACTTCAGACATACATTAGTTGAGAAAATATAAAAGGACAGAGTTATAAGGACGAGGGCAACGGGAAATGATGACTCCACATGAAAAGGACAGACATTTCACAGCATTTGATTTGGAGACCAGAATTTCTTAAATGGTAAGTTTTAATGTTGTCAGGTTTAATGTGGTGCTATGCTAATCAACCAAATTTAGCCTAGCCATTTAGCTGCACAGTTTGCTAACTAGGTAGTAGCTGCAAGCACATGGTCAAGGTGAAGGAGCGCAGCAGTCAGTGATCATTGTATGGTAAATACAGTTTTATTTCTTCAAAGTATTTTCAAATTATTGTTTATCCACTTGTAGTTAAATATTTTTCACATTTTTACTCAAATTAGAGTTTCTACAATTAAATATACTGTCTGCAAGAGTAAAAGGAGTCTAAATGGATTGAGAGTTCAAATAAAAATTATAAGAAATGTATCAATTTAAATATTTTTTAATGTGATCATAAATCAAATGTGATCATTTGCTTGGTCATAGGAAGCTATTCTCTTTCTTGAAACATGAACATGGGCTGTAATAGTAGTTTATATTATACATATAACAGCATGTATTAGTTTATTTGAACAGGGACAGTGTACACTGAAGCATTTATGTAAATGTAGCACTATATACAGCTAGTTTCCAGCTGTAATCCCCAGACCAGGTGTAGAAAGCAGCAGTAGAAGCAAATATGACGTTATAGTAGTGTAATGGAAATTTAAATATTGTGTCATTATTTTACCTTTTAGAAATCACATGGTCTCGTAACTAAAACTCATTTGGTTTGGTCGTCAAAGAAAGTGTTAGAAAAACCTTTCATGTCAACCCTTTTGTTCCCTTTTGGTGGCTAGACTTGTTAAGATGTGTTGTAATGCAAGTGAAAGTAAATGCAACCAGACCATACAGTCGGCCTTCAATCCCTGCTTAGTGACCCCCTGAGGGGACCCAGCTCATGAATGTCTTCAGGAGCTGGTCTGACCACACCTCAGCAGAAGTACCACACTCCCTCCCCTGAAGTGTTCCACATCTAGTATTGTTTCTACTCCACATGCTACTTCACACCTTGTATTGTCTCTACTCCAAATGTTACCTCCTGAGGGGAACCGGCTCCTGAATGTCTCCAGGAGCTGGACTGACCACCCCTCAATGGGAGTGTCACATGCTTACTTTGAAATGTATGTCCTCTGGTCATCTCAAACTATATAAACTGGGTGCTTTCCAGCATTCGGGGGCTGACATAAGGGGGAGATGCTGTCGGACCTATTTCTTGCAAGAAATAAACTCTTGTCTATGCTTCAACATTCATCAGAGCCTGCAAAAGGAGTCTTATTTCCACGACAATTTCTTGGTGTCAGAAGGGTCTTTCCTCAATCGATCGTCTGGGACAAAGTGGTACAGGGAGTGGCCATCCTAGGATGATTTTTTCCTTTTTTTTCCTATCCTCTTACCTCACACTTAGAGACGGGAGGACTGCACCCAAAGTCCCAGATCATCGTTGCAGGAACAATGAACTCAAATTGTAATTGGACAAAGGCCTGGTGAGTTTGAAACATTGACATAATTATCTTTTGGGGTAAAAAAATAGAAAAAATTGAAAAAATTGGGAAAAATTGAAAAAGAAAATTTAAATAGTAAATATCTAGAATTTGGGCTTGCATGGCTTTTTGCTTCTCATAATAGAGTAAAAAAGACAAAAAATAAAGAAAGAAATTTTGTGGGTTTGAGTCCCATATAAGCCGGCGACCAGCAATACTACTGTCTAGCATAAAAAAAAAAAAAAGGGCTAGCAGTATCCAGGTGAAAGTCCTGAGACAAGAAAACAGGAGCTGAACGAATTAAGGCAGCTACAGACGTCCCGTGAAATACATCTATAAAATGGGAAGCACAAAGTCAAAGGAGAGTGCACCTCCAGAAAGTCCAATTGTAGATATCATGAAATCAAAGTATGGGGATAAAAGTGTTAAATATTTGCATGTATGGGCTGCAGAATATGGTTGTCCCATAGGGGGTACTTTGAAGTTAAAGAATCTGCAAGCATTTGAAAGCAAAATACGTGACACTGAGTCTGAAATGAGAAAAAAGAGAAAAATGTCTGTGAAAAAAAAATTTTGAAAAAATTTAAAGTTACAAAGAATGTTTAGAAATGTGGAAAACTGAAGCTGAGAATAGAAACAGAAAAACTATGCAAAATCAACTACCTTTCTCAAAAGACAACAATCAAATGTGTGATGTGACTGCACCCCACTCGCAAAAGATTTCTTTGTCTCCACAGTTGACGGCACTGAAGCTGGATCCTGATCTGGACGGAACCCATCCGACTTGTCACACCGATCCTCCACCGTACACAACACCACAGCCAAATGGACAATTACAACCCCAGCCGAACAGAAGTGATCTTCCACAGCAGAGTGAGACAAACTCACAACGGACAATCTCACCCAATGCTCCCCTAGCGGTAGCGCTACAGGACTCACCTCCCATTGCTCACACATTACGCCAATGACAGGAAGAAACAACATTTAACATGCCCATGGTTGAGGTCTCAGGACCAGAAGGCCTAACACTGGTTTTTCGCCCTTGGATCACATACCTATTTTTTTAAATGGACTAAAGCCAGAAATTGCTTACAAGGCAAACACAAGACATGACTATGGAAACCCCCATCGCAACGCACATTTTTGTCGGGGGCGACACACAAGGCGAGAACCGAAGAGAAGATCAGCCCTTCCTAATGATATATGCTACCATTGTGGACAAATGGGACATTGGGAGTGGAACTGCCCACTTTCTTCAGAAGCTCCTTCAAATATGAGACTATTGGCTATAACCTACACAAAAGATTGACTACAGTCGGATGGGACCGGAAAGAGACGGATCCCAGCTGATGAGCCTGATCAACCTACAACTTCAGAGAAAGGTACTGCACCACATACTCCCACAGTACAAAATAGTACCCCTACAACATATGGTCAAATGTATGTTCAATATACATCTCCAAACTTTAAAAAATTCCCACAATACTGTTTAACAATCACAGATCAAATTGTATCATTTTTAGTAGATTCAGGAGCAACACATTCTGTCCTAAAAGCCATACAATTTAATCCTAAACCTCCATTAAGTGGAAAACATGTGTATTCAATTGGGTCATCAGGTCAAACAATCAAAGACCACCATTCCGCTACAATGTGAGGATGGGCCAAATTCAAAATCATTCTTCATTCATCATTCACTCATTCTTACTCTCACAACTATGTCCCATCAACCTCATGGGAAGAGACCTCATGTGTAAATTAAATCTGTGCTTTATCTCTACACATGAAGGCATTAAAGTATGTAAAATGTCTGATTTGGCTTCTAAATTCTCCAACACTTTTGTACAATGTGCCACTGAAAACCTCAACTATACTTACTATTGGCAAATGCAAAATTTACAGTTTTTTTCCACACTTCTTAAGGATATTCAAAACATAATTTGCCCAGTGGTAACAGAATTTCAAACACCGGAGAACCTGCAATGTATCTCCCATGTATCAGCCGGACCTGATGAGCCATATGAGAAAGGTTGGTGGAGAGAAACAACTGACACACTTTCACTTGATCATGTCTACTGGAACCAAAACAAATGTGCTGTGTCTGTATCTCTCACACCAACCCAACTCACTTTCTTTTCTATTACTAGCTCTGTACCACATAATCCTATGTCTAAACGCACCTCTGATAATTGGTATGAGTTGGGCCCTTGTGTTAAAAGTTGTCAACAAGCAACTGATTGGACACAAACGTCTGATCCGTTAATTTTTTTTTTTTTCTCCATCGCTGCAATGTTTTGTAAAAAATTTAAAGGTATTTTGCATGCATTGAGAACAGTCCAGCTGGCACCTGAAAGCGCTTATGAATCAAGCTGTTTCCTAACGGAAGAACAAGCTGCAGTTGTTCCAGCCCTACAAGAAGTTCCTAAAACTCTGGGTTGTCAGCAAATATGATGTTGGCCTCATCAAAAATTGTGAACCTGCTGTGATCACCCCAAAATCTGACTTCAGACCATGTAAGCCACAATATCCCCTCAAGCGCGAAGCAATTGAGGAAATAACACCTATTTTTGAATCTCTAAAAGCATCAGGAGTAATTGTTCCGTGCGATGACTCCCCTGTGCGAACACCTCTATTCCCAATTAAAAAGATTAGAGAAAAAGAACAGCCTACCGAATGGCGTTTTATTCAAGATTTACAAGCAGTAAATGCTGCAGTTCAGCCTCGAGCTCCAAACGTTCCTAACCCGTACACTATTCTGTCCCAAGTTCCTCCTGATTCAAATTACTTTTCAGTTGTAGACCTGTCAAATGCCTTCACACAGTCAATATTGGTTTGCATTTAACTTCAATGGCCGAGCTTACACATTTACTCGCTTGTGTCAAGGGTATTGTGAAAGTCCGACCATTGATGCGCTCAGAAAAAGTCTTGAACCCCTATCCTTTCTCCTGGGACAGCCCTACTTCAGTATGTAGATGACATAATGATTTGCAGTCCAACTAAACACCAATGTGAAAGAGACACAGTCAAACTCCTGCAACACCTTGCTGCAGAGGGCCATAAAGCTAGTCTTTCAAAATTACAACTTGTTCAAGAAAAAGTCACATTCCTGGGTCACATCATTACATCAAAAGGTAAAAGTCCGTCTCCAAAACACGTTCAAGCCATTCAAAATCTTCCAAAACCAATTACAAAAAAACAAATGATGTCTTTCCTGGGAATATGTTCTTATTGTAGACAATTCATTCCAAATTATGCAATCTTAGAAGCCCCGCTCAGCTCCCTAATTCACGGTAAAAATTTGCAATCGCTTGACAAACTCACATGAACACCTGATCCTGATCATTCATTTACCACATTGAAAATAGCTCTCCAAACCACTCCCACTCTTGGGTTACCAGACCCAAACCGACCATGGTTGATGACATCTGTTTTGTTACAGGATCACAGGGGAAAAATGCGACCTGTTGCTTACTTTTCAGCCAAACTGGATCCTGCTGCTGCTGGCATGCCAAGATGCCTTAGAGCAGTAGCTGCTGCTGAAAAAGCCATAATGGCATCTAGGGACATTGTTGGTTATTCTGATTTAACTCTTCTTTTTCCTCACGCTGTATCAATGATTTTATTTGAACAGAAAACATCTAATCTCTCAGCCACTCGATGGCTACGTTAAACACTGTGCTTTTAGACATGCCTATCATCACAGTGAAATGATGTAATGTGTTTTATTTGTTACAGGAGATGTGGATAATTGCATTGCTGCATAATTTCTTTTTTTGTGTTATATACTATATATATATATATATATACAAAGTTATATATAATATTAACAACAATCATCCCGCTTTGTTAATGTCACTTAAACCAACAAGCACTGAGCATCATATAAGGTGATGTACCAAATTGCTAAATTGCTTGTTTTAATTTGATATTTATTAAATTTTAATGTATTATTTTGATATTTATTATTTTTTAATTTATTAATTTGATGTTTATTTAAGTATATTTTTATTTGATATTTAATTAAATTTCACTATATATTTTTTTTTTTCAGGATCAAATGGTTGAATCAGTTGTTCCAACAATATATAAAGCTCAAATAAGGATAAAATTTTAAAAAATAATAATAATCGCAGGGGGGGGGGGGGGTCATGATCCGCACTGTCCGTTCCTGGTTTTCATCCTGTCCTGCTCCTTCCCTCCCTCACCTGCCAGATCTGGGCTGGGCTCCTGGCTCCTCCTGCGCGCACCTGCAGCCCATCAGCACAATCACCACACCTGCTGTGAATAAGAGGAACTGGGAGAAGAGACTCAGCGGGAGATCATTGTCGTGTTCACTTCATCCCTGTCGTGTTACTTGATTCCTGTGTTCCTGTGTTCCTGTCGTGCCTGCGTTTCTGTGTTCCTGTCGTGCTCCGGCCCTGGATGTCTCCTGCCCACTCTGCCCTACGCCCGTTTGGTCTGCCTGTTCCTGTGTTCCTGTCGTCCTGTGGGCCCTTCATGTTGTTGGTTCCTGTTTTCCTGTGTTCCTATGTTCCTGCTCACCTGCGGATCACCTTCTGTTCGTACTTTGTCCCTTGTCTACAATAAATACTGTAATTCTGCCACAAGTCTGCATCCCTTGGTCCGCTACACACACCCGTTACGACAGGGGGGCATGATAGAAAATAATTGAGAAGCACTGGTTTAACGTAACAGCACTGTTATGGTTAGTTTATCTCATTCTTCTTCTGGAATGAGAAGACATGGTGGTAGGATCATTTTATTTGTGTGTAGGCAGCACGGTGGCTGAGTGGCAACACTCATGCCTCACAGCAAGAAGGTTTGGTTCGATTCCCGGGTCGCCCAGGCCTTTCTGTGTGGAGATTTGCATGTTTCTCCCCGTGTCTGGATGGGTTTCCTCCGGGTACTCCGGTTTCCCCCATCAACCAAAACATGAACGCCCTTCGAGACAACTGTTGTTGTGATTTTGGGCGTTACAAAAATAAATGAATTGAAAAATTTAATTGAATTTATTGAATTAATTTTATTCATTGGTGTCACCTTCTTCAATAAATGAATAACATGTCAAAATGTATTCCTTCATATGGTTGGTTTTGACAAATGTCTGTATTGTACTTGAAGTATTGATGCATCTCGAGAAGACGGAAGCCTAGGACGACTGGTCAATGATCACCACCTCAATGCCAATTGCAAAATGAAAAAGATCATTTCTGAGGGGAGGCCACACTTCTGTCTTTTTGCCACGAGGGACATAAATGCTAACATATGACTATGGAGGGAGCGACTGGCACTGGAGGAAACAGGTACATGAATGTGAAGTCCATGTTTGTAAGGAAGCTGTCTACTGTGGGACATATATAAGTTCATACTTATGCTTATCTTGTGTCTGCAGGCTACAGGAGAATCTCTGCCTGTGACTGAGTTTGCTGAGGCTGATCTGCCAACAACAAAACACCAAGATGATCAGAGTTCTCTCAACATTAACCAGGTAGACACAGAAGTGTTCATTTGATATAATGGCAGAGCACATTCTGGTTTTATTGTATTAATGAGGTCGAGTGACACACATCAGGTCCACAGCTGTTGTGGGGACCACCATAGCAAAAGGTTTAACTGTATTCAACTGTTTGGATATCAGTATAAACCACTTTCTGGTTTAGTTCACTAGTGGGGTCCACTAACACACTTCAAGTCCACATCTCTTGTGGGGACCACAATAGCTAAAGGTTTAACTGTATTCAAGTATTTGGATATCAGTGTAAACCACATTCTGGTTTAGTTCACTAGTGGGGTCCTGTAACACACAGCAGGTTCACAGCTGTTGTGGGGACCACGGGAGGTAAAGTAACAGTTGGTGTATTACTCTGTCTGCAGTGTTGTTTTTATGTATTATTTTAAACTGGTCTATAGTGTGAAATGTGCCATTGACTTTTGGTCTATGTTTAGTTTTAATAGTCCCTTCTGTTGTTATATACAGGCCAGTTCAGTCATGTAGACATCTACAGATCTTTCTATCATCTGTGTAGTTCTCGGTTCATTGTACTTTTTGGATGTAAATTAATAGTAGGTCTAGTCTATATTGACTTAAAATATTACTGGTGCACTCTAAAATCATAGATGTTAAATATGAAGTTTGACTTATGTCTGCAGGCTGGAGGAGAATCTTTGCCTGTGGCTGGGTTTGCTGAAGCTGATCTGCCAATAAGAAATGACCAAGATGATAAGAGTTCACTTAACAGTAACCAGGTAACTACAGAAGTGTTCATTTGATATGATGGTAGAGCACATTCTTGTTTTATTGTATTAATGAGGTCGAGTAACACACATCAGGTCTTGTGGGGACCCCATAGCTAAAGGTTTAACTGTATTCAAATATCCAATACATTATTATTATTATTACTACTACTACTACTATTATTATTTCTCTCTCTCTCTCTCTCTCTCTCTCTCTATATATATATATATATATATATATATATATATATATATATATATATATATATATATACTCACCTAAAGGATTATTAGGAACACCTGTTCAATTTCTCCTTAATGCAATTATCTAATCAACCAATCACATGGCAGTTGCTTCAATGCATTTAGGGGTGTGGTCCTGGTCAAGACAATCTCCTGAACTCCAAACTGAATGTTAGAATGGGGAAAAAAAGGTGACTTAAGCAATTTTGAGCATGGCATGGTTGTTAGTGCCAGACGGGCTGGTCTGAGTATTTCACAATCTGCTCAGTTACTGGGATTTTCATGCACAACCATTTCTAGGGTTTACAAAGAATGGTGTGAAAAGGGAAAAGCATCCAGTATGCGGCAGTCCTGTGGGCGAAAAGGCCTTGTTGATGCTAGAGGTCAGCAGAGAATGGGCCGAGTGACTCAAGCTGATAGAAGAGCAACGTTGACTGAAATAACCACTCGTTACAACCGAGGAATGCAGCAAAGCATTTGTGAAGCCACAACACGCACAACCTTGAGGCGGATGGGCTACAACAGCAGAAGACAGTGGGCGACAGTGGCTCAGTGGTTAGAGTGTTGGTCCCCCAACCCGAAGCTTGGACCAAGTTCTGTCGTTGTGTCCTTAGGCAAGACACTTCACCCACACACGCCTAGTATGAAAGTGGTGTGTGCGTGAATGATAGGTGGTGGTCAGAGGGGCCGATGGCGCAGATTGGCAGCCTCGCTTCTGTCAGTCTCCCCAGGGCAGCTTTGGCTACAATAGTAGATTACCATCACCAAGTGTGGAAATGAATGAATAATGACTATAGTGTAGCGCTTTGACAGGCTTTGACAAGCCTGTAAAGCGCATTACAAGTGTAAGGCATTATTATTATTATTATTAAGACCCCACCGGGTACCACTCATCTCCACTACAAATAGGAAAAAAAGGCTACAATTTGCACGAGCTCAACAAAATTGGACAGTTGAAGACTGGAATAATGTTGCCTGGTCTGATGAGTCTCGATTTCTGTTGAGACATTCAAATGGTAGAGTCAGAATTTGGCGTAAACAGAATGAGAACATGGATCCATCATGCCTTGTTACCACTGTGCAGGCTGGTGGTGTAATGGTGTGGGGGATGTTTTCTTGGCACACTTTAGGTCTCTTAGTGCCAATTGGGCATCGTTTAAATGCCACGGGCTACCTGAACATTGTTTCTGACCATGTCCATCCCTTCATGACCACCATGTACTATCCTCTGATGGCTACTTCCAGCAGGATAATGCACCATGTCATAAAGCTTGAATCATTTCAAATTGGTTTCTTGAACATGACAATGAGTTCACTGTACTACAATGGTCCCCACAGTCACCAGATCTCAACCCGATAGAGCATCTTTGGGATGTGGTGGAACGGGAGCTTCGTGCCCTGGATGTGCATCCCACAAATTTCCAATATGGGCCAACATTTCCAATATGGGCCAACATTTCTAAAGAATGCTTTCAGCACCTTGTTGAATCAATGCCACGTAGAATTAAGGCAGTTCTGAAGGCAAAAGGGGGTCAAACACTGTAATATTATGGTGTTCCTAATAATCCTTCAGGTGAGTGTATGTATATATATATATATATATATATATATATATATATATATTATAGTCATTTTCAATTTTACAGAGGTATTTGAAAAGTTAAAGTTACATGTTCGAATGCACAACTGAATTTCTTTATGTTGTGGTAGAAGTGAGTTTTCACTCACTGCATCAGTGCCGGAGCAAGAGGTTGTCCCCAAGCTTCAAAGGACCAAAAGTAAACAGGTCTGCAGATCATGTCCCCTCCTTTGTCACATAATGTTCTGTAGCCAGTCTAATAATTTTTTCTTTCTCTTTTTATAGTTGAAGTATAAGATTGACTGTGATTCAGACGAGCTTTTTGGCTTTACCTCGGATGACAGCAAAGAATTATGTTCCTGAGTTCAGTTATAGTGAAGATTCACGGGTGTCAACATAAAGTCGAATTCTTCACAGAGACGAGAAACTGAGCAACCTCCCATTTTTAAATTCCAAAATAAGGAGTACTTCACCTGTGAATGAAGGAAAAGCATTGTCTGAAAGAGGCAGGTCCCCTTCCAAAAGCTCAATGCCACGTAAAAGGGGAAGGTTAAGTACATCCTGCCCAACCCCACACAGCAGTTACCCTCCAGCCTCACACAGCAGTTATTCTCCTTCAACCCCACACAGCAGTTACTCTACTTAAAAAGAGCAAAAAGAAGAGCAACCACACATTCCTGAAAGCTCTTCTTCTCCTCCACCTGGTAGTGTCCCAGACTCACTGTCAGTGCTGACAGTCAGGAAAAAGAAGGATGGGTTGCGTCTGTATATGTCGTAATGGCAGGGCAATTGGACCAAAACGTGCAGTACTCTGGGAAGTTTTACAGTGTTTATTTACAGTTTGTGAAAAGTGAAACAAAAACAATGGGTAGATCTACCGGGGAACAGGGGGCTAGGAGTGGGCCAGAGTCCAGAAAAGCTGACGAGCATGAGCCGGGATCCGGGAGCGGGGTGAGTAGAGGCGGAGTCAGGACAAGCAGAACCGAGACAGTGAGCAGGGTGCGAAGCCAGAGACTAGAGACGTAGAGAGCAGAGTGCAGAACCAGACAGGACTATACCTGGACTTGGAGGTTGGATGGGGATGAAGCCGGGAGTGCAGGAGCCGGGAGGAGCCAGGAGACGTAAAGGACACTGGTGCGCACCGGCTAATATGAGAAACGTGGAAGATTGAGTCCAGTAGAAAAACAACGGTCCTGGCTAGGGGCAGAAGACACAAAGATCTCGGGCTGGACCGGCAGATGACGTCCCTCTCTCCGGCATGTCTGCCAACTGTCATCTAACTGATTGGCCAGCGGGAACAAGGATCCCAGGTCGGGGGGCTCCTCACGTGAGACCAATTCATCTTTGAAACGGTCGTTTAATCCTTTCAGGAACACCGCTTTAAGTGCGCTATCAGTCCAGTCTACTTCTGTGGCAAATGTCCAAAACTCAATCGTGTAGTCTGCGACCACTCTCGACCCCTGGGACAGACTCAGCAGGTGGGTAGCAGCGTCCGCCTGGTAGTGCAGTTGATCAAAAACAAAAAAGTCACAGAAATTCTGAAAAGTTCATCTGGTTTAGCTCCACTCTGGCAAACTTGGCCTCCACCCATTGCAGTGCTCTCCCCCTTAATAGTTCACAAATGTAACGAACGTAACTTCACTTCCGGCGCTGGCGAGAGCAGCAGCTGGTTTGCATCACTCTCCTCTATTTTCCAACTTTTTCCTACTCTTTTTACTCTTTACCCTCTTTTTTTGTTTGGCACTTTTGTAAGCGGTGTTTCTGTTTAGTTTAAGTTTTTCTTCTGTTGTATTTCACCAAATTTCACCGGCACGATGTGCATGGGACCGCGAACACCCATTGTTTACTCCAGAGAACAGCTGTTGGCACTACACACCTCTGTCGTGCTCCCGCAGGATCGACATTACATCCCAGCGGAGCTGCTAAGGAGAACGCGGAGGGGCAAACAAGCGGGACGTAAACTCCGGGAAAAGAAGAGACACTTCAGACCTGTGCTCCCCTCTGTCATCACGACGAACAAACTAGCGGCGCTCACGCGATATCAGTGGGAATACAGAGACAGTAGCATCATGCTTTTCACGGAGTCCTGGTTAACCCCGCAAATTCCGGATTCAGCTGCTGCTATGGACAACTTTCACCTACTGCACGCAGACAGGACGGCAGAGAGCGGCAAGAGGAAAGGAGGAGGTTTGGCTCTGTTTGTAAATGAGAAGTGGTGCAAACCTGGACACTGTACAGTGAAGATGCAGCTATGTAACAAAGACATTGAGCTGCTGGCTGTTAGCATGAGGCCATATTATCTACCCCGGGAGTTCTCACATGTGATTGTGATCACTGTGTATGTTCCTCCCTCTGCTAATGCTGAGACGGCCTGTGACACGCTGCACTCCTGTACCAGCACACTCCAAACAAAGCACCCACAGGCTCGCTTCCTGATCTCTGGTGACTTCAATCATGCATCTCCTGCACCTGTTCTGCCCACATACACTCAGTTTATCACCTGCCCCACAAGAGACAATAAAACATTGGACTTATTTTTTCCCAACACCAAGGAGGCTTATTCTTCATCCTCACCGCCTCCCTTGGGTAGAGCTGACCACAACATCCTCCATCTTGAGCCTGTGTACCAGCCCATTGTGCACAGACAGTCTGTGGTGTCCCGTGTGGTGAAGAAGTGGACTGCTGAGAGTGAGGATTCTCTGAGAGACTGCTTTGACAGGGTGGAGAGAGCTCTGTGACCCACATGGAGAGGACATCAATGCAATGACTGATTGCATCACGGACTACATAAACTTCTGTTTTGAAAACATTGTTCCCTCCCAGACGGTGCAGTGTTTTCCGAACAACAAGCCATGGATTAACCCTGACATAAAAGCTCTGCTGAAGGAGAAGAAGAGAGTTTTTAGGTCAGGGACCAAGGAGGAGCTGAAGGCTGTACAGAAGAAGTTGAGGTGGAAAATCAGGACAAGCCAAGCCAGCCATAAGAGAAGGATGGAGCGACAGCTACAGGAGAAGAACATCCAGGGGGTGTGGAGAAGTCTAAAGACTATCTCAGGCTTCAAAGCACCTCCTGCCCAGACGGAGGGGGACCTGCTGTGGGTGAACAACCTCAATTCTCACTTCCTGAGATTTGATCAATCACCCTCCCCCCACCCAGCTGCCTGCTCTCCCCTCCCCGGCTGGACAATGGGGAACTCCTGCACCTCTTCACACCTCTGTCTCTGCTCTTCAGGCCACCAATACACATGGACTCACCCATCCCCCCAGTCTGCCACTGTCATTTTTTACAGCCCAGGTGAGACTGGAGCTCAAGAACATCAGACCCAGGAAGGCAGCAGGACCAGATGGCATCAGCTCCAGGCTCCTTAAGTCCTGTGCAGATGAACTGTGCAGAGTTATGGATCATGTCTTCAACATGAGCCTAAAGCTGAGGGGGGTACCACAACTCTGGAAGACCTTCTGCATGATACCGGTGCCCAAGACGCCACGGGCCAAGGAGCTCAGCAGCTTCAGGCTGGTGGCTCTAACATATCACCTGATGAAGACACTTGAGAGACTGATCCTTGGCCTCCTCCGCTCCACCGATGGACCCGCTGCAGTTTGCGTACTGGCCTGGCATCGGAGTTGAGGACGCGTCATCTACCTGCGGTACCGCTCACTGTCTCACCTGGAGAATCCCGGCAGCACTGTGAGGATTCTTTTCTTTGACTTCTCCAGTGCTTTCAACACCATCCAGCCACTGCTCCTGAGGGACAAGCTGGAGACCGCCGGGGTGGACTGTGACCTGGCAGACTGGATCCTGGACTATCTCACAAACCGGCCGCACTTTGTGAGAGCCAAGAACTGCGTGTCTGACCTCATGACCTGCAGTGTGGGGGCGCCCCAGGGCACTGTCCTCGCGCCCTTTCTTTTCACCCTTTACACTGCAGACTTCAGACACAACACGGACAGCTGCGTCCTGCAGAAGTTCTCTGATGACTCTGCCATCATTGGCCTAATCAAGGATGATGATGATGTGGAGTACACAGGACTAACACAGGACATTGTGGACTGGTGTCAGCAGAACCACCTCATCATCAATGCAGAGAAGACCAAGGAGATGGTGGTGGACTTCTGCAGACGCCACTCTAGTGCCCCCTCAGTGAACATCCAGGGAAGGGACATTGAGAGAGTGGACTCATACAAGTACCTGGGTGTTCATCTGAACAACAAACTGGACTGCACTCACAACACAGACGCACTGTACAGGAAGGGCCTGAGCAGGCTCTATCTCCTGAGGAGACTCAGGTCTTTTGGAGTGAGAGGGCCACTCCTGAAGACTTTCTATGACTCTGTGGTGGGATCAGCCATCGTGTACGGTGTGGTCTGCTGGAACAGCAGCATCATAGAGAGGGAGAGGAATGAGCTGGACAAGGTCATCAAGAAGTCCAGCTCCGTCCTGGGCTGTCCTCTGGACTCATTGCAGGAGGGTCCTGGCTAAGGTCATTTCTATGCTGGGCCATGAGTCTCACCCCCTGCAGGACTCTGGAGAGCAGCTTCAGTGACAGACTGATTCACCCTCGCTGTGTGAAGGAGAGGTTTCGCAGGTCTTTCCTTCCTGCTGCTGTCAGACTGTACAATGAACACTGTTAACACTGAACATGTGTTATTCAGCCATACCTATGTGCAATATTCAAGTCACTTTATGAAGATGTTATATTAGTCTATTTTTAGTTTATTTTTAAGTCTATTTATCTATTATCTTGTTTTATAAGCTATTTATCTATTATCTTGTTTTATTGCATGTACCATTTTCCTTCTGTTCTTTAACTGTGTGTGCAATACTGGAATTTTCCCCACTGTGGGACTAATAAAGGCATATCTTATCCTATCTTATCTTCTTCGCGTCTGATGAAAAGCGGCCTGGGCACTACTGAAAAACTGACATACATTGAAATAAGAACCCCCGGCAGAGGCTGGACTGACCTGAGTAGGGTTCCGGGTCCGTGCCCCTTGACTCCCGGGAGTCCGGCGGCGCGGGAGTGGCGGCGGCAGTGGCTGGAGTAGGGAGTGCGGGAGCGAGCAGTGCGGCAACTTGGCCGGTGAGCTGAGACACCTGCTGGGCAAGTTGAGCCACTTGCTGGGTGAGGGTCCAGTTGCAGGCCAACAGAGTCTGAATAGTTTGGTCGTCTGGACCTGTAATTACTCTGTGACGAGAGAATGCCGAACGGAGGCGAGGGATCCGACCCCGAGTCTGCTTGGTCCTCTTCATGGCCAGATCGTTCTGTCGTAATGGCTTGGCAATTGGACCAAAAAGTGCAGTACTCTGGGAAGTTTTACGGTATTTATTTACAGTTTGTGATAAGTGAAACAAAAACAATGGGTAGATCTAACGGGGAACAGGGGGCTAGGAGCAGGCCAGAGTCCAGAGAAGCTGTCGAGCATGAGCCGGGATCCGGGAGCGGGGTGAATAGAGGCGGAGTCATGATGAGCAGAACCGAGACAGCGAGCAGGGTGCGGAGTGGAGACCAGAGACGTAGGGAGCAGAGTGCAGAACCAGACATGGACGGACGGGACGAAGCCGGGAGCGCAGGAGCCGGGAGGAGCCAGGAGACGTAATGCTGACACGCGGACGATCTGGCACCGAGTGTCTTGAGCCGGTCCATCTTATACACGGCAGCAGGTGGAGGTAATTGCGCTGATGGGCTGCAGGTGTGCGCGGGAGGAGCCAGGACTCAGGAAGGGAGAAACAAGGCAGGAGGCAAAACCAGGAATGGAAAAGTGCGGATTGTGACAGTATAATGAAAATCAATACTGCCTGTTCTGTATAAAAGGAGGTGAAAATCCCCAGACATTTGGAGCGTACTCATCAAAATGAACATGAGGTAGCACAAGCCCTGTCTTATGATAAAGGATCAAAAGAAAGAAAGCTCAATTTTGAACATCTGCGAAACAGAGGAAACTTTGCTCATAATATCCAAATGTTAAATTCAGGTGCAGGTCAACTTGTTCCTCGAAATCAACCACAAGAAGATACAGAGGCCCAGGATTTCCTGCACTGTGCTCATTGTCAAGGTCTCTTCAGAAAGAAACTTCTTTGGAAACATCTCTCAAAATGCAACTTTAAGCCTAGTGGTCAGCCAAATGGAGGTAAAACCCGTGTTCAAGCACTTTGTGCATTTGCTGTTCCTCCTCCTCCTGATGTTAAAGAAGACTTCTGGAAGCTGTTAAGCAACATGGTGAATGATGAAGTTACTATTGTAGTGAAAACAGATCAGTGCATTCTGGAGTTTGGTGAGAATCTATTTAACCGTTTACGCCTTGACAGTGGGAAACATGAGTACATTCGTCAAAAAATGAGGGAGTTGGGAAGGCTATTGTTATGCTCAAGGAGAAATACTAACTTAAAGACCATAGAAGACCACGTCTTGCCTTCAAACTTTATGCATGACAAAAGTCACTTTGACTCAGTGAGTCAGTGAAAATTGTAGCTGGCTATGAAAGGGGAAACAATACATATAAATGCCCAAGTCTGGCTCTCAAACTAGGACATAGCTTGGTCAGAATTTCAACGTTAGTTGAGTTGTTCAAACATTCAAGGCAACCATGATGCAGCCAAAAGTGCCCGTACATTCCAACAAATATATGAAGCAAGATGGCACGAAATGATCTCTGCAGCATCATTCAGAACCCTCCAGGAAGCTAAGTGGAATGCTCCACTTTTACTTCCCTTTTTAAAGAGATGTCCAGATGTTTCATTCCTATCTGGACACAGAACAGCAGAAACTTTGCTCTATGCTGTCTACTGAAGTGTCTTCTGTGACCTGGGCAGGATTAACAAAAGTCACTTTGACTCAAGTAATACTCTTTAATAGGCGCAGAGCAGGTGGGGTGTCCAAAATGCCTCTGTCAGCATAAATGCAAATAATTTCTCACCTGAATGTACAAATAATTTTTCTGTAGATCAACATGCGCCTGTACTCAGTCTTATGAGTGTCTCCCACTATGATGTACGTCGGACTATTAACTCACTTAAATCATCTACATGCAAAGACATCTACAACATGGACTCAATAATGCTAAAGGAACTCGGCTCATTGCCCTTACAACCCATAACACAGATAATTAATCAGTCCATCTCACAGGGAGCATTTCCAAGCACGTGGAAATCTGCAATCATTGTCCCAATATTCAAAAATGGTGACCCTCTTTCATTAGCCAACTACAGACCAATAAGTATACTTTCCATAATGTCCAAAGTTGCGGAGAAACTAGTTGCTGAACAGATTATAAACCACATTAACACCACCCCATTCACACTACACCCAATGCAGTTTGGATTTCGAACCAACTATTCAACTGAAACGGCCACTTGCTTCTTTACAGAAAATATTCGTCAATCACTGGACAAGGGTAGGGTCGTTGGCACTGTTTTCCTTGATCTGAGAAAGGCATTTGACACGGTTAATCACAATATTCTGCTGAATAAGTTGCAACACTTCAACTTCTCTGCCAATACTGTAAAATTGATTCAGGCTTATTTAACAGACCGCTCTCAGTATGTTAGAATTCAGTCACATCTTTCCTCCCCCCTTAGTCTCTCCACTGGTGGCCCACAAGGGTCAATTTTAGGTCCATTATTATTCTCACTATACATCAACGATCTCCCATCTGTTTGCTCTAATGTCTCTGTCCAGATGTATGCTGATGACACAGATCTCTATGTCCATGGAACAAACATCTCCACCATATCTGCCAAACTCACACAGGCCCTAGTTCATGTCACAAATTGGTTACAGCACTCATGTCTACAACTAAACACATCCAAGACAGTCGTAATGTTCTTCACCAAATCTTATAACAGCTCCTCCATAAATCCTGATGTCCGTGTGTGCAATGAACAGCTCCAGGTGGTTCCAGAATACAAATACCTCGGTGTCATCATCAATCATCAGTAATCGCATCAAATTTAATCTCAGCAATTTTCGACACATTCGACCTTAAATGTCCATTCAGTCAGCCAAAATGTTCATACATTCCATGATACTTTCCCATATCACTTACTGTCTCACTGTCTGGTCTCACTCAACTTCTACAGCTCTAAAACCCATCCACTCTCTTTATAAACGGACCATCAAAACTCTCGATCGGAAACCACACTCTTATCACCACTGTCCAATCCTCCAAAAACACAATTTACTGAACTGGGAAAACATGGTAAAATATGTTCATCTCTGTCTCATATATAAAATCATTCATGGCTTGTCATCTCCTCCACTCACACAGTTTATTCACATCAGGACCTCTGACCACAAAAGAACCAGAGGGGCATCGACAGGGGACTGCATCATCCCACTCAGAAAAAGTCTCTTTGGCCAAACCACCTTCTCTGTGAAAGCTGCTCATGACTGGAACACCACCCCCACCACAATTAGAAGTCTCCCCACTTACACCTCATTTAAATTACAGTTAAAGAAATGGTTAATTGAAAATCAGTCTTGTCACCACTAACATCCACCTCTCGATGCTCCTGTCTCCATCCTGCCTCTGTTTGAGTTTTGTTGTATGTCTGTTTGTGTCTGTGTGTGTATGTAGACAACGCTATGTTGTGTTTGTGGCTGAATGTGGTTTTATGACTATAAGAATGGAGTTGTATGTGACTGTATGTAAGAATGATTTTAGAGTGTAAATAATAACCTTGTTTTTATTGTATTGTATTTTATTTCCTACAGGTTGACATTTTACACCTTTCCCGGGACTACGGATGAAAAATAGCCCTCGGGCTAATTCTGGCATATTTACATGCAAATGTTTATTAATGTGCATTGTCCCTGTCTCCAAAACAACAAGATGGGCTGGAAGACCTGGGTGATGCACTGTCTGAGTTAGAAAAGAAACTTTGTCAACATTTCCAAAGACTAGAGATAAGGGGGAAGAGAGGAAGAAATGTTCCAGTTCTTTTGACACCAGCAATGCAGGAATCTTTAGATCTTCTTGTCACTAAATGGGAGATGTGTGGAGTTCCCCAGGAAAACCATTACCTCTTTGCTAGGCTTCATGCCTTTTCCTGCTATCATGGCTCTGACTGTCTCCGGCATTTTTCCAAGACCTGCGGAGCAAAAAACCCCGAAAGCCTCACCTCAACAAAACTGCGCAAACAAACAGCAACTTTGTCACAAGTTCTAAACCTCAGCAACACATAACTGGATCAGCTGGCTGATTTTCTAGGACATGATGTCAGAGTCCATCGACAGTTCTACAGACTTCCTGAAGGCACACTTCAACTTGCTAAAATGAGCAAGGTTCCCATGGCTCTGGAGCAGGGACGCATGGCAGAATTCAAGGGCAAGGGCCTAGATGACATCACTATTCACCCAGAGGGTATATTTGAATGTATTTTTTAAAAAGAAATAATTAACCAATTTAAAAACATGGTTTAACTAAATAATTATATTTACTTTTACAGATAATGTTCAGGCTGATAGTGTATATTTATTTTGCTTTGAGCTCTCTTTAGCCACACCTATTTCCTGATTTCTCCACCCACTTTTGCTTGTTGGTCAGGTTACAGAGTTGGCTGGGCCTGCACATCATCACGCATAAGCACACACCTAGAGATAGACAAACCTTCAAATACCTGATAACCTCATACCTGATTTTGAAACACAGCAGGAATCTGTTTATGCCGATGGTTTGTGGTCAGTTCTTATACATCGATTAATTTGTTAACATTGTGTGTTTAGAGGATGTCGTTACCAGCAGTCAGGCAGAGGAGTTGGAGGCTGAAGTTCTTGATGAAAATTACAGTGACAACAGAAACCAGCAATCCAGAAAATCAACATGCAAAAGTATTTGATTTATGCATATTTTTCAACAGAACCAATCTTGACTCTGCAAACAATTTATGGCCATGAAGTAATAGACTTTATTTTTATACATGTATTTTTCATTCACTGTGTCTTGTAGAAGATGTGGTCACTACCAGTCAGGCCAAAGTGGAACTGGAGAATAAACTGCCCAATGAGTGAAACACCAGCAGCTCAAAGGCAGCCAGGCAGTAAAATCAAATACAAAGGTATTAATGAAGACATGTTTAACTATGCTCCAAACCATTTTGCTCTGATGTTGTCGTAACGGGTGTGTGTAGCGGACCAAGGGATGCAGACTCGGGGTAGATTTACAGTATTTATTGTAAAAATGGAACAAAGTACGAACAGCGGGTGATCCGGAGGTGAGCAGGTGAGCAGGAACACAGGAAACACAGGGACCGGGGACATGAAGGGACCACAGGACGACAGGCAGACCAGACGGGCGTAGGGCAGAGCGGGCAGGAGACATCCAGGGCCGGAGCACGACAGGAACACAGGGATGACAGGAACGCAGGCACAACACGAACAAGTGAGGACGACAACACAGCACAGACAGGGTGAGTCCAAACAGACAATCTCCCACCGAGTGTCTTCCCCCATCTCCTCTTATCCATGGCAGGTGTGGTGATTAGCCAGATGGAGAGCAGGTGCGCGCGGGAGGAGCCGAGAGCTCCGCCCAGCTCCAGGTACAAGCAGGTGAGGGAGGGGGAAGAGCACACAGGGAGGAAAACCAGGAGCGGACAGTGCGGATCATGACAGATGTGTAAAACTGTGTTGTGTGAATATCTTATTTGAATACCTTGGGGGATCTTGTATAAAGCTGTATACTGTATCTCCCTATTTCACAGTTTGCCCCTCAGTCAAAAAGCGAAAGTGGAACAAAGAGGTCCATGCTGTTGAGAAGCACCTGATGCACTTCATCAACACATGTCGTGTTCCAGACAAAAGCGACTGTGTGAAGTGTCTGCAGCTCGAGAAAGACGCACTCAAACACAGAGATTGGCTGGCAGTTAAGTTTTACGTAAAGAACAGGATCACAACTCTCAAAAGAAAAGTTTGAGCACACATAGGTTCAGTTTAGAACATAGTTTAAATCTTCAGATGTTCACTGTTTGTGCCACTATAATCATTCTGACAGTACAGTAACGGGTTTTCTCAAAATTCTCAAATATTTCCATGTTTTTCTATTGATAAATCACAAGGTAGACCATGTTTAGCAATATGTTTTTTAATATCACAGCATCTTTTGGTTTCCCTGAGCAAAGATTTCCTTCAGTGTTCAACAATGTTCATATTTTTGAAAGATATGGTTTTAATTAAAATTAATAACACAAAAGTCTTTCTGTATCTATGCATTTTATCAGGCCATTTAAATTGTAAAACATTTTAATTGCTGTGTGCATGCTGTGGCCTACAACTACCTAAAAACCAGACAGTGTGGATATTGTTGCCTACAACTACCTAAAAACCAGACAGTGTGTATATTGTTGCCTACAACTACCTAAAAACCGGAAAGTGTGTATATTTGGATCTCACAAGTACCTAAATACCGGAAAAGTCCCAACAAGTATGGTATCAGTCTGGTCAGTTTTTCTTTTTTATGGAAAATTGGGTATTTGAGGTGTGATTATTGTTTAGGGGGGCATGCCTGATTTTTTTTGGCTGCTGTAGGACCAGCAGAAAGGGTGGTTCCCACAAGTCATGTTCTAGTCAGGTTGTCCCACAAGGTGACAAAGACATGTGTGTGTGTGTGTGTGTGTGTGTGTGTGTGTGTGTGTGTGTGTGTGTGTGTGTGTGTGTGTGTGTGTGTGTGTGTGTGTGTGTGTGTGTGTGTGGGTGGGTGGGTGTGGTCTGCACAACATCTTTAAGAGTTCAGGTACATTCCATAGGTCTGCACCCCCTGGTGGCCACATGTCATTTACCTTAGTGTTAATAAATCAAGATACCAGTTTGATGTAGTGCCTCACTGTTAGAAAATCCATCCATCCATTTTCTTCCACTTATCCGGGGCCAGGTCGCAGGGATAGCAGTCTAAGCAGGGACTCCCAGACTTCCCTCACCCCAAGTACATCCTCCAGCTCCTCCGGTGGGACCCCAAGGCGTTCCCAGGCCAGCTGAGAGAAATAGTCCTCCAGCGTGTCCTGGGTCTTCCGTGAGGCCTCCTCCCGGTGGGACATGCCTGGAACACCTTCCTATGGAAGCGTCCAGGAGGCATCCTGAGCAGATGCCCGAGCCACCTCAACTGATTCCTCTCGACGTGTAGGCGCAGCGGCTCTACTCCAAGCTCCTCCCGTGTGACTGAGCTCCTCATCCTATCCCTAAGGAAGCGCCCGGCCATCCTACAAAGGAAACCCATTCTGGCCGCTTGTATCCTCGATCTTGTCCTTTTAGGTATTACCCAGAGCTCATGACCATAGGTGAGGTTAGGAACGTAGATTGACTGGTAAATCGAGAGCCGGTCCCCCTTCTTATACAGAGGGACCACCACCCCGGTCTTCCAATCCAGAGCCATTGTCCCCGACAGCCAGACGATGTTGCAGAGACGTGTCAGCCAAGACAGCCCCACAACATCCAGAGACTTGAGGTGCTCAGGATGGATCTCGTCCACCCCCTTGCCACCAAGGAGCTTGCCAACTACCTTGGTGACTTCAGCCAGGGTGATGGACGAGTCCGCCTCCGGGTCCCCAGTCTCTGCTTCCTCCTCAGAAGACGTGACAGTGGGATTGAGGAGATGATCAAAGGATTCCTTCCACCGCCCGACAACATCCCCAGTCGAGGTCAGCAGCTCTCCACCTGCACTGTAAACATTGTTGTCGAAGCACTGCTTCCCCCTCCTGAGGTGTCGGACGGTTTGCCAGAATCTCTTTGATGCTGCCCGATGGTCCTCCTCCATGGCCTCCTCGAACTCTTCACAACCCCGGGTTTTTGCCTCTGTGACCGCACGAGCCACGGCATGCTTGGCCCGCCAGTACTCATCAGCTGCCTCAGGAGTCCCACGAGCCAACAAGGCTCAATAGGACTCCTTCTTCAGTATGACGGCTTCCATTACTTTCGGTGTCCACCACCGGGTTTGGGGATTGCCGCCACGACAAGCACCGCAGACCTTACGACCACAGATACAAGCAACCGCATCGACAATAGAGGTGGAGAACATGGCCCACTCGGAGTCCATGTCCCCAGCCTCCCCTGGGATCAGGGAAAAGCTCTCCCGGAGGTGTGAGTTGAAGGCCCCTCTGACAGAGGGTTCCGCCAGATGTTCCCACCAGACCCTAACAATGCGCTTGAGCCTTCCAGGTCTGTCCGGCTTCCTCCTCCGCCAGCGGATCCAACTCCAAGGATTGACATAAATATACCTAAAAGTGTCTTTTGAAATGTATTCCATTTTTGGGACAAAAAGCTTTTTTCCCCATTTTTGTTCTAGTGCGGCCAGTTTTTAGAGGTAAACAATCATGAGATCTTGAATTAAAATTCTTCTCCAGCTCTTCTCTTCCTCTTCTCTCCTCTCTTCTCTCCTCACTCTTTTCTCCTCTTCCTCTCTCCTCTCCTCTTTCTCTTTCCTTCTCTCCTCCTCTCCTCCCTCTCTCTTTCTCCCTCTCTTTATTGTCCAGTTTTTAGATGTAGACAATCATGAGTTCTTTTATTAAAACTTATATCAAAGCTTAACAAACAAGTGAGATATTCAGGCAGTCTATCGTTGTTGTTCCTTATACATTTTATAAATACATTTTAGCGTAGTGTAGCGATGGATAGCGATGTCCAACCTACTTTTTCATAGAATGCGCAGTGATGTTTTTTAAATCAATAAACAGTGCTACACAGTCTTATTTTGACCTCAAGAGCAGCTTATAAAACATATATGTACTGGCGCAAGACAAATTTAGCTGAAATACATAGTAACAAATTGGATCCAGGCCCTGTGGAGGCAGATCTGATGGTGCCTCAGTCATTGTCAAAGTCCATTCTTCAGCTCTATTGACCTTGGGCAGAACGTAGCAAACTCATGTTGCCATTTTCAACCCAGTGTCCAGCCAACCATCTGCCCCCCTCCCTGCACTCCATTCCATTATCATTACAACCAAACAGCCACAGCTAAACTATCATGGAGTTGCTTCTTTTGGAAACACTGGCATTTTGTTATGGTATGTAAATGGCCACCTGGCAGAACAAAGAATCTATAATAATAATAATAAAAACTGCAAGCAGTGATAAAGGCCCTCGCCACCCCTTGCAACCGTGGGGTACATCCCACCGTGAAGAACCTGCCTTTTATTGCCACTTACATCGCCCCTCCTCCCAAAAACAGCATCTAGGTAATCCTACTCCATTCATTCCAGTAAGACCATTTCTGACATTGTCATGCCTGCATGGTTGGAAATAGAGGTATGTGATAATTGACCTTTTTGTTCACTATGGCAATACAGATGCCCACGCCAAATCTGAAATGCTTGTGTCAAAATAATGTTTTAGGTCCCATTCAAAAGTTCAAGGGGACGCTGTAGAGCAGTTTTATATCATAGCTATACAACTTGTAAATCGCTGCCTTCAGGTCATCAATGCGCACAAATGTTTCATTGGGATCAATTCAATTCAACATCATCTGTGATACACATGTTTTTATGCTTTTCAAACTTTCCACTGATTTGCAGATTAGCCATACCCACTTTTTAGAAATAATAAAAAATCTAAATAATAATATTTAATTACACTTGTTTAGTTTTACGAATTTTCAAGCATTTTGAAAGAAATTCAAAGATAAAGTAAGAAAGGTGCGATTTTGCAAAAATGGGGTTTCGCCCAATAAGGCTGACTTCCTGTTGGGTTTAGGGTGGGGTCATAATAGAGTTTTTTACTTGTCATGACATAGGCTATTTTCAAGTTTCATCTGTGTCTGTTTAAAAAGGTTTGGCGTCTTCTTCCATTGGCGAGATGTATTTTGATTTTATAAGGGGGTGCCACAGTCATTTTTAATCATTTTCAATTGTGCTTTTGAGTTCTCATTGGCTTTTTTGATCAGTATGTCAAGGAGGATATATGTGCCAAATTTCAATTGTCTATGAGAAACTTTGAAAAAAAATAAATAATTGGGGGCACTACCGAGTCATTTTAAAATATTTTTAAGTAGGAATTTCAAAAAACTAAATTTTTCTCCAATTTTGAATTTTGGGTCCAATAAAATTGACTTTCCATTAATGTTCACGGGGTCAAAAATGGCTTAAATCCAGCAGGTACAATAATAATAATGGAAATTTTTTTTCTACCCATTATTTTTCTCCTAAGCCATAACAGCTACAGTCATGTGATTTTCCATATTGTGCCCCATCACAAATAAGGCCCCTGTGAATTTTTCCACAAGTCCAAGACAAATTTTTTTTTAAAGGAATTTGAAGAGGGCGCTAGAGAGACATTTTGTTAAAGAACGCATTGATGTGCATATCATTGCGTTCAGCTCCCACATCTGCATGAACGCTGTATTAGCTTTTTCCAAACAAAAAATGTCTAAGCGAAATATGTCCATCCATCCATTTTCTTCCGCTTATCCGGGGCCGGGTCGCGGGGGCAGCAGTCTAAGCAGGGACTCCCAGACTTCCCTCACCCCGGACACGTCCTCCAGCTCCTCCGGTGGGACCCCAAGGCGTTCCCAGGCCAGCCGAGAGACATAGTCCCTCCAGCGTGTCCTGGGTCTTCCCCGGGGCCTCCTCCCGGTGGGACATGCCCAGAACACCTCCCTAGGGAGGCGTCCAGGAGGCATCCTGAGCAGATGCCCGAGCCACCTCAGCTGGTTCCTCTCAACGCGTAGGAGCAGCGGCTCTACTCCGAGCTCCTCCCGTGTGACCGAGCTCCTCACCCTATCCCTAAGGGTGCGCCCGGCCACTCTGCGGAGGAAGCCCATTTCAGCCGCTTGTATCCGCGATCTTGTCCTTTCGGTCATTACCCAAAGCTCATGACCATAGGTGAGGGTAGGAACGTAGATTGACCGGTAAATCGAGAGCTTCGCCTTCCGGCTCAGCTCCTTCTTTACCACAACGGACCGATACAGCGACCGCATCACTGCAGACGCTGCACCGATCCGCCTGTCAATCTCCCGCTCCATCCTTCCCTCACTCGTGAACAAGACCCCGAGATACTTGAACTCCTCCACTTGGGGCAGAGACTCACCACCCACCCGGAGAGAGCAAACCACCTTTTTCCGGTCGAGAACCATGGCCTCGGATTTGGAGGAGCTGATTCTCATCCCAGCCGCTTCACACTCGGCTGCAAACCGCCCCAGTGCCTGCTGCAGGTCCTGGCTCGAAGAAGCCATCAGGACAACATCATCTGCAAACAGCAGAGATGAAATCCTGTGGTTCCCAAACCAGACCCCCTCCGGCCCCTGGCTGCGCCTAGAAATTCTGTCCATAAATATAATGAACAGAACCGGTGACAAAGGGCAGCCTTGGCGGAGTCCAACATGCACCGGGAACAGGTCTGACTTACTGCCGGCAATGCGAACACAGCTCCTGCTCCGGTCATACAGGGACCGGACAGCCCTTAGCAAAGAGCCCCGGACCCCATACTCCCAGAGCACCCCCCAAAGGACACCACGAGGGACACGGTCGAATGCCTTCTCCAAATCCACAAAACACATGTGGACTGGTTGGGCAAACTCCCATGAACCCTCGAGGACCCGATGAAGAGTATAGAGCTGGTCCAGTGTTCCACGACCAGGACGAAAACCACACTGCTCCTCCTGAATCCGAGGTTCGACTATCGGTCGGATTCTCCTCTCCAGTACCCTGGAATAGACCTTACCGGGAAGGCTGAGGAGTGTGATTCCCCTGTAATTGGAACACACCCTCCGGTCCCCCTTCTTATACAGAGGGACCACCACCCCGGTCTGCCATTCCACAGGTACTGTCCCCGACCGCCACGCGATGTTGCAGAGACGTGTCAGCCAAGACAGTCCCACAACATCCAGAGACTTGAGGTACTCAGGACGGATCTCGTCCACCCCCGGAGCCTTGCCACCGAGGAGCTTGCCAACCACCTCAGTGACTTCAGCCAGGGTGATGGACGAGTCCGCCTCTGGGTCCCCAGTTTCTGCTTCCTCCTCGGAAGACGTGACAGTGGGATTGAGGAGATCCTCAAAGTATTCCTTCCACCGCCCGACAACATCCCCAGTCGAAGTCAGCAGCTCTCCACCCGCACTGTAAACAGTGTTGGTGAAGCACTGCTTTCCCCTCCTGAGGCGTCGGACGGTTTGCCAGAATCTCTTTGAGGCCGTCCGATAGTCCTCCTCCATGGCCTCCCCGAACTCCTCCCAACCCCGAGTTTTTGCCTCTGTGACTGCCCGAGCCGCGGCACGCTTGGCCCGCCTGTACTCATCAGCTGCCTCAGGAGTCCCACGAGCCAACAAGGCTCGATAGGACTCCTTCTTCAGCTTGACGGCATCCCTTACTTCCGGTGTCCACCACCGGGTTCGGGGATTGCCGCCGCGACAAGCACCACAGACCTTACGACCACAGCTACGAGCAGCCGCATCGACAATAGAGGTGGAGAACATGGCCCACTCGGAGTCCATGTCTCCAACCTCCCCCGGGATCAGGGAGAAGCTCTCCCGGAGGTGGGAGTTGAAGACCCCCCTGACAGAGGGCTCCGCCAGACGTTCCCAGCAGACCCTCACAATGCGCTTGGGCCTGCCAGGTCTGTCCGGCTTCCTCCTCCGCCAGCGGATCCAACTCACCACCAGGTGGTGATCAGTTGACAGCTCAGCCCCTCTCTTCACCCGAGTGTCCAAGACACGTGGTCGAAGGTCAGATGACACGACAACAAAGTCGATCATCGACCTCCGACCTAGAGTGTCCTGGTGCCATGTGCACCGATGGACACCCTTGTGCTCGAACATGGTGTTTGTTATGGACAAGCTGTGACTAGCACAGAAGTCCAATAACAAAACACCGCTCGGGTTCAGATCGGGGAGGCCGTTCCTCCCAATCACGCCCCTACACTGTCACAGCGAAATATGTCTTTGAAATATTCCAAAAATTGTGATTTGGTTGAAAATTCACTGTCCACACCCAAAATCATATTCAAAATGTAATTAATAATCTTTAATTGCACATGGGTATGATGGAATTTGACTAAATTTGAATTCTTTGCAATGAAAACTGTTCAAGGAGATCCTAAATGCGAGGGTGTGCACTTTTGTCATTACCAGATTTGATCAGATATGGCTGACTTCCTGTACAATTTAGGGTGCGGCCATAATATAATTTTTGTCATGTCCTGATATGTTCTATTTTTTTATGTGTGTTTCAGAAATTTACATTGACTTTTTTCCGTGTCGGGCTCCCATTGGCCCAATGAAAATCAAAGTTTGAGGGGGCGCTACCGAGTCGTCTTTTGTTAATTTTTCTCGCGGTCTGCAGTGACAATTAGAGCTTGTTCAGTTCTAATTTTTGATACCACTCACTGGCATGTTGGGTCGTGTTTACGACTTGATTTTTGCCATTTTCCGGGTCCGGACGCGGTTTTAATGAGTCCCTCGCTGGGTCGTTGTTCCAGGCTCGGGCCTAAAAATAATAATAATAATTAAAACTGCAAGCAGTGATAAAGGCCCTCGCCACCCCTTGCGACCGCGGGGTACACACCACCGCGGAGATCCTGCGATTCCAATGGGAGCATTTATGACACTGTCACGCCTGCACGGTTGGAAATAGAAGTATGTCTTCATTGGTTTTTTTGTTCAGTATGATGAGAGGAATATGTGTACCAAATTTCAATGGTCTATGACAAAGTAATTATTTTTAATCCCTGTTGACCAAAACCCATGTATTTCAATGATAAATGTCAGACGTTGCCATAGCAACACCTTTCAAAATAGAGGTATGGTGTCATTGACTTTTTTGTTCAGTATCGGAATTGGGATGTCCATGCCAATTTTCAAATGTTTGTGACATGTGTGTTTTCTTACGTGCCATTTAAAAATTTCCAGGGGGTGTTGTGGAGCAATGTAATATTTGATATGTGTAAATTGCATATCTATGCACTCAGATCAAGACTTTGAACTAAATGTATATTAATGCCGAAAAATGGGAAACTGCATGTTTGAGTTACACACAATTAAAAACTTCAAAAAATTTATTTTTTTCTTTGCAGGCTGGCCACGTCCACATTTTATGATGTAGAAAAATCCAAGACAGTTTCCTATAATTCCACATGGGTCTAGTTCATTTTGACCAATTTGCAAGTTTCTTGAATGAAAATCCAAGGCGCAAAAAATCCAAATGTAAGAGGTAAAATTTTGGAAAAATGGGGTTCCGCCCACAATGGCCGAATTCCTGTAGGGTTTAGGGTGGGGCCATAATACAATTTTTTACTTGTCTTGACATGTTCTATGTTTGTACCAAATTTCATTTGTCTATGATGAAAAACGTCTCTCATTGCCGTAATGTATTTCAAATTTTGAGGTGGCGCTATTGAGTCATTTTGATACGTTAATTTTTTTTGAACATCAAAATACAAATTTTTTTGCCAATCTTGAATTTTAGGCCATAGTTTGGTGAGTGTAGAGCATCTATTTAGTCTACAACAAAGTCCAGTACTCTGAACCCCATTCATTTCAATGACACATTTATTATGTTACCACGGTAACATAGTTGCAGACAGAGGTATGTTCTCATTGGCTTTTTTGTTCAGTTTGCCAAGCAAAATGTCCATGCCGAATTTCAAATGTTTATGTCAAAGTAATTTTTTTGGTCCAATTCAAAAGTTCAAGGGGGCGTTGTGGAGCAAAAAAAAATTCTGACATATGTAAATTGTATATAATTTCGTGTAGATCAAGATTTTAAACAAAATGTACATTAATGCCGGGAAATAGGATACTGCATGTGTGAGTTATGCTCACTTTAACACTTCAAAATATTGTTTTTTTCTTTGATTGGTGGCCACACCCACATTTTCTAATTTAGAAAATTCCAAAAGAGTTCCCTATAATCCCACATGTCTAGTAAATTGTGACCATGTTGCAAGTTTCTTGAATGAAGTCCAAGGAGCAAAAAATCCAAATGTGAGAGGTAAAATTTTGAAAAAATGGGGTTCCGCCCACAATGGCCGACTTCCTGTAGGGTTTAGGGTGGGGTCATAATATAATTTTTTACTTGTCTTGACATGTGCTATGTTTATACCAAATTTCATTTGTCTACGATGAAAAAGGTCTCTCATTGCCACAATGTATTTCAAATTTTGAGGTGGCGCTATTGAGTCATTTTGAAACATTAATTTTTTTGAACATTAAAATAAAATTTTTTTCACCAACCTTGAATTTTGGGTACAATAAAATTGACTTTTCGTTAACGTTCAGGGGGTCAAAAGTGGATTCAAAGTCGCGACCAAAATAATAATAATAATAATAATTAAAACTGCAAGCAGTGATAAAGGCCCTCGCCACCCCTTGCGACCACGGGGTACATGCCACAGTGAAGATCCTGCCTTTCGTTCCCGCTTACATCGCCCTTCCCCCCAAAATCAGCGACTAAGTAATACTACTCCATTCATTCCAATGAGAGCATTTATGACATTGTCACGCCCGCACGGTTGGAAATAGAGTTATGTCTTTATTGGCTTTTTTGTTCAGTATGATGAGAGGAATATGTGTACCAAATTTCAATGGTCTATGACAAAGTAATTATTTTTCATCCCAGTTAACCACAGCCCATGTATTTCAATGAGAAATGTCAGACGTTGCCATGGCAACACCTTTCAAAATAGAGGTATGGTGTTGTTGACTTTTTTGTTCAGTATAGGAATAGGGATGTTCATGCCAAATTTCAAATGTTTGTGACAAAGTATTTTTTTTACATGCCATTTAAAATTTTCAAGGGGGCGCAGTGGAGCAATGTAATATTTGATATGTGTAAATTGCATATCTATTCACTCAGATCAAGATTTTGAACAAAATGTATATTAATGCCGGGAAATAGGATACTGCATCTGTGAGTTTTGCTCACTTTAACATGTCAAAATATTGCTTTTTTCTTTGATTGGTGGCCACACCCATATTTTATGATGTAGAAAAATCCAAGACAGTTCCCTATAATCCCACATGTGTCTCGTTCATTTTGACCAATTTTCAAGTTTCTTGAATGAAAATCCAAGGCGCACAAAATCCAAATGTGAGACGTAAAATTTGGGAAAAATGGGGTTCCGCCCACAATGGCCGACTTCCTGTAGAGTTTAGGGTGGGGTCATAATATAATTTTTTACTTGTCTTGACATGTTCTATGGTTGTACCAAATTTAATTTGTCAACGATGAAAAAGGTCTCATTGCCGTAATGTATTTCCAATTTTGAGGTGGCGCTATTGAGTCATTTTGATACGTTAATTTTTTTCCACATGAAAATACAACTTGTTTTGCCAATCTTGAATTTTAGGCCATAGTTTGATGAGTGTAGAGCATCTATTTAGTCTACAACAAAGTGCAGTACTCTGAACCCCATTCATTTCAATGACACGTTTATTATGTTACCACGGTAACATAGTTGAAAATAGAGGTATGTTCTTATTGGCTTTTTTGTTCAGTATGTTAAGAGGAATATGTGTACCAAATTTCAATGGTCTATGACAAAGTAATAATTTTTCATCCCAGTTATCCAAAACCCATGTATTTCAATGAGAAATGTCAGACGTTGCCATGACAACACCTTTGAAAATAGAGGTATTGATGGATTCAAAATATATATTCAAGTTATATTATGTTATCTCACTGTTCATTTTAAAGGTACTGTAATGTAATGTTCACTCTTTATTAGTCATTACTATTAGTTATAGTCATTTCACTATTTTATTTAGTCATTATATTCAATTATGTAAACTATGTAATCTGCACTAATGTTTGTTCTTGAGTCTTGCAGAAAATGTCTTTTGAAAGTGCAGGATCCCACGGGAAGAAGGTCACGGTGAAACCGAAACATCATGGGAGGATGTTTTGTGACCTTCTGGAAATGCAAAACAGAATATATTTCTCTGTGAATTTCGTCATATGTTTTTACACTGCTTGCCCCCCCCCCCTTTAGATGTGTATGTAACTAGGGTTTCCTAACTTTAATAAAAGAGGTGAAAGACGGTCTGGGCCCCAGAGAGGGTGGTGGTTTGTAACTGGGGTTTTTTGCCTCTCCGCTCTTTCTCCTCAATATTGAGACAAAATAATCTCTCTTGTCTTCTCTTCTCTTTTGAACTCTAATATAGGTTGTGAACCTATCAACTTGGTCCTTCGAGCCGGATCCCAATATACCGGAGGACTCCAGCGGATGTCGGAGACCCAGGAGAGACTGTGGCCACAGCATATGAGACCTTTTCCAGGACTGGTCTCTTCGATATCTTTTGGAGTCTAAAGGTTGAAGGGATACCGAGGGAGAGAGACGAGACGAGTGAGTAAGTCTTGCTTTAAAAAAAACGGTATGACTGGGGGTCATGCGCGTAGAAAAACCCTAATTATCCTAGGCTCCAATTAGGTACTAAAACCTACTAATACTAATAGTAGTAGTAGTACTAGGGACGGATACGGAGTCCCGTTACCGGGTAAAATAGTGATATTTTACTGGCTGGTACAAAACCGTGATAAGAGGGACGGATGCGGAGTCCCGTTACCGGGTAAAATAGTGATATTTTACTGGCTGGTACAAAACCGTGGAATAAAAAGCAAGGGTGTGTGTGAGAGAGAGACGTGTGAGTGGAGATTCTGAACCACTAGGTGACGAATCTCATACCAAAAAGGTTGGGGAAATACGGTGTATTTCTGTGGATGCAGAGGCAAGATCTCTCCGCCTGCTGAGGCTAAAGTGAGAGATACCACACTAATCACTCGTACCAACCTGTTGTTGTTGTATTCCAGCGATAGAGACCTCCCTAGGAGTTAAAAGCTGGACTAAATTTGAGGAAATAAAAATGGGAAATAAAACTACAAAATTGACACCAAAAGTAAAAGACTAGAAAGCCGTGCACGCAAAATATCCTGAAAAATGTACACAGTTAGATTTGTGGGTAACAAAATATAAATTTGAAGGCGAGTTAAAATCTTCTAAAATAATGGAGCTCCAAAATAAAATACAAAATAAAATACTAAATAAAATACAAAATGAAATACAAGAAAAATGCAAAAATAAAGAATATGATATGTGTAAACTATCTATCATTACTATACTATACTATACTATCATTTGGAAAGATGGTTGGAATTGGCACAAGCCAGAGGAAAAGGCCAACCAGAGGCAAAACGTAAGCAACAAATTATGCTTAATACAAAGGAGGAAGATGATTTCACCATTTCACCACTGTAATAGCGGCTCAGCCAGAAACACCAGTACAGCAGGCTCAAGCCGAGATAGAGGGAGCAGTAGCGGGAGGGGAGCAGCAAGCGCCCGCGCCCCCGCCTCCATATCACCCGTATCAAGAGGCAACAGAGCTATTACACCAGATGAAAACTACACAAACTAGAAGTGAGGCAAAAGCTAAAGCTGAAAAAATTGAATTTAGTAAAACCATGGGAGCTAACCCTGTGGTCATTACTACTTATGAACAGCCTAATGAAGCATCCAAGCAGGAACAAACTTTCATTATTCCTACTGCCCCCATGATAAGTAGTACAGAGGTACAGATCAAGATAATTTGGAAATACTGTCCCATGATGACAAACAACTCCTAGTTAGGTTGACAGCATTAAAAACAAGGATCCAAAATAGATTCACTAGGAGAGCAAATTATATGAAAATAAACAGAACTAAACAAAAAGAAGATGAAGCTGGTAATGAAAATTGTGCATACAGACAGCAATTAAAGAATGCTTTGCACGCTAATTGTACCACAAGAATTCGTAATTGGATTGACAAGCATTATATAAATTTTGCTACAGGGGCACTAGACCAATATGTAGATCATGCAATGCATGCAGATAAAGTGATAAAAAACCACAGGAAGGAAAAATACTAGTTGATTTACAAGCTGCATTAGGGTGCGGACGCACCTTACCAAAAGTTACTCTACTTTTTAGTTTAGTTTTACTTTAGTTTGTTTATTATTGTGTCTTGCATACAAAGAATGCCGAGCCCTTAAATTCCACAGCTTATAAGACACCATTAATAAAAATACAATAGTCCAGACGTGTGATACAACAAACAAAAACAAAAAGAAAACAAAACAAACTAAATCTACTAGTTAATGGGGTACAAATTTCTTTCTTGTGTGATACTGGTGCGTGTAAAACCACCATGAAAACTATGAAAACTAAAGTCCCACATATGATACACAGTGGGGAGAGCAGCAAATGGGGAAATAACACATGTTTCACTGACAAAACCTGTCATGATACAAGATCCAAAGGGAAAGACAATAAAACTAGCTGTATTGTATTTGACTGCCCGTTAAATTTGTTGGGTCGTTATGCATTGGTAGCTTTAGGATTAGTCCTAATCCCAGATAACATACGTAACATACAAGTAAAAATAATGCAAGAAGTTTAGACCAACAACTTATATGTTATTCACCCAAATGATGAGGAAGAACTGTTTCCCTGAAATGCATTAGAACTTACACAAGAGGAAGAGGCCATATTAAGTGACATACCACAGTGTTTGTGGTCAAAAGGGCCATCTGATGTAGGTCTGATTAAAGGGGTAATACCAGTAACAATTAGACCCAAATCTGAATAATACAGACCTTGTGTGAAACAGTATAAATTAAAACCTGATACTATAGAAAATGGCCATAAAGTGAGTAAAAATAAGCTTCAAAAATACAGTGAAGTATTTAGGACATAGTTTAAGTGCTGGAGGCCGTACAATAATAGCAGGACGTAAAGAGGCTATACTTAAAGCACCAAAACCTCAAACAAAGAAACAAATGATGTCATTTCTAGGAGTAACTAATTACTGTAGACAATGGATATTAAGGCAATGTTCAAATATTAGGCAATTTAAAAAACTGTATAAATGTCATATTGTCATATTCTGTCCAGATATACCAAAAGAAAATCCTAATTAATGGTAGCAGTGGTTATATGTATACTTTTTTGTTGATAGAATGGTTCAGTGATGATGTACAGGAAAGATTATGGTGATTTTTGTGATAATAACATGAACAAGGAGAATAAGAATAACAAGAATAATGAATATATAATAATAATAATAAGAAGAAGAAGAAGAAGAAGAAGAAGAAGAATAAAAAGAAAAAGTAGTTAATACTAAGAAGTAAAGTAAAAGGAAGCTGGATGAAATTTTTGTTCAAAGTTTGAATCAGAAGAACGGGGTGGGATTAAATAAGTGTACACTTCTTCCCACATCCTTTTTGAGAATGTTCAAAGTTTTTGTGGAAGATAATTTATTTTATTTTATGGACTGTAATGACATGTATTACATGATTTATGAACATACTCAAATAAAATTCAAATAAAATTCAAATTCAAATCACATAATTGTATTGAATTGGCAGAAGAGACTACTAAGTGTAGACCAAAAAGACATTAAAGGGACAAAATCATACAGGTTATGCAGTAGTCAGACACAGAAATATTACAAGCAAAAGCATTGCCCCATACTTATTCTGCTCAGGCTGCAGAATTAGTTGCAGGCATGTAAAATTTTTTATTTTTTTATTTAACCTTTATTTAACCAGGAAGGTCCCATTGAGATTAAAAACCTCTTTTTCAAGAGGACATATAAACAAACAATGTTTAAATTGCATAGATCATGAAAAATTGCATAGATAGTAAACTTATGAAAGACAAAATATGTACAATATTTACAGACAGCACTTATGCTTACTCAACAGTGCACACATTTGCTAAATACTGGCAACACCGAGGAATGGTTAATTCTATAGGAAAACCTGTAGTACATGCTGAGTTATTAAAAGCTGAAAAAACTGCTAAAAAAGCAGCAGAAAATCTAGTGCATGTGGCTAGTCTAAAAATAGACCAGGAACTTGACATAGGACTGCTAAAAGACATCAGATGTGGTTAAAAAAGGGAGCTAAATTAAATGATGACCAGAAGGAAAACCTATTTTACCAAAAAATCTTTTTAAATATGCAGCAATTTTGACACATGGTGTCTCACATGTATCAACAGTGGGGATGGTAAAGCATATAGGTCAAATATATACAACGTATGGATTTAATAATTATGCAAAAAAGTTTTGTAGAGCATGTCTCATATGTGCTAAACATAATCCACAAGGAAATTTAAGACCAAAAAGAGGAAGTTTTCCAAAACCAAAATATCCATTTCAAGAAACAACTTATATACAACTAAATAAACGTGAAGGAAAACAGTATTGTTTGGTAATAATAGATGCCTTCTCTAAATGGATAGAGTTATTTCCAACCAAAACCGCAGATGCGCTAACAGTAGCAAAAGCATTGTGCAAAGATATCATAACTAGATATGGAATACCAGAAATAATATGATCAGATAATGGAAGACATTTTGTAAATGAAGTAATCACAAACATAGGGCAATTATTCTGCATTAATTTAAAGAATCACTGCGCTTCTCACCCCCAAAGTGCGGGATTAGTAGAAAGAATGAATGGTACTATTAAAAACAGATTAAAAAAGTGTATGGAGGAAACTAAAAGACCATGGACACAGTGTTTAGACCTGGTAAAATTATACATTAATGTACTATGACATCAAAAGGTTGTAAAAAGGTGATACGTATAAAACAATAACTTATGTTATTTACATGTTTATGCTCACTATGGCTGCAATAATGCTCACACTGGCATTTTGGTATGGGTTAGTACCTTTAAGATCTGTAAGACTGCCTGCTCCTTCAGTGACACCAATGCAAGCTGTGCACTCCTACGTTTATGTGGGAGATTCTATAGTGATGCATACATCCAATTTGACCAGTAAGTAAGTAAAAAAAAAAAAAAAAAAAAAAAAAAAGATAAATGCTCAAAAGAAAGACATTACAGGTTTGGAATTCAAATTTGCATACCAATTGGAACTATCACCACAATTACTATTCCTATAAGTAGTCTTACAGCTGGGAAAGATGCACAAAATGGAATAAAATACGCTAATGACTATTGGTACCTTACTAATGATATTCAAAACCAAGGGTGGGATACATTAGTAGCTGACCAGGATAATACATGGACACCGACACAGGCAAAAACTGACTGGGCAGGTAGGCAGGCAGAGCTCCTAACCTTAGCCAAAACCAAATCCAATCTACTGGTAACAATAAATAACATAAAGAATAATTTGACTAATAATGGTCAAGAATGTTGGATATTTTTGCTGAGAGCTCATGTATCAGGGATAGATCCTATTTACAAATTAATTATATGTGAAATGTTACAAACCTCTGAACCGGTTCTGAGTCCCAGGCTGCAAAGTAGCGGAATAAAAATTAAAGCAACAGTAACTTTTACTAAAGAACAAGTGTTCAATATGGCAACTGGTGTATCTGATTTTGGAAACAATTGGCTAACAATGATAGAACAGGCATCAAAATACTTTAATAAAGACTGTGTTGCTTGTACGGGACCCAGACCGCTTTTGAGAATGGTACCAACACCTCCTGAGTTAACAGTGCAATGTGTGGAGGATATCTTAACTAAAACAAAACAGCACCAGAGGCAGAGTGCGCAGAGTGGGATGCAGTGTACCCACTAACTAAACCTGAAAAACACAAACCAATATTTGAGGCCAAATTGCCAAAAGGAAATTACACCTGTATCCAACGCTCAAATTCGGTAACGAATGTTTTAGGTAATATTGATGGAAATCTATGTGAAAAAAAATCTGACTACAAATAAAGCACTACCCAGTGGGAAAATACTTAGAGCAAATATGCCAAATGAATTTTCTGGAGTATGCGCTCTAGTTAATCTGATAATACCTATAGAAGTAATGTCAATAGAACAAGAACAATTAACAGCATTGATTGAACAACAATCTACTGAAAACCATGCGATTGGAGTGCCCAGAGGGGTTCCTGATAAATATAAATTAGCTAATTAAATTGCCACAGGATTTGAAAATATTCCTTTAATAGCCGCTATAATTCCAATCACTCCCAATAAAAAACGTAGACAGAATCAACTACATCCACTACAAAAATTGGGAAACTACACACAGGAGGGGTTTGAAGCAGTGCACGAGCAATTAAGCGCCACCTCACTTATGCCGCATAGCTGTTGACATGCTCCTGGCAGAACGGGGTGGAGTTTGTTCTGTTATTGGGGCCAGCTGTTGCGTGGTCATCCCTAACAATACCGCTGCAGACGGAAGCCTGACTAGAGCTATAGGCAGCCTGCGTGCGATGAATAGACGCTTAAAGGAGCAGTCTGGGTTGAGTACCCCCTTCTGGGATGACTGGCTAAGGGGGTTTGGGCGCTGCAGAGCACTGGTCTCATCGGTTCTAGTATCAATTGCTGTGTTTGTAGCTATTTTAACCTTGTGTGGATGCTGTTGTATTCCTTGTCTTCGTTCCCTGATCAATAGGTTAATAACCGCTGCCATCTCACCCGCACCTGAGGACAAAGGGGTGCAGATGTACCTATTGGAGGGCAGTGATGACGAGAACCCTGAAGGAGTACTTCCAAATCACAGTTCGATAAACAGGAGGGAATGATGGATTCAAAATATATATTCAAGTTATATTATGTTATCTCACTGTTCATTTTAAAGGTACTGTAATGTAATGTTCACTCTTTATTAGTCATTACTATTAGTTATAGTCATTTCACTATTTTATTTAGTCATTATATTCAATTATGTAAACTATGTAATCTGCACTAATGTTTGTTCTTGAGTCTTGCAGAAAATGTCTTTTGAAAGTGCAGGATCCCACGGGAAGAAGGTCACGGTGAAACCGAAACATCATGGGAGGATGTTTTGTGACCTTCTGGAAATGCAAAACAGAATATATTTCTCTGTGAATTTCGTCATATGTTTTTACACTGCTTGCCCCCCCCCCTTTAGATGTGTATGTAACTAGGGTTTCCTAACTTTAATAAAAGAGGTGAAAGACGGTCTGGGCCCCAGAGAGGGTGGTGGTTTGTAACTGGGGTTTTTTGCCTCTCCGCTCTTTCTCCTCAATATTGAGACAAAATAATCTCTCTTGTCTTCTCTTCTCTTTTGAACTCTAATATAGGTTGTGAACCTATCAGGTATGGTGTCATTGACTTTTTTGTTCAGTATAGCAATAGGGATGTACATGCCAAATTTCAAATGTTTATGTCAAAGTAATTTTTTTGGTCCAATTCAAAAGTTCAAGGGGGCGCTGTGGAGCAATTTATTGTCTGACCTGTGTAAATTGTATATCTATGTGTTCAGATCAACAGTTTGAATAAAAAAGTATATTCATGCCGGGACATAGGACACTAACTGTGTGAGTTACACGCATTTAAATCATTTTAAAAACGTCTTTTTTCTTTGCAGGCTGGCCACACCCACATTTTTTAACTTTGAAAATTCCAAAAGAGTTGCTTATAATCCCACATGGGTGTAGTTCATTTTGACAAATTTTCATGTTTCTCGAATGAAAATTCAAGGCGTAAAAAATTCAAATGTGAGAGGTAAAATTTTAGAAAAATTGGGTTCCGCCCACAATGGCCGATTTCCTGTAGGGTTTAGGGTGGGGTCATAATATAATTTTTTTCTTGTCTTGACATGTTCTATGTTTGTACCAAATTTCATTTGTCTACGATGAAAAAGGTCTCTCATTGCCGCAATGTATTTGAACTTTTGAGGTGGCGCTATTGAGTCATTTTGATACATTAATTTTTTTCCACATGAAAATACAACTTGTTTTGCCAATCTTGAATTTTAGGCCATAGTTTGATGAGTGTAGAGCATCTATTTAGTCTCCAACAAAGTCCAGTACTCTGAACCCCATTCATTTCAATGACACATTTATTATGTTACCACGGTAACATAGTTGCAGACAGAGGTATGTTCTCATTGGCTTTTTTGTTCAGTTTGCCAAGCCAAATGTCCATGCCAAATTTCAGATGTTTACGTCAAAGTAATTTTTTTGGTCCAATTCAAAAGTTCAAGGGGGCGCTGTGGAGCAGAAAAAAATCTGACATATGTCAATTGTATATCATTTTGTGTACATCAAGATTTTAAAGAAAATGTATATTAATGCCGGGAAATAGGACACTGCATGTGTGAGTGATGCACATTTTAACACTTCAAATTTTAGATTTTTTTTTTGCAGGCTTGCCACACCCACATTTTATGATCTAGAAAAATCAGAGGCAACTCCCTATAATCCCACATGGGTCTAGTTCATTTTGACCAATTTGCATGTTTCTTGAATGAAAATCCAAGGCGCAAAAAATCCAAATGTGAGAGGTAAAATTTTGAAAAAATGGGGTTCCGCCCACAATGGCCGACTTCCTGTAGGGTTTAGGGTGGGGTCATAATATAATTTTTTACTTGTCTTGACATGTTCTATGTTTGTACCAAATTTCATTTGTCTACGATGAAAAAGGTCTCTCATTGACGTAATGCATTTTGATTTTTGAGGTGGCGCTAATGAGTCATTTTGAAAGACTAAATTTTTTGAACATCAAAATAATAAATTTTTCACCAAACTTGAATTTTGGGTCCAATAAAATTGAGTTTTCGTTAACGTTCAGGGGGTCAAAAATGACTTCAAAGCGGTAAGTATAATAATAATAATAATAATAATTAAAACTGCAAGCAGTGATAAAGGCCCTCGCCACCCCTTGCGACCGCGGGGTACACGCCACCGCGGAGATCCTGCGTTTCGTTCCCGCTTACATCGCTCCTCTCCCCAAAATCAGCAACTGAGTAATACTACTCCATTCATTCCAATGGGAGCATTTATCACATTGTCACACCTGCACGGTTGGAAATAGAGGTATGGCTTCATTGGCTTTTTTGTTCAGTTTGACAAGCCAAATGTCCATGCTTAATTGTAGATGTTTATGTCAAAGTAATTTTTTTGGTCCAATTCAAAATTTCAGGGGGGCGCTGTGGAGCAATATCATGTCTGACTGATGTAAATTGTATATGTATGTGTTCAGATCCACATTTTGAAAAAAATGTATATTAATGCCAGGAAATAGGACACTGCATGTGTGAGTTATGTGCAATTTAATACTTCAAAATTTTGCTTTTTTATTTGCAGGCTGGCCACACCCACATTTTATGATGTAGAAAAATCCAAGACAGTTCCCTATAATCCCACATGGGTCTAGTTCATTTTGACCAATTTGCAAGTTTTTTGAATGAAAATCCAAGGCGCAAAAAATCCAAATGTGAGAGGTAAAATTTTGAAAAAATGTGGTTCCGCCCACAATGGCCGTCTTCCTGTAGGGTTTAGGGTGGGGTCATTATATAATTTTTTGCTTGTCTTGACATGTTCTATGTTTGTACCAAATTTCATTTGTCTACGATGAAAAAGGTCTCTCATTGCCGTAATGTATTTCAAATTTTGAGGTGGCGCTATTGAGTCATTTTGATACGTTAATTTTTTTGAACATCAAAATACAACTTTTTTTGCCAATCTTGTATTTTAGGCCATAGTTTGATGAGTGTTGAGCATCTATTTAGTCTACAACAAAGTCCAGTACTCTGAACCCCATTCATTTCAATGGCACATTTATTATGTTACCACGGTAACATAGTTGAAAATAGAGGTATGTTCTGATAGGCTTTTTTGTTCCATATGGTGAGAGGAACATGTGTACCAAATTTCAATGGTCTACGACAAAGTAATAATTTTTCATCCCAGTTATCCAAAACCCATGTATTTCAATGAGAAATGGCAGACGTTGCCATGGCAACACATTTCAAAATAGAGGTATGGTGTCTGAGACTTTTTTGTTCAGTATAGCAATAGGGATGTCCATGCCAAATTTCAAATGTTTATGTCAAAGTAATTTTTTTGGTCCAATTCAAAAGTTCAAGGGGGCGCTGTGGAGCCAAAAAAAAAATTTGACACATGTAAATTGTATATCATTTGGTGCTGATCAATATTGTAAACAAAATGTATATTAATGCCGGGAAATAGGAAACTGCATGTGTGAGTTACGCGCAATTTAATAGTTCAAAATATTGCTTATTTATTTGCAGGCTGGCCACACCTAAATTTTATCATGTAGAAAAATCCAAGACAGTTCCCTATAATCCCACATGGGTCTGGTTCATTGTGACCATTTGGCAAGTTTCTTGAATGAAAAGCCGAGGCGCAAAAAATCCAAATGTGAGAGGTAAAATTTTGAAAAAATGGGGTTCCGCCTACAATGGCCGACTTCCTGTAGGGTTTAGGGTGGGGTCATAATAGAATTTTTTACTTGTCTTGACATGTTCTATGTTTGTACCAAATTTCATTTGTCTACGATGAAAAAGGTCTCTCATTGCCGCAATGTATTTCAAATTTTGAGGTGGCGCTATTGAGTCATTTTGTTACGTAAATTTTTTTGCACATCAAAATACAACATTTCTTGCCAATCTTGAATTTCAGGCCATAGTTTGATGAGTGTAGAGCATCTATTTAGTCTACAACAAAGTCCAGTACTCTGAACCCCATTCATTTCAATGGCACATTTATTATGTTACCACGGCAACATAGTTGCAAATAGAGGTATGATCTCATTGACTTTTTTGATCAGTATGTCAAGGAGGATGTATGTGCAAAATTTCAAATGTTTATGTCAAACTTTGCAAAAACAATGCATTGGAGTTTTAGGGGGCCCTACCGAGACATTTTTCAAAATTTTTATAAACGCAGGTAAAAAAAAAAAAATTTTCACCAGTCTTGAATTTTGGGTGCAATAAAATTGACTTTTCGTTAACGTTCAGGGGGTCAAAAATGACTTCAAAGCGGTAAGTATAATAATAATAATAATAATAATAATGGAAATTTTTTTTCCACCCATTATTTTTCTCCTAAACCATAACAGCTACAGTCATGTGACTTTGTCACATTGTGCCCCATCACAAATAAGGCCCCTGTGATTTTTTTCACACGTCCACGTCAAAGCGTTTGTCTTCTACGAATTTTTGAAAATGAAATTTGAAGAGGGCGCTAGAGAGCCATTTTGTGAGAGAGTGCCTTGATTTGCATATCATTGCGTTCAGCTCACAAATGTGCATAAACGCTGTATTAGCGTTTTCCCAACAAAAAATGTGTGAAAGACAAATATTTTTTTGAAATATTCCAAAATTTGCGATTTTGTTGAAAATTCACCCTGACCACACCCGAAGTCATAATCAAAATGTAATTGTTAATCTTTAATCACACATGGGTTTAGAGGGATTTGGCCAAATTCAAAGTGTTTGTGATTAAAACTGTGCGAGAAAATGTCCTGAATGCGAGGGTGTGTACTTTTGTCGTTCCCGGGTTTGATCCAATATGGCCGACGTCCTGTACATTTTAGGGCGGGGCCATAATATCATTTTTGTCATGTCCAGACATGTTCTATTTTTTGCTGTGAGTTTCAGATTTTTACGTTGACTTTTTTCCGAGTCGGGCTCCCATTGGCCCCATGAAAATCAAAGTTTGAGGTGGCGCTACCGAGTCATCTTTCATTATTTTTTCTCGGGGTCTTTTGTGACAATTAGAGCTTGTCGAGTTCTAATTTTTGACACCACTCACTGCCATGTCGGGGCGTGTTTACTACTTGATTTTTGCCATTTTCCATGCTCCGGACGCGGTTTTAATGAGTCCCTCGCCGGGACGGAGTCCCAGGCTCGGGCCTAATAATAATGGAAAATTTTTTTCCACCCATTATTTTTCTCCTAAACCATAACAGCTACAGTCATGTGACTTTTTCACATTGTGCCCCATCACAAATAAGGCCCCTGTGAATTTTTTCACACGTCCACGACAAATCGCTTGTCTTCTACGAATTTTTGAAAATGAAATTTGAAGAGGGCGCTAGAGAGCCATTTTGTGAGAGAGTGCCTTGATTTGCATACCATTGCGTTCAGCTTACAAATGTGCATAAACGCTGTATTAGCGTTTTCCCAACAAAAAATGTGTGAAAGAGAAATA